>NC_057812.1:658305764-658612739 GCF_018294505.1 Triticum aestivum
TAAGTGTTACAAACATTTTTTGTGATTCATAAATACTCCTACTCCCTCCATCCAGAATTACATGCCGCATGAATGGGTGTATCTGGATGTATTTTAGTTCTAAATACATCCATTTTTATCCATTCATGTGAAAAATAATTTGGGACAGAGGGACTATTATTTAACATATGAATATTTTTTAAATATTACATGAGCAATTTTAAAAGTAGCTCATTTCTTTTGCATGTACAGTATTTATAACACACAAATATTTTAATGTTATATTTATTACTATAATTATAATTTACATATATTTCTTAAAGACACAAACAAGCGTATAATGGACTGCACTGACCATAGCCCATTTCATCTCCACGATCGCTTTATTCTACTACATTAAGTGTAGTTATAAATTGTAAATGTATTTAGCTCGGGGTTGTAGTGGCTAGCGCAGCATTTGTCTTAGCCTTAGTTCACGAGTTTGAGACCTGTGTGGGTCATATTTTTCGTGTTAATTTTCTCTCTGCAATTACAGGTGGGACCCAGTGCTCATGTTGCGAAAAAATAAATAACGTCTTCTTTTGATAAATATAACTTTGTTTTCTACATCGTACAATTGGCCAAAAATGTTGTTTTTCGATAAAGGATGGATTTTATTGACTCAAAATGAAGTATCAAGAGGATACAAACACAGTGAGCACACACCCGACCTCTGTATAGTTAGGATGCACATAGCCAACACAACACACACACAAAATATAAACACATCTACAAATAACAAAATTATATAAGACCAAAGATGTGCCTAAGCGCTAAAATAACCCAAAATGATCAGATCCTCTCTCGACAAACTATAACAATGACCAGAAATGCTATAGTGGCTAAACATACTTGCGTGGTCAGTATGGGCCGCGGGTTCGTGACCCGGCGCTCCCCTCTTTTCTTAGTTAATTTTAGCATCCACGAGTAGTATTGCCGTTTGTTTGTTTTTTTGCAAATAAAAATTCATGAGTGGTTTTCTGCAAAAATGTGTCACATTGGGGCTGTTTGGTTTGTGACTATGGTTGCCACATGTTGCCACACCTAAGGTTAGACAATTTTGATCAACTTAGGAGGGTGTTTGGTTCAAGCCTTACCTTAGGCAATATACTTTTTGCCACACTAGAGCCCCACATGACATAACTCAAAAAGTGTGGTAAGATTCCCTTAGACTTGCCAATTTGTGGCTCTCATTTTAAAAAACTAACCTTAGACAAGTGTTGCAAGAAATGTGTGGCAAAATGTGGCACTCCTAGGCCTAGCCCCCCACTCAATGACAAGTGGGGTCATACACATGAATACACCTGCATATGTATTTGTAACCGTATCTGCACGCTCGAGTCAAGTTAAGTGATTGCAATTCCGTATTTTTGAAGTACTAACATCAAATTGAACATCGACAATTCCGTATTTTTAAAGTACTAGCACCAAACTGAACATTGATCGCAAGTTCTGTGACTCCTGATGATATTACCTCTTTTTAGAAAGAAACTAAGTTTGAACAAGGGTCTGTCTATGACACATCGTCACATCTAACCTGATGTTCACTATGTTTGTGGTCTATTTTTTTTTTGTCCTAGTTTTCTTTTTTTGTTCCTTGTTGCTGCCTTATTTGTGCGAGTTTATACGTGACATTCTTAGAAAACATCTAGATGGGAATTAGACAAATTGTTTAAATAATGTCCGGATCTCTGTTTATTTTCTACAGTTTTGCTAAAGCACATCTAGATGTGCCATAAGTATTGCACATCTAAGTCCTATGTAATTGATCTTATGTTGAGATTCGTGTGGATATTTTTCTTTTTCTTTTTCTTTTTTTTTCTCTTTATACTTGATTCACTCATTTAAATGTGCAATAATATCTAGATGTGCCCTAGACACACCTTATTTTCTACTGAACCGAGTCGGACTCTGCTCTCTATCGTGCAGATTTCGCTGCCCGAGCAAGACCCGGAGCCGGATTCGAGTCCTCAACTAGGCACCTCGGCTCGCCCTACAAATTCAGCGAGAACCCGTCCGCTTCGCTCCACCCAGAATCACAACCTTGCCTACGTACGTATAAGTGTGTGCTCTGATCAGCGGATTCGATCGTCCTCCAATTCCACGAACACGCAAGCCGGCGGCTGCGACAGACTCGCACCAGTTCCTCCAAGATGGCCAGCCTGTTAGCGCCGGCGGAGCCACAGTCACAGCAGCACTACGTCGACGTCGACGTCGACGACCGGCAGTTCGACGAGCTGTGTCAGAGATATGCACCCTCACATCGTTCTGACCGCCTGGCCGCCACGCCGGCCGTTGCCTAGAAGACGATCCTCGAGATCCGTTTCGACAAGGGCTACCCAGAGTTCTCCGACGGCACCGGCTACAACGGCATCGGGGTGGACGCCGCGAGTGGCGCGGAGACGAAGATGAATCGTCGGATGAGGAAGAAGCTGGCCCATGCTGCCGTCTAAATTAGTTTCTACTACTGCTGCTGCTACTGTATTTCTTTTGAAAGGTTGTGGTGTCATATTTCACAGTTAAGCTAGGTATTAGGCAAGGTCTTACTACAGAATTGGGATCCGATCCAGTCATTCAGATCGATGAACTAGTGCCTCTCGTTTGAACGAAATTAGGATGTCGACGGAACTTACAGTCCATAGGAACTATTAAAAGTTGCAATTGGAGTTTATGATTTGTGGAATTAAAGAACTCAGAAATTATTTCTAAAACGTTTTGGTGCTCAATTTCAAAAGTCATCGTGTTTTCATTTGTTGAAATTATTTCACTTTTTTATCAAAGGGATAAGCTATATTATGTGATGTTTATCTACATTCAAAAATCCTTTTAAGGGGGTGTACCGAAGCATACCTCTTTTCAAAACATCATTCGGTCATTCTTTTTGTCAAATGTACTGTGAATTTTGCTACAAAACCATCTTACGCAACACACTAATATTGTGGCGTGGCCATTAAACATTGATACTCCTGACATTAGTGGTATTGTGGAACGAGAACAAGCACATTTGTTGTCCGTACACAATGGTCGGTTTGAATTCCGGCTTTGTATGTATACTACCTTTACACTTTGAAGATTTAACAAACGTCACAATAGCATCATTTAGTGATAGCGAACTTTCTTCTGAATAATCCTATCTGGTCAACATCATAATCAATTGGTGTGTCCTTATGGTTTATCATGTCATGCAACTAATCCATTTGATCTCTTTAGTTGTGGTGTATGTCATGCCTTGTATGTAGCAGATGGAGTTTCATGCTTTGGTTACATCGACCTTGATAACTCAACCACAACTCCAATAGAATGTCCTATCTCTGTAAAGAAATATAAGAGCATTTACACCACTAAGTAGTACACAATAATAAAGACAATCGAGTTTAATGTCTAATGATATTAATATACTGCTCTTTATCAGGGGAATGAAAAAAAAATAGTGTGTGAGGGTTATGGGCTCACCTGTACAATGAGTCAACGACAATGTGCAATTGGATATCGTGCATGCCGACGGCGAGTGACGCGAGCAACATCACTATGGGGCCTATAAAAACGTGAGGACCATCGAAACTGACGTGATCACATAGCTGCACGGGACCAACCATGGCCGCCGTGTCATGAACGTCTCTGAAATACAGGCGATTCTTGTAAAAATTTCATGGTAACTTTAGATCATATTGCATGGCAATTCGAGCGTTTGCTAGGAAAACACTCCCAGGGAATGTTCCCCCGATATTGCTGTCCATTCAAAATTTGGTTTTATATGCTAACGTGACGCCCTGTACATGTGATCCGTTTTCTCTTTGCTACCCTATAAGGGAGGTTTGTGCGCAAGTCAATCAATGTGGATGCAGTTGTAGCTAAACAGGGGGCTGCGTGCTGCTGTGGCGACAGTATGCAGAAATCGTGAGGGACTCTACCTCGGCTCCTCCTCTATCACTTTGAATCATATGAGTGGTGCATCTTATTCGAATATTCAGAGTTTTCTCATCTCTTCGGATAGTGCTACTGGCATCACGGATATTCTTGAGCTTGAGCGTGCCGGCTGCCCGGGGTCAAAATGCGGCGGTAATCAGAAAACTCATAGGACGCAAAGATGATTTTTAGGAGTCATTTCATGTATGAATCAAGATGGGTTAATTTCGAGGATGATAGTTTAGCTAAATTTTTGTTTCTTTAAACTTTGGGAGGCATGTATGGTTGTTAAAGCCTCATGATATTGTAACAGTTCGAATGAACATCACTGATCAATAAAGCAACGTAGTTTCCCTAAAGAAATGCAATTATGCCGCCTGAGCAAACGCGTCCAAAATTTCCAGGAAGCCGAACAAATTTATTTTTTCTTAAGCAAGAGAGGCAAAAGATTGCGCAAGTAGGGAGGGAGTCTCAGATATATTATATATAGATGGCATCAATTGTATGAGAATACAGTGCTAGCTTGTGTTTTCTGAATCTAAGATCAACTCTAGAAAGTACCAACTTGTAACAGATTGACCTGCCCACAAACTATCCTTAGGGTAGCCAAAAAAGAGGTCTAGATTCTGGAACCTTCTCACTGATGCTACCAACTAGTCGAATGTGCTTTCCTTAATACAACAGCTTATGCCTCTGACAACTCCAGATCCAGCATCAGTCAGTCAATGCGCACAGTAAGAAATGGATCCAGCACTGCTATCATCATCTCAGCGGGTGGGCGCGGTGCCACACAGGTTGATGAGGTCCATGAGGGTGGAGTGGAGCACCTCCAGGGATAGGTACCCAAGGAACCTGCACTTCTCCTCCGCCCACGGGTCGTCCGTCGCCGGCGCCTTCCCGTCCTCCTCCGCCAGGTGGTCCACCGTCAGGTACCACGACACGCACCCATAAGCATCATCCGGGTCGATGTGCCCCACCAGGCCCAGTGTCGTGTCGCCGTGGTCCAGGTCAAAGTAGAGGCCTAAAAAGTCCCTCGTCACACTCATCCCCAGGACCTGCGCCTCCTCGTGGAGCCAGTTTATCACCTGGCTCGCCACCTGCAGATACATACATATATGTGCAGATCATGTGCTCAGTACACTATCATGATGAAGTAGATCTTGAAGCAACACTTCTATTGTAAAACGGAAGCATGGCAAAGATCCTAAAATGTATCATCATATGAATTCTCTGCAATCTGCCCTGAAGCCATACTGGAACTCGAACACTTTCTACTAGTCAGAGAAACTTGCATGGAGTGCAGGGACTGAACGATGAACATTGCAGCCAATCACAGGGCACTTGCATTTACTAAATTTGATCATGATATGGTCAAGTGGTTCATGCGCTATCCAGGCACAAATGGTGCTTCACCCTTCTGAATCATAAATACTCCCAACAGTAGTAACATTGGTAAACTAATCTAGCCATGATAGAAAGATAATAACTCAAGAAGTTTCATCACAAGTTTACCTGCTGCAGAACCATCGTAGGGAGGTCCTCCAAGTCACAGCTGTAACTGTTTATCAGATACCCATCTGAGGGCTTCCTGGTCAATGATCCAGCAATGCTCGGAGAACCTTCGCCCAACAAACTTATCTGGCCATCCTTCAAGACAATCTTCGTGTTGAACTGTCTCCTGGAAGATTTGTATTTAGGCTCACCATTGTCCGAAGGCTTCGTGAGTCGGTCAGCAGCTAAAATAGGCTGCGGAACTCTTAGGCAGATAGACCAGGAAGAAGTTCGAGAATGCCACGTAGGAAGGGACTGCAGATGGAGATACGGAACCCTGCTAACCTGCACTAATAAAAAGGAAGTTAGATACCCCAGTCTATACCCATGGTATATATACTGCTACATTGATGAACAGAAAAAAATAGTAGTTATACCACACTCTCCAGCTCCAGCTGCACTTTATTTGAAAATATTTTATGAGCAACTGTCATGCAGAAATGGCCTAGCAAGCCACACTCGTCACCTGCAGGCTCTGCAGTGTGAGCAGGACTCTGGTTGCGAACAATATTACGATATTTCTCCCTGACTTTCTTAAGAATGTTGTCATGGAACATATGTAGCAGGTAAATCTCCAGACTTTTCGGGTTAAGAAACCCTGAGGGGTTGCTTTTAAAGGCTCCTGCTTCCCATTGGTGGTGGCTAACACAAGATTCGCCTCTGAATTAGTGTGCTCTTCATGGCCCGCCATTTCCGAGTCACTGTCCTGTCCAGAATTCGCAAGCGAAAGGCACAACAAACTCTCCTGGCCAATGGCTAATTGGAGAAAATCCTCACACATTCCAGTTACGTTGACGCCTTGAGTTTGGACAAATGTCTCACGGATCACCATATCAAATACCTACAAAGGCATACACTTAGCTAAGCACAAGGTAGTATGGTAGATAAGAATGACGAATGGAGAGGGCAGAATTTGTCACAGCAATAAATTTTCATGGAACTCTAGTTGGTCAAAAGACAGGTATGCAGTAAATCAAAAGCATTTAGACAACCTGCTCCTCAAATATTGACTTGTGGATATTGCGGAGAATGGAATGCGCCTGTTTGACAGACTTATTGACATCATCATTCTCCGAGGCATCATCTTCAGCTGCAGAACAAGTGGTGCTTGAGACACCTTTCGTTTTGCAAGTGTAGCTTTCCACGCCGCTTGCACTGTCCCCATGAAATTGAAGGCTCAAGAAACGGCATGACTTTTGTGGGATTTGTACAGACAAAGTACCTGACGAGTCCTGATCGATTGGAACCAAAGACAATGACGACAATCGGGGCATCTCAGCCGTGTCCAACTGAGAAGTGTCAACTACATCAAACATGAAGCTGTTGCTTCCTGGAGCATTCCCAAGCTGCCTCTTAACTTTCCAGTTCTGTTGCAACCTGCCAATCCAACAACACTGGTCATGGTACAAACATCACTACTTACGTGATAGCTGAAATTCACAATTCCTGAAACAAGAAAAAACCTGATCAATGAGCCGTAGAACCTAGCCTCCTTCTGGAACTGCTGCCCCATCGTTTTGGCCGATTGCTTGAAGTACCGTCCCAGATGCTGAGATTGCAGAACAGAGCATAATAATTAGGGTCCATGGTGTAAGTTCAAACTTCAACTGTCTTTTTTCTTTTTTCTTTTTGAGGCGGCAAGCGTGAACTACTTGAAACATCTTTTATTGCAGTTTACTTCTGCTCCCATTTTGTCTGTCTTGTACTAACTGGATACAAATGGTCTATTAGTTTCTACTGCAAATTAACAGGCCATACCCGAAGGCGCTGGAGCTTGGTGGCGGCGGAGACGGCCATGTCGGCGAGGACTTCGTCCGGCAGCGGCTTGGGCTTGGAGATGGTCGCCGCCACGGCCACGGTGTCGTTCGCCTCGACCTGCATTGTTATCCATCCACAATAACCAGGAACATCATCGCATCTAACATACGAGGTCTGTCATGAGGCCGAGATGCGCACGGACGGAGATGTGGGCGGACCGTGGAGATGAGGTCGAGGATGACGGTGAGCTCCTGCTGCGCCAGCTGCAGGCTCTCGTGGAGGCCCTGCCATGGCCAGGCCTTGCGGGCGGCGTCATCGGCCGCCGCCTTCTTGGCCTTCTTGGCGTCCCGCTCGACGACCCAGGAGAAGTCGATGCGGCGGATCGCCGCCAGCCGCTGTGCCTCGCTGCTGCCGTCCCTGCGGCCGTGTGCTCACCGGTGAGCAGCCGATTTGGACCGAGGGAAGGGAGAGGGGAGGGGAGCGGGCTTACGGCGGGTAGTGCTCGTTGCCGGCCTCGTCGATGGCCTCGAGGCGCTTGATGGGGAGCTTGTCGAAGTCCAGCCGCAGGTCGTCGCCCATGGCCGCCATCTCTGCCCCCTGCTCCTTGATTGATGGGGAGCGAGCGACTGGGGTGCTGGATCGGTCCGGAGGAAGGGGCCGGAAGGGGGAGCAGGGGCTGGGGGACAGACGCAGCCTGACTTTGGGCTGGCCTCCCGTCTCGAGGCCAAGAGTGGTCGGTGGTAGCCGCCGGCGAGGGGCGCGGCGGCCGGCGGGATCGGGCGACGGCCGGAGTTTGCCGGCGAGCGAGGGTTTGGGGGAGCGTCTTTGTCTCGCTTGTGGCTGTAGTGGGCCGGCCCAGTTTGCTCCGTTCGTTTTCGCACGTTTGCTTCTTGGTTCGTTCGATGGAGTTGCACGGCTGTCCTGACGTTCATTTGTTCGTTCTTATTTTTTCTCTTCTGTTTGAAAATATTCTAGAGACATACCCAAAAATAAGTGTCTCAACTTTGTAGTTAGTACAAAGTTGAGACACTTATTTTGGGACGGAGGAGTATATTTCGACAAATTAATTTAGTTAAAAAGTTAAAACGTTCATCAC
Organism: Triticum aestivum; assembly: GCF_018294505.1. Taxonomy (NCBI): domain Eukaryota; kingdom Viridiplantae; phylum Streptophyta; class Magnoliopsida; order Poales; family Poaceae; genus Triticum; species Triticum aestivum. The sequence continues at coordinate 658,314,094 of NC_057812.1, forward strand.
GCATTTAGAAAAAAATCATTTAGTGTAAAAAATTTGTTCACACAATTTTATTAAAAATTGTGAAATTTATAAAATGATCAAGCTTTTCAAAAATATGTTTGTGACATCTTCAAAACTATTTCTGCAATGTAATCTATTAAAAATTACAATATATTTTTAATATATAAAAATTTATTGTACCATTAAATCAATGTTTGATTACATTTAAAGAAAATGTTCACGGATAAAAAAAAATATGTTCGTGACATATTTTAAAATGTTATAGTACATTCTAAAAAATATATTTGTGTAACTAAAAAAATTGTAACATTAAAATATATAAAGACATTTAAAAAGAATGTTCTAACACTTAACAAATGTTTGGCACGTTTTTAAAAAAACATTTACATGTATGTGTACTCGAAAAATGTCCAACGGTGTATCTGAAAAATGTTCACCTATATTGAAGAAAATATTTAACGTATATCCAACAAATTAAACATGTATTTGGAAACTGTTTAAGATTTATTTAAAAAATGAGCAAAATGTATTTGAGGAAATTTTCAACATATATCAAAATATTCCCAGTGTATAAAAAATGTAGAACATGTATTAAAAAATTTACATGTATTTGAAAAAAATAACCCAAAGAAACGAAATAAAACCGATACAGAAAACACACAATAAAAAAAGGAAAAAACCATGCAAAAGCTTCTAAAACAAGTTCATAGAAGATTCCCAAAACCACTTCAGAAAAGGTACATTGGGCCGGCCCGTTAGCTGCAACTCTAGAGGTGAGACGGCAGCTCGTCTTGCAATAGGCGAGACATAGCCCTGGCGAGGGTTTGGACCTGGGAGTTGGCAGTGATGGTGGTGAGAACTAAACCAGGCCGGGACGGACCGCCGAGGAAGGTAAGTTGTCAAACGGTCGATTTTGTTCATGTAGGAACAACACATTTTATTTGTAATTCAGCCATGTCATGATTTTTGTGTATGCATGTGGGGATTTAGTTAGGATTTTTTAAGAGCAATTCAGCTATGATTTTGAAGAATAATTCAGCTATGTGGGAATAATCTGATTTTTATGGAAAACCGCAGCCAAGGCCAAGATTTGGCTATGCTTTTTAATTCAACTGTACTGGACCGAAATTATCTGATTTTGATCCCGAATTGGTTAAAGCTTGGCCTTGGGTGCAAAAATTTGACAAAAAAGAAAAGAATCCTATGAAGAAACAGTCTGAGGTTGGATAAGTAGAACCTATGCAGCGGGAGGGGTTTTCGAAAATCTCCCACGCATTGTAATTATAAAGACGACTCATGTAATATTGTACCTTCAAATCTCCGGAGGGAGTACTCTAGTATGGAAACAACTAGTAGTACAGTAACTTGTCACTTGTGGAGTCAGCCATTCAATTGAGACTGAAGAGCACAAGCACATTCATGTTCAATTCCTCCCAGGATCAATGCATGCATTGCAATTCATTCAGGTCTAGCATGATGAATAATCCTGCTCATGTTGCCAATAGGAAGTACGGTAACTACTTGCAATCAAAATCCCACAAAAAAAACAAAGCGACTAAGAGGCAGCACAAAATAGTGTTGTCTAGAGATGCCTAACCACCGACGGTTGCCGCCTTCTCTTTGGTGAGATCTCCATCTCCCTCTTCCTCTGGTGAGCTCGCCCTTAACCTCGCGACCCTTCCACTGCCCCGATATCGATGGCTCCCTCCATATCTCCACCTCTCGTCCTCCTCGGATGGAGGCCTCGTTGCCGTGTGTATACCTCTACCTAGACCTCACTAGTTGAGTGTGTCGATGGAGTCAATTTCGGCAGATCTCGAGTAAGGGATCCCGAACTAGTAGCTTAGATGCGATGGTAACATGGACACGAGTTTTACCCAGGTTCAGGCTCTCTGAAGAGATAAAACCCTACATCCTACTTGTGTTGTATTGATTTGGATGGAGTACGAAGTACAAGTTGATCTACCATGAGATTCTTCTGTGTTGTCTATGAGCCCTACCCATCGGTTTATATAGGTTCCGTGTGTCTAGGGTTATAGTTACGAACTAGTAGCTTAGATGCGATGGTAACATGGACATGATCGAGTTTTACCCAGGTTCAGGCTCTCTGAAGAGATAAAACCCTACATCCTACTTGTGTTGTATTGATTAGGATGGAGTACGAAGTACAAGTTGATCTACCATGAGATTCTTGTGTGTTGTCTATGAGCCCTACCCATCGGTTTATATAGGTTCCGTGTGTCTAGGGTTATAGTTAGGTTGGCCGTGTAGAAGGTAAAACATGTTCTAGACGACCTCTAAATCTTGGAGTATGCGCCAAGTCTTTGGAAATATTTCTTCTATGTGCCATGGGCCCTCTTTTGATGGCCTACTCGTGAACTGCCATGGGCATCCTCGGCCCGGCCCACCTAGGCGTGAGACGATATGGTGAGCGAGCCTTAATCCAGGACACCATCAAGCGTCTGGCGATCCACAACACTGATTTCGTTCGGGAAAGACTCATGTTCATGGGTCCTGGCGGCATCGCGTACAAGGGGTTGTCGTTCGTCCTCCCGAGCACGAGTAAGGACGACATCATGTCCATCACCATCTCATCGCAGGCAAATGGATAAGTTTCGCAAGATGACCCACGATGTGTAAACATATTACACTTTTACATTGTTTAAAAGATGTTACAGGGCAAGAAGTTCAAGTTGTGTCTGAACATTTTTTTTCCGGCACATGGAGTTTCAAATGAACACACAATACATTCTGTACCGTGTACAGAGCATAATCGTATGTGATATCAGTAATGAATTATGGCTTGTGCGTGTGACTGTATCCACAGCCCATTAGGGATCAAACCACGGGTTTAGATTTTAGCGTTTCATGTTTGATGGTGAGAGCCGGTCAGACTACAAGCTTGGTTTCTCTTTGAAGCATGGTTTTAGGAATTGTGAATCTAACCGGATCGGTGCGTCTCTTTACCTGAACCGAGGCGGACTCTGCTCTGCCGCCCGAGCAGGACCCGGAGCCGGATTCCGAGTCCTCTCCAACAGGCCCGTCGAGGGGCATGTAATAGCTCGACTTCGCACTACAAATTCAGCAACAACCCGTCCGCTTCCTTCCACCCCCGATCACAGCCTTTGCCTACGTACGAGTGCGCTCTGCTCGGCCGATTCGATCGTCCTCCACGATCGTCCTCCGCGAACAGAGAAGCCGGCGGCTACGACAGACTCGCACCAGTTCCTCCAAGAAGATGGCCGGCGGCCCGTTAGCGCGAGCAAAGCCATGGCACAGCAGTACGACGATGACCAGCAGCTCGACGACCGGCAGTTCGACGAGCTGTGTCAGCAATATGGGCCCTCGCGCATCTTTCTGCCCGCCAGCGGGTGGCCGCCGCGCCGGCCGTTGCTCAGAAAACGATCCTCGAGATCCCTTTCGACAAGGGCTGCCCGGAGTTCTCTGACGGCACCAACTACAACGGCGTCGGGGTGGAGGACGCGACAAAGACCGCAAGTGGCGCCGAGACGACGATGAGTCGTCGGACGAGGAAGAAGCTGGCCCGTGCTGTCTAAATTAGTTTCTAATATATTTCTACTGTATTTCTTTTGAACGGTCGTGGTGTCTCAGTTTATAGTCTAGCTAGCTAGTTTTGGTCTTGCAGAATTAAGATCCGATCGAGATAGATCAACTGGTGTCTCTCTTTGAACGAAATTAGGCCGTGGTGTAAGCAAAGTTTGGAAGTTATTACTACAATTTACTGAGTTTCTGGTTTATGGAATCAAAGAACTTGAAATTCAAATCTGTTTTTGAACTCAATTTCAAAAGTTACTGTGTTTTTTTAGTTGTCCATATTTACCATTTTTATTAAAAAGAGACAGGTTGCATTTTACACCGTTTGTATGAAGATTCATAAATCCTTTCAAGTTTATAAACCAAAGCACACCTTCTTTTTATTTGGACAGTGACCGGACCATCCACCGGACGTCCGAAGCTGGCTTGATGAGTCCAGCTAAGTTAGACCGAGCCGTCCATTCGGTCCGTTGCGGAGCCCTGATGCAAATGCTCTCATGGGACAAAGTATTGCCCCCTTGTAGTGGTAACCCGTGTGGCTGATGTTTGGCGACTCCTAACTGACCCACACTCACTGTGTGCGCGTGTCTTGAAGGGGAAGTACTTCCCAGATTCAGATTTTATGCAAGCCCATACACCCGCTTCGGCGTCGGCCACTTGGAAGGCTATCGTGGCGAGATGATCGGCGCTTGAACTTGGTCTGATTGAACGCATTGGCACTGGTGAATCAGTTTCTATATGGAATGATAGATGGATACCATCTACTTTCACGCTCAAACCTGTGGGCCGACAAGGGAATGATTCCCTAGCCCGTGTTTCAGAATTGATTGATACTAATATAGGCACTTGGGATGTGGAGTTAGTTAAAAGAAACTTCTTGGCTAGACGCTGAAGCGATATTGAATATCCCAATTCGAGCTAGAGGTGGCGAAGATACTTTGGCTTGGGCCTTTGAGAAATCGGGTGAATACACTGTAAAAACGGCTTATCGTGCTCTGGTGACTCGGGACGAGCGGCATGCTCTAGAGGAAGGGACCGTAGCGGAGATTTCATCGTCAGAAAAACAGCTGTGGACAGCCCTATGGAAACTCAACGTAATCCCAAAAGTTCGTGTATTCTGGTGGAGAGTTCTTCGTGGTATTCTCCCTGACCATGACACTATGAAATACAGGCACATAAGAACTACTTCAGTATGTGATCTATGTAAAGCTATGGACGAAGACCTAATGCATGCCCTAGTGCATTGCTCTCATGCTAAGAGTTTTTGGGCAGCAACGAGGGAGGTCTTGGACCTGAAGCTGCCGTCATTGCATCCAACCACATGGTCCCCAGACTTACTGGTGGATACAAGGTTTTCCACCACGGGACGATGTCAAATCATCACGATCATGCATGCAATATGGTCGTCGAGGAATCGTTGGACCCATGATGAGGGCGGATATAACCCAATTCAGGCAATCAAGAGGGCGAGGGAGGACCTGGCTCTCTTGGATCTTCCAGGAGATAGATATAGCACTCATGAATGTCATGCTTGGCGACCACAGGAACCTGGTTGGGTTAAAATTAACACCGATGGATGCTTTGATGCAGGTAGGAGGAGGAGGCGGGGTAGCACAGTCGCACCTCTCCTTTTTGGGCGTATGGAGCAAACCTCTACCTGGTATCACCAACCCTTTCATTGCCGAAGTGCTTGCGCTATGCGAGGGAGTTATATTTGCCCAACTGAGGGGTTTCTCACATGTGATGATGGAGGTCGATTGTTTAGAGGTGGTGAACCTCTTGTTTTCTCGTCATAGTACAAGATATATTGTGACGCCTATCTTCAAGTAAATTAGGGAGAGAGCTGCAAATTTTGCTTCTTTTTCGGTGGAACATGTTAGTATGGATGCCAACGGCACGGCCGACCTTTGTGCCAAACATGCTACTTCCTTAGCGGTATCCGAGTGTTGGAAGGATGCTTGTCCACCCTTTATTGTAAGCAGCCTTAGGGTTGAATGTAACTGAATTTCATTCTTGCAATAGAATTCTCATGTTTCACGTCAAAAAAAGTTAGCGAGCCAATGTATGTGGCTAGCAAGCAAGACGATCGGGGGTCGGGACTCGGGAGCGCGGGGTGCCGTGTCGCAGATGCGTTCCCACATGCGCCCGAGGGCCTTCTGCCGGCTGATCGACCGCACTCGCGGGCGTCCCCAGCCGCTGCCTGCGCCGATGATGTCAGGCGACGCCTGAGGGAGTCCTGGATTAAGGGGTCCTCGGGCGTCGGACCTGTTGGCATGGGCCGGACTAATGGTTGTGAAGGTACAAGACCGAAGACTCTCTCCCTCGCCCGGATAGGACTCTCCTTGGCGTGGAAGGCAAGCTTGGCGCTTGGATATGAAGATTCCTTTTTCTGTAACCGACTTTCTATAACCCTAGTCCCCCCCGATGTCTATATAAACCGGAGGGTTAAGTCTGTAGAGGCAGAGACAATCATAATCATATAGGCTAGACTTCTAGGGTTTTAGCCATTACAATCTCAAGGTAGATCAACTCTTGTAATACTCATATTCATCAAGATCAATCAAGCAGGAAGTAGGGTATTACCTCCATAGAGAGGGCCCGAAACTGGGTAAACATCATGTCCCCTGTCTCTTGTTACCATCGACCCTAGATGCACAGTTCGGGACCCCCTACTCGAGATTCGCTGGTTTTGACACCGACATTGGTGCTTTCATTGAGAGTTCTGCTGTGACGTCGAAGTCAGGGTTGATGGCTCGCCTTGTGATTAAGGACAATATCACCGCCGGAGGAGCTCTGGCTTCAGGCCAAACCCTCCGGCTGGGTGGCTTTATCATGACCGCCCGTTCGGCCGGTGAGCCGACGATGACTTCTCGGGTCATCGAAAATCACCTCCGAATTGACTCCGAATACTCCAAATGGATGGATCCAACGGAATTGTCATCCTTGAACGAACTCCTAGATCGCATCGCCGCCTTTGGGGTCGCTACAGACTATGATCGGATTGGGCTTAAACCCGATCAGAGAGAAATCAAATCTCCACCGATCACCCATCAGATAGCGGTAGTAGAGGAGCAAAACAACAACTCTCCCTCTATACTAAGGACGAACTATGTTCGAATCTCCGAGCTCGAAGAGCCGGATACCTGTCTGCGGAATGACATGCCTTGTCCTCCCAACCCAAAATCAGAAGGCAGACCTGAAAAATCGGTCGATCTCCCGGAGCCCGAACTATCAAGCTCGCAAATTTCTCAAACTCCGGATCCCAAATTGGGTCAGGGTTTGGATTTAAATCCACCCACCCACCCAGATATACGCGATCTCATATACCTACGACAGCAGTCTCGGGAAACAGTCCATCACTTTTGGGCCAGATTCCTCCTTGTCAAGGACAAGATTAAAGATTGCCGCAACGAAGATGCGATCTCAATACTCTGCAGTAATTGTATGGACGAAGGAATCCTCAACGCCATCAACCGCCATCACGTACTACACTTTGCTGACTTGGCAACCATAGTATAGAAGTACTGCACAATGGAAAGCACTTGAAAAACTCAAGCAGCTCGCTGGGAACCACCAGTCTCCACTCAGCACCTCGTCCGGGCAAAAAGGATGCACCCTCACGGGGCGTCCGACATAGTAGTAAAGAAATCTAAACCCATTACGGGGCGCGAAACCGTTCTGGAGGGATGGCTCGATAGGCCATGGAAAATACACACAACACCGGATACCATACCTACCCACAACCTTGGAGCATGTTGGATAATCCAGCAAGTGGCCAATAGTGGCGAGGATATCCTCACCAAAAGTACACCTGGCTTCCAAGCCTGGCTTGATAGCCTATTACAAGGGTGCAAGCTCGTTGTTCTTTGAGAAGCAAGGAGCCCCCATGTAATATTGAGCTATGCTCAGTGGTTACCCATGTTTGAGTTGTGCTTGATGCAACAAACTCTCTTGAGTTCCACATAATTTCCTTTTGACTTTAAGCCTATCAAAAGGTGTAGCTATGGTGTGAAGACAACCAAGCCCCTAGTGATATCCCTTTTTCGTGTTAAACCGATCAAGAGGTGTAGCTATGGTTCGAATACGACCAAGCCCCCTAGTGATTCCCTTTATATCTGTGTGGCCTTATGGGCCGGGTTAATAAACTCTGCTTTGTAAGTAGAAGCCCCCATGGAACCACACATGATGTAAAAAAGAACAGAGACCCCGCTTTAACTGAGGCTCCAGTTTATTATATAATATATACATTGTCATAAGTATGTACATAAGAAGAGCCTGTGGCTCAAGTATAGTAAGGCCGAAGAAGAGCTATATTCCACGGCCGCTGAGTCTCCTCCTCTGATTTCCGTGAGTCTTTGTGCTCTCGAACATCGATGAGGTAGTATGACCCGTTGTGTCGATTTTTGCTGACCACAAAAGGTCCTTCCCAAGGTGGGGATAACTTGTGCATATCAGTCTGATCCTGGATGAGCCGGAGCACCAAATCGCCTTCTTGAAAAGTTTTGGTCTTAACTCGGCGGTTGTGATAACGTCGGAGATCTTGTTGATAAATCGCTGAACGCGCTGCTGCTAAATCACGCTCCTCATCTAATAGGTCCAGTGAGTCCTGACGTGCTTTCTCATTCTCGGCTTCAACATAAGCCATCACACGGGGTGAGTCATGACGGATGTCACTAGGGAGAACCGCCTCTGCTCCGTAAACCATGAAGAAAGGCGTGTAACCCGTAGATCTTTTTGGTGTGGTATTGATACTCCATAATACAGAAGGTAACTCCTCCACCCAACAACCCAGCGTACGCTTTAAAGGAACCAGAAGCCGGGGTTTGATACCTCTCAAAATTTCTTGATTTGCCCTCTCTACTTGACCATTAGACTGGGGTTTGAGCCACTGACGCTACTTTAAGCCGGATGTGCTCACGTTGACAAAATTCCTCCATATCACCCTTGGATAGATTAGTACCATTATCAGTTATGATACTGTGTGGAAAACCAAACCGGAATATCACCTTTTTGATGAATTGAACCGCCGTGGCTGCATCACACTTACTGACTGGCTCTGCTTCTACCCACTTGGTAAACTTGTCAACTGCCACTAACATGTGGGTCTTTTTGTCCTTGGACCTCTTAAAGGGTCCAACCATATCGAGCCCCCAAGTTGCAAACGGCCAAGTAATTGGAATCATTCTCAATTCGTGAGCCGGAACATGAGCGCGGTGTGCAAATTTCTGACAACTGTCACACCTTTTGACTAAGTCCTCGGCATCAGCGTGAGCCGTCAACCAATAGAAGCCGTGGCGAAAAGCCTTAGCCACCAAGGATTTTTAAACCTGCGTGGTGACCACAATATCCTTCGTGGATTTCTCGCAAAATCTCACAACCCTCTTGAGGAGACACACAACGCTGAATTGCTCCTGTGATGCTGTAATGATGTAACTCCCCATTGATAATGGTCATTGACTTGGATTGCCGGATTATCTGTCGGGCCAAGGTTTCATCTTCTGTAACTCGCCCCGGTTCATGTATGCCAAGTACAGGACTGTCCAATCCGGTATAACATGTAAAGCCGCCACCAACTGGGCCTCCGGGTCAGGAATAGCCAACTCCTCCTCTATGGGTATCTTGACCGACGGATTATGCAGTACGTCGAGGAAAACATTAGGTGGCACTGGTTTACACTGAGAGCCTAGACGACTTAAAGCGTCCGCTGCTTCATTCTTTCGCCGGTCTATATGTTCAACTTGATAACCCTTGAATGACCAGCCACTATGTCCACCTCTCATTGATATGCAGCCATGAGTGGGTCCTTAGAATCCCAAGTGCCAAATACCTATTGAGCCACCAGGTCCGAGTCACCGAAGCACTTAACCCGGCTTAAGTTCATCTCCTTAGCCATCCGAAGATCGTGGAGCAAGGCCTCATACTCAGCTACATTGTTAGTGCAAGGGAACATTAAGCGGAGAACATAACAAAATTTGTCACCTCGTGGGGAAGTTAATATGACTCAAGCCCCCGAGCCCTCCAATTGCCTGGACCCATCAAAATGAATAGTCCAATAAGTGTTGTCTGGCTTTTCCCCTGGTGCCTACAACTCTGTCCAATCGTTGATGAAATCCATGAGTGCTTGAGATTTGATCACTGTGCGAGGTGTATACTTGATCCCGTGAGGTCCAAGCTCAATAGCCCACTTGGCAATCCGGCCAGTCGCCTCTCTGTTTTGGATGATGTCTCCCAAAGGGGCTGATCTGACCACTGTGATAGGATGACCCTGAAAATTATGCTTGAGCTTCCGGCTTGCCATAAAAACTCCATACACCAGCTTCTGCCAATGCGGATATCTCTGCTTTGATTCGATAAGCACCTCACTGATATAATAAACCGGCCGTTGAACTGGATACTCCTTTCCAGCCTCCTTGCGCTCCACAACAATAGCCACACTAACAACCCGGGCATTAGCAGCCACATAGAGCAGTAAAGGCTCTTTATCGACTGGAGCCGCAAGGACAGGCGGTTCAGCTAACTACCTCTTTAAATCTTCAAACGCTTTATCCGCCACATCGCTCCAGACAAAGTCATTCGTTTTCTTTAGCATCTGATATAAAGGGATAGCCTTCTCCCCAAGACGACTGATAAACCGGCTCAAAGCTGCAATCCGGCCCGCCAGACGCTGAACGACGTTGATACACGCCGGTTTAGCCAGAGAGGTGATAGCTATAATCTTCTCCGGGTTAGCCTTAATGCCCCTTTTAGACACCAGGAACCCAGGAGCTTGCGTGCCGGAACACCAAAGACACATTTGTCCGGATTAAGCATCATCTTATAAACCCGCAGGTTGTCAAAAGTTTCTCTCAAGTCATCTATCAATGTTTCCTCCTTCCTAGACTTTACCACAATATCATCCACATATGCATGAACATTGCGCCCAATCTATTTATGAAGACAATTCTGGACGCAACGCTGATAGGTCGCCTGGGCACTCTTGAGCCCAAAGGGCATACAGACATAGCAGAAGGCTCCAAAGGGAGTTATAAAAGCTGTCTTCTCCTGGTCCTTAACTGCCATTTTGATCTGATGGTAACCAAAATAAGCATCCAGAAAACACAAATGGTCACAACCTGCGGTAGCATCAATGATCTGATCAATCCGAGGGAGGGCAAAGGGATCTGCTGGGCAAGATTTGTTCAAATCTGTGTAGTCCACACACATATGCCAAGGCCGTTTTTCTTAAGGACTAGTACCGGATTAGCCAGCCACTCCGGGTGAAAGACCTCCACGATAAACCCTGCGGCCAACAGCCGAGCTACCTCCTCACCAATAGCCTTACGCCTTTCTTCATTGAAGCAGCGGAGAAACTGCCTGACCGGTTTAAACTTAGGATCTATATTAAGGGTGTGCTCAGCGAGTTCCCTCGGTACAGCTGGCATGTTAGAAGGCTTCCATGCAAAGATGTCCCGGTTCTCACGGATGAACTCGATGAGCACGCTTTCCTATTTGGGATCCAGGTTAGCGTTGATGCTGAACTGCTTGGATGAATTGCCAGGAACAAAATCAACCATCTTAGTGTCTGTAGCCGATTTAAACTTCAACACCGGATCGTCCTCTGTAGTTGGTTTTTTCAAAGAAGTCATGTCGGTCGGATCAAGCTTGTCTTTATAAAACTTCAGCTCCTCTGTGGCACAAACCGACTCAGCGTAAGCCGCATCACCCTCTTCACACTCCAAAGCGATCTTCCTGCTCCCATGTATTGTGATGGGACCCTTGTGACCCGACATATTAAGCTTTAAATAAACATAACACGGCCTCGCCATGAATTTAGCATAAGCTGGACGCCCGAACAGGGCATGATACGGACTCTTGATTTTCACCACCTCAAAAGTCAACGTTTCTGACCTTGAATCATGATCATCTCCAAAATCCACCTCTAGGGCTATCTTGCCCACTGGATACGCCGACTTACCGGGCACCACACCATGAAAAATGGTGTTTGACGGTTTAAGATTCTTATCTGTCAACCCCATATGGCGGAAGGTATCATAGTAAAGAATATTGATACTGCTTCCCCCATCCATAAGCACCTTGGTGAACTTATACCCCCCAACTTGAGGTGCCACCACTAAGGCCAGATGACCCGGGTTATCAACCCGGGGTGGGTGATCCGCTCTACTCCATAAAATGGGCTGCTCAGACCAGCGCAGATACCGAGGTACTGCCGGTTCAACAGAATACTGCCCTCTTGTGAAGCTTCTGATCGCGTTTACACAAGCTAGTGGTAAAGACATGATACTGCCCACTATTCAACTGCTTTGGATTGCTCTGATAACCCGACTGCTGCTGCTGCTGATTCCCCTGATGGTTATAATCTTCTTGATTGCCCTGGTTCCCTTGATGGCCATGTCCGGCTTGATTGCCTTGGAATCCTGAACCGGATCTGCCACCTCCATAACCCGGCCCATGAAAACCACCTCCTGAACCGCCGGGCGGGCCATTGTCATATTGAAACATATTGGAATTCTTAAAATCCCGCATAATGAAACAATCCTTCCAAAGATGTGCAGCTGGCCTTTCCTTCGATCCGTGATTTGGACAAGGTTGATTTAACAGGCGCCCAGATTGGGGCCTGACCCTCCGCCCCTCTGGGGCTGTTTACCCTTACGACGCTGACCGTTGTCCTGAGCGTTGGTGTTAGCCACAAAGTCTAAACTATTGTCTGCCTTGCGCTTACCATTATTCCCATGACCTGCCGGATTGTGCTGCTGCCCCTTGGTATTGCCGTTCTTTTTTCCCTTTCCCCGGTTTGTCATCCTCAGACTCAGGGTCTTTGGTACTATTTGAATCGGCGTATTTCACCAAAGAAGCCATAAGGGTTAACATGTCATTGTAGTGACGCTTGAGCCTCCCTAGCTTCAATTTTAATGGCATAAACCGGCAGTTGCCCTCCAACGTCAAAACTGTTGTATCTGCATTAATGCGGTCTGATGAATGCAAAATAGCTGAGACTCTCTTCACCCAATGCGTCGTAGACTCCCCCTCCTCTTGAACACAAGCGGCTAGGTCCACAATTGACATAGGCTGCTTACATGTATCTTTGAAATTCTGGATAAACCGGTGTTTTAGCTTAGCCCACGACCCGACAGAGTTAGTTGGTAAGCTCTTTAACCAAGTTCGAGCTGTCGCCTCCAACATCATGGTGAAGTATTTAGCACACACCGCTTCATCCACGTCTAGCATCTCAATCGCGATCTCATAACTCTCCACCCATGACTCCGGTTGTAAATCAGCGGTGTAATTGGGCACCTTACGAGGGCCTTTAAAATCCTTGGGCAGTCGTACATTATGCAAAGCGGGGGTAAGACACGGCACCCCTAAAGAACTGAAGACCACGCCTGCCTCCACTAAGGTGGTAGGGCGAGCCGGAGTAGGTTGACGAGCGGCGTGCAGAGCTGCTAACTCGGCTTCTCGACGTGCACGACCATGACCCACCACATCCTGCGCATTAGCACCACCACCTGCCGGGTTGTGCCCTCGCGGCGAGTTACGGTGACGTGCACTGCTTGATACGGCCGGCTCATCCTCAACGTGCCTGCTGTAGCACCGACTCGTATGGGGGGTGGAATGAATCCTCTCGCGACTATGCGAATAAGCCTACTGCTGGTTTAAAGCTGTTTGAAGGAGCTCTCTGGCCTGTCATGTCTCAATCGCCACTGGTGACTCGCCGTCAGTTGGGAGGGCTGCCAATCATGAAGCGGCGGCCACAATGTTATCCAACGGGTTGGAGTAATGCCCCGGGGGCGTCGGAACATACTGCGGCACAACGTTGTTCTGACGAGGCGGGTTCATCATGCGCGGCTGAACCGGCACTCCTGTTCCCGGTGCCTCCGTCCGGTTTATCACTGGTTGGTTACTGGTTCCGGCTCCTGGCGTGTTGAAGAGATTTCTTGGCTCATAACCCGGCGGGAGGTGCGACTGGTATCTCCTCCTCATGACCTCATCTGAGGCATTCTGGTCCAACCTAAGCCGGTAGGCCTGAGCTTCCAACTCGGCCCATTCTGTAGCCATCCTGGCGTTCTTTGCTATCAGGTCCGCTTTAGCCTGAGTTATCCGATCCTTCACCTTTGCAATCTCCGCATTGTGCTCATCTCGGGCTGCAGCGTCCACCTCCGCGGCCATCAATGTTGCCAAAGCATCGAGAAAATCAGACAAAACCTGAGTGGGAGGCGGCGCAGAGCCCCCTGCTCCTGCTGGCGTTGCTGTTGCTGAACCAGAGAACATCGCCGCGGCGGTAGAAGAGTGATGTGCTGGTTGTGTACTGGCCATGAAGACCGTGACCCGGTTTGGCAGATCGACGTGGTCCGGAATACTGTTGCCATCGGAACTCCCACTAATCCGGCCGTCCTACAGCTGATACAGCGACTCAGTTTCTTCGATTGAAGATTCGTCATCGGAACGGATAAGGGTTTCTCCATCATATGCTGGTCCATCCTCATACTCCGCTCCATGGATGACTCCTACGAGAACATGCCTTGCTGCGGGCTGAATCGGGGCAGGGCTTGCACGCTGAGCCGTCTCGACGATGTCGGTGCAGGTGTCCGGCTCAGGGCCCGGTTCGCCGATTTTGTCGATGAAGACATGAATTCCACCAAAGGGGACCCGGTACCCGTATTTGATCGAACCGGCCTCGGGACCCCACCCTGCGTCGTCGATGTAGAGCTTGCCGCGACGACTCTTCGTCATCCGGCCCACAGCGTATCCCTTGAGTCCTTCCAAGCTGCCCTTCAAGAACTCGAAACCATCATGCGATAGCCCCGGTGGGCGCCAACTGTCGTGGGTTTATCACGGCAGATGTCCTCGTGAAAGGACTTAGTCGTGGAGCCATCTTTACGGGTTAGCTTAAAGGGGTTAAACCGGACAAGGGACACGAGGGATTTTATACTAGTTCGGCCCCTTCAATGAAGGTAAAAGCCTACGTCTAGTTGTGTTGGTATTGCTAGGGTTTCGATGATCACATAGCGAATCCGCTTTGCCTGGCTCTCGAGTTATTGTGTCCTGTCCCTAAACTGCTGATGGGTCGTCCCTTCATATACATAGGTTGACGCCCGCCGGTTTACAGAGTCCCAAGGCCGGATCATAAACGTGTCCGGCTCGGTCTCTATCCTTCCTATCTTACAATGCAAGTTACATAATAAGGCCAGTTTACATCTACATGCCTTAATTTGCCTTTGGGCCTTGGGCCTTCGTAAAGTGCCATCATTCTTACATCTTCATAGGCTTCTAATCTTCATAAAGTTAATCCGGCTACTCTTGGCCGGTTTACGTCCAGTAGTAATATCCCCAACACTATGCATCTTGTTCACCGTGATCGCAATTATATATATAATTTTTGGCCTCGTGAAGGAGAAAGCATCGCTCAAGCTTGGGGGAGGCTTAAATGAATGTTATATTCATGACCCAATCATGAGCTTCCAAGAGAAATAATTATTCAAAATTTATATGCTCGGCTTTCTGATAATAATCGCACCATGCTCGATACTTCTTGTGCTGGATCTTTTATGATGAAGACAATTGAATTCAAATGGTATTTATTGGAAAGAATTAAACGCAACTCTAAAGATTGGGACCTCGACGAAGGTAAGGAGTCAGGTATGACACCTAAGTTTGATTGTGTTAATTCTTTTATGGATACCGATGTTTTCCGTAAATTTAGCACTAAATATGGACTTGACTCTGAAATAGTTGCTTCTTTCTATGAATCTTTTGCTACTCATGTTGATCTCCCTAGGGAGAAGTGGTTTAAATATCATCCTTCCATAGAAGTAAAAGTAGCTGCACCTATTAAAGTTGAAGAAAAGACTGTCACTTATAATGATCCTATTGTTCCTACTGCTTATGTTGAGAAACCACCTTTTCCTGTTAGGATAAAAGATCATGCTAAAGCTTCAACTGTGGTTCGTAAAAGTAATATTAGAACTTATACACCTCCTGAGAAAATTAAAGTTGAACCTAATATTTCTATTGTTAAAGATCTCTTGTTTGATAATATTGATGGGCATGTTATTCATTTCTGTGATGAGACTACTAGAATTGCTAAACCTTGTGCTAAAAATAAACATAGGCCCGTGGTAGGCATGCCTGTTATTTTTGTTAAAATAGGAGATCAATGTTATCATGGCTTGTGTGATATGGGTGCTAGTGCTAGTGTAATACCTATTGACTTATACAAAGAAATTATGCATGATATTGCACCTGCTGAGTTAGAAGATATTGATGTCACAATTAAACTTGCCAATAGAGATACTATTTCACCAATTGGGATTGTTAGAGATGTTGAAGTCTTGTGTGGGAAAACTAAATATCCTACTGATTTTCTTGTTCTTGGTTCCCCACAAGATAGCTTTTGTCCCATTATATTTGGTAGACCCTTCTTGAACACAATTAATGCTAAGATAGATTGCTAAAAGGATGTTGTTACTATTGGTTTAGGTGATATGTCTCATGAATTTAATTTATCTAAATTTTGTAGACAACACCATGAAGAGGAATTGCCTAGTAAAGATGAAATTATTGGTCTTGCTTCTATTGCCGTGCCTCCTCGTGATCCTTTAGAACAATATCTGCTAGACCATGAAAACGATATGTTTATGAACGAAAGAAGGGAAATAGATGAAGTGTTCTTTAAACAGGAACCCATCCTGAAACACAATTTGCCTGTCGAAATCCTAGGGGATCCTCCTCCACCCAAGGGTGATCCCATGTTTGAGCTCAAACCATTACCTGATACTCTTAAATTTGCTTATCATGATGAGAAAAAGATATATCCTGTTATTATTAGTGCTAAACTTTCAGAGCATGAAGAAGGGAGATTATTGAAAACTCTGAAGAAGCACCATGCTGCTATTGGATATACTCTCGATGATCTTAAGGGCATTAGTCCCACACTATGTCAACACAAAATAAATTTGGAGAAAGATGCCAAACCAGTTCGTGATGACCAACGACGGCCGAATCCTAAGAAATAAGTGGTAGGAAAGGAAATACTAAAGCTCCTTGTGGCAGGTATAATTTATCCCGTTGCTGATAGTCAGTGGGTAAGTCTTGTCCATTGTGTCCCTAAAAAGGGAGGTATTACTGTCGTTCCTAATGATAAAGATGAATTGATTCCACAAAGAATTATTACAGGTTATAGGATGGTAATTGATTTCCGCAAATTAAATAAGGCTACTAAAAAAGATCATTACCCCTTACCTTTTATTGATCAAATGATAGAAATATTATCCAAACATACACACTTTTTGCTTTCTAGATGGTTATTCTGGTTTCTCTCAAATACCCGTGTCAGCTGATGATCAATCTAAGACCACTTTTACTTGCTCGTTCAGTACTTTTGCTTATAGACGTATGCCTTTTGGTTTATGTAATGCACCTACTACCTTCCAAAGATGCATGATGGCTATATTCTCTGACTTTTGTGAAAAGATTTGTGAGGTTTTCATGGAAGATTTCTCCGTCTATGGATCCTCTTTTGATGATTGCTTAAGCAACCTTGATCGAGTTCTGCAGAGATGTGAAGAAACTAACCTTGTCTTGAATTGGGAGAAGTGCCACTTTATGGTTAATGAAGGTATTTTCTTGGGGCATAAAGTTTCTGAAAGAGGTATTGAAGTTGATAAAGCTAAGGTTGATGCTATTGAAAAGATGCCATGTCCCAAGGACATCAAAGGTATAAGAAGTTTCCTTGGTCATGCCGGTTTTTATAGGAGGTTCACTAAGGACTTCTCAAAAATTTCTCGGCCTTTGACTAATTTATTACAAAAAGATATACCATTTGTTTTTTATGATGATTGCGTAGAAGCATTCGAAATACTTAAGAAAGCATTGATCTCTGCACCTATTGTGCAACCACCTGATTGGAATTTACCCTTTGAAATTATGTGTGATGCTAGTGATTATGCTGTAGGTGCTGTTCTAGGGCAAAGAGTTGATAAGAAATTAAATGTTATTCAATATGCTAGTAAAACTCTAGACAATGCTCAGAGAAATTAGGCTACTACTGAAAAAGAATTTTTAGCAGTTGTATTTGCTTGTGATAAGTTCAGACCTTATATTGTTGATTCTAAAGTAACTATTCACATGGATCATGCTACTATTAAATATCTTATGGAAAAGAAAGATGCTAAACCTTGACTTATTAGATGGGTTCTCTTGCTACAAGAATTTGATTTGCATATTATTGATAGAAAGGGAGCTGAGAACCCCATTGCAGACAACTTGTCTAGGCTAGATAATGTTCTTGATGACCCACTACCTATTGATGATAGTTTTCCTGATGAACAATTAAATGTCATAAGTGCTTCTCACACTGCTCCATGGTATGCTGATTATGCTAATTACATTGTCGCTAAATTTATACCACCTAGTTTCACATACCAGCAAAATAAAAAGTTTTTCTATGATTTGAGACATTACTTTTGGGATGGCCCACATCTTTATAAAGAAGGAGTAGATGGTGTTATTAGACGTTGTGTACCTGAGCATGAATAGGAACAAATCCTATGAAAGTGTCACTCCGAAGCTTATGGAGGACACCGCGCTGGAGATAGAACTGCACATAAGGTATTGCAATCCAGTTTTATTGGCCTACTCTCTTAAAGGATGCCCGTAAGTTTGTTGTATCTTGTGATGAATGTCAAAGAATTGGTAATATTAGTAGAAGTCAAGAAATGCCTATGAATTATTCGCTTGTTATTGAACCATTTGATGTTTGGGGCTTTGATTATATGGAACCTTTTCCTGCCTCCAATGGATACACACATATTTTAGTTGCTGTTGATTACGTTACTAAGTGGGTAGAAGCTATTCCAACTAGTAGTGCTGATCATAACACCTCTATTAAGATGCTTAAAGAAGTCATTTTTCCAAGGTTTGGAGTCCCTAGATATTTAATGACTGATGGTGGTTCACATTTTATTCATGGTGCTTTCCGTAAAATGCTTGCTAAATATGATGTTAATAATAGAATTGCATCTCCTTATCACCCACAGTCTAGTGGTCAAGTAGAATTGAGTAATAGAGAGCTCAAATTAATTTTGCAAAAGACTGTTAATAGATCTAGAAAGAATTGGTCCAAGAAACTTGATGATGCATTATGGGCCTATAGAACTGCATATAAAAATCCTATGGGTATGTCTCCGTATAAAATGGTCTATGGAAAAGCATGTCACTTACCTCTCGAACTAGAACATAAGGCTTATTGGGCTATTAAAGAGCTCAATTATGATTTCAAACTTGCCGGTGAGAAGAGGTTATTTGACATTAGCTCACTCGATGAATGGAGAACCCAAGCCTACGAGAATGCCAAATTATTTAAAGAAAAAGTTAAAATATGGCATGACAAAAGAATACAAAAGAGTGAGTTTAATGTACGTGATTATGTATTGCTATACAATTCTCGTTTAAGATTTTTTGCAAGAAAACTTCTCTCTAAATGGGAAGGTCCTTACGTTATCGAGGAGGTCTATCGTTCCGGTGCCATAAAAATCAACAACTTCGAAGGCACAAATCCGAAGGTGGTGAGTGGTCAAAGAATTAAACATTATATCTCAGGTAATCCTATAAATGTTGAAACCAATGTTATTGAAACCATAACCCCGGAGGAATACATAAGGGACACTTTTCAGAACGTTTCAGAATCCGAAAAGGAATAGGTATGTGGTACGGAAAGTAAACCGACTCCAAAACAATTCTAATGGCAATTTTCTTCTGTTTTGGAATATTTAGAAAAATAGAAAAATAAGAAGCAGTCCGGGAAGGAAACGAGGGCTCCACGAGTGTAGAGGGCGCGCCCGCTACCTCGTGAGCACCTCATGTGCTCTCCGGACTTTGTTTTCTTGTACGATACGTATTTTGGTCGGTAAAAATTCATTATATAATCCCCCGATGGTTTTGACTCCCGTATCACGCAATTATCCTTTGTTTGTGTTTTGCGCTATTGCTGTTGCAGATTAGAGCAAGATTTCTTCGCAAGAGTCAGTCGGGGAGAGCCGGGTTTCTCATCCGGCACGGAGATTAGTGACAAACAACAATGTTGACCACTTTGGGCCAGCAACGGAGGAACAGATGGAGGCTGATTTGAAGAGGATAGATGCCATGGAGGAGGATCAAGAAGTCACTTCCCGCTTCCAAGCTGGATTCACAATGGGGGAACTACAGAGCTCGGCTATTCCAAACTCGGATATCCCTTCCAATGTTAGATTTCTTTCTTATGAGAATATGAAAAAGAGTGTCATTGGTTCTCCCGCAGCTATGCAACACCCTTGGGTGCAGGGAGCTTTGGCTGTTAGAGGAAAACTTCGAAAGGAAATAGTGGACCTCAAGCAACAAGTCAATAAGCTTGAGGAGGAGAATCGTATCCTAAGGGGCATCATCACCAAGAATATCACATCACCATCCCCGAAAAGGGAGATATAATCACATGGTTACGGGCACTCCCCTTGGCAACTGCCAAGCTTGGGGGAGTGCCCCGGTATCGTATCACCATCAATTTTATCTTTACCATTTTTCTTAGTTCGATCCTTTTGATAATATCTTGATCTAGTAGAATAAAGTTTTAGTATGATCTAGTTGTGAGTTTTGCTTTATGATCCTTCTATGTAATCGAGTCCGTGAGCTATATATAATAAAGATTAGTGTTGAGTCAAGGGCTTGATTATTTTTCCATATCTTGAGTGAATAAAAGAAAAGAGAAAGAATAAAAAGAATAGAAGAGATCATATGGATCTTATGGAGAGTAATGAGCTCACATAGAAAGAGTATGATGAATAAAAGTTGTTGAGAGCTGACAAACATAGTTTTGGTCATCGTTGCAATTAATAGGAAGTAATAAAGAAAGAGAGGTCTTCATATATAAATATACTATCTTGGACATCTTTTATGATTGTGAGCACTCGTTAAAATATGACATGCTAAAGAGTTGACGTTGGACAAGGAAGACAATGTAATGGGTTATGTTTTCTTACATCTGAGATAAATTATATTGTCATGGATCATCCAACATGATTGAGCTTGCCTTTCCCCCTCATGCTAGCCAAATTCTTTGCACCAAGTAGAGATACTACCTGTGCTTCCAAACACCCTTAAACCAGTTTTGCCATGAGAGTCCACCATACCTACCTATGGATTGAGTAAGATCCCTCAAGTAAGTTGTCATCGGTGCAAGCAATACAAAATTGCCCTCTAAATATGTATGACTTATTAGTGTGGGAGAAAATAAGCTTTATACGATCGTGTGATATGGAAGAAATAAAAGTGACATACTGCATAATAAAGGTCCATATCACAAGTGGCAATATAAAGTGATGTTCTTTCGCATTAAGATTTTGTGCATCCAACCATAAAAGCGCATGACAACCTCTGCTTCCCTCTGCGAAGGGCCTATCTTTTACTTTTATCTCCTACCTTGCATAAGAGTCATGGTGATCTTCACCCTTCCTTTTTACATTTTATCTGTTAGCAAGCACAACATGTTGGAAAGATCCTGGTATATATGGCTAATTGGATGTGAGTTTTCATGAACTATTATTGTTGACATTACCCTTGAGGTAAAACATTGGGAGGCAAAACTATAAGCCCCTATCTTTCTCTGTGTCCGATTAAAACTCCATGCCCATAAGTATTGTGTGAGTGTTAGCAATTGTGAAAGACTATATGATAGTTGAGTATGTGGACTTGCTGAAAAGCTCTTATATTAACTCTTTCCTATGTTATGATAAATTGCAATTGCTCCAAGGACTGAGATTATAGTTTGTTAGTTTTCAATGAAGTTTATGATTCATACTTGAAATTGTGATTTAAATTGTTACTCTAGCATAAGAGATCATATGACAAGAATTATATAAGTTGTTGTTCTAAGAATGATCATGATGCCCTCATGTCCATATTTTATTTTTATCGACACCTCTATCTCTAAATATGCGGACATATTTTTTGATTTTGGCTTTCACTTGAGGACAAGCGAGGTCTACGCTTGGGGGAGTTGATACGTCCATTTTGCATGATGCTTTTATATCGATATTTATTGCATTATGGGCTGTTATTACACATTATGTCACAATACTTAAGCCTATTCTCTCTTATTTTATAAGGTTTACATAAAGAGGGAGAATGCCGGCAGCTGGGATTCCGGGCTGGAAAAGGTGCAAATATTAGAGACCTATTCTGCACAGCTCCAAAAGTCCTAAAACTTCACAGAAGTCATTTTCAGAATATATAAAAAGTACCGAGTGCAAGAAGTTCCAGAGGGGGGCCACACCATGCCCACTCGGGTGGGGGGCGTGCCCCCTGCCTCGTGGGCCCCCTGGTGGCCCTCCGATGCCCATCTTCTGTTATATGGAGTCTTTCGATGAGGAAAAAAATCATAAGCCAGATTTCGGGACAAGACTCCGCCGCCACGAGGCGGAACCTTGGCGGAACCAATCTAGGGCTCCGACGGAGCTGTTTTGCCGGGGAACTTCCCTCCGGGAGGGGAAATCATCGCCATCGTCATCACCAACGATCCTCTCATCGGGAGGGTGTCAATCTCCATCAACATCTTCACCAGCACCATCTCCTCTCAAACCCTAGTTCATCTCTTGTATCCAATTCTTGTCTCTAAGTCCGGGATTGGTACCTGTGGGTTGCTAGTAGTGTTAATTACTCCTTGTAGTTGATGCTAGTTGGTTTATTTGGTGGAAGATCATATGTTCAGATCCTATATGCATATTAATACCCCTCTGATTATGAACATGAATATGCTTTGTGAGTAGTTACGTTTGTTCCTGAGGACATGGGAGAAGTCTTGCTATTAGTAGTCATGTGAATTTGGTATTTGTTCGATATTTTGATGAGATGTATGTTGTCTCTCCTCTAGTGGTGTTATGTGAACATCGACTACATGATACTTCACCATTATCTGGGCCTAGAGGAAGGCATTGGGAAGTAATAAGTAGATGATGGGTTGCTAGAGTGACAGAAGCTTACACCCTACTTTATGCATTGCTTCGTAAGGGGCTGATTTGGATCCATATGTTTCATGCTATGGTTAGGTTTACCTTAATACTTTTGTTGTAGTTGCAGATGCTTGCAATAGAGGTTAATCATAAGTGGGATGCTTGTCCAAGTAAGGACATTACCTAAGCACCGGTCCACCCACACATCAGATTATCAAAGTACCGAACGCAAATCGTATGATCGTGATGAAAACTAGCTTGATGAAATTCCGATGTGTCCTCGGGAGCGCTTTTCTCTATATAAGAATTTGTCCAGGCTTGTCCTTTGCTACAAAAAGGATTGGGCCACCTTGCTGCACTTTATTTACTTCTATTACTTGTTGCTCATTACAAATTATCTTATCACAAAACTATCTGTTACCTATAATTTCAGTGCTTGCAGAGAATACCTTGCTGAAAACCGCTTACCATTTCCTTCTGCTCCTCGTTGGGTTTGGCACTCTTACTTATCGAAAGGACTAAGATAGATCCCCTATACTTGTGGGTCATCACGGTGATATTAGTTTGAACCTCTCTGATATCCATGTTTAGCGCATCAGGATGAGCGTTTGCAGCTGATGAGCTGAATTTCATTTCTAATATCAGTTTGAACCTTGTAATCTTCGAATTTGAGCCATATAACTCTGGAATTTGAACCTTGTAACATTTCGAGCTTTTGTGGTACAATCATTGAAATGGCATCGTATGAGACTCGTATATTGCTAGCACTATTTTGATCTTAATATGCAATGGCCTTAGATTTTATTAACCATTCTCGAATCAGTTTACCTTGTCGATCTCACAGCACACGATCTGTATAGCTAACTCGACTACGATCTTCGACATTATTGCACACAGTTGGTTTCTTCCACTGTGTGCACTATAGAGTGCAGAATTAATTATCGCACTTGAGTGTCCATCATCAACCTTCTGTGTAACTTTGACCTCATCACCCAAGGGTAAACTTATGACCAAAGTCATTCCACACACTTCGTTTTTATAAAGCTTTTTGCCAATAAACGCCCATGATTTGTCCCTCTTCTAGCCGACGCGTGGCCAAACTAGCCGGGCGGGAAGCTTGCACGGTAAACAGCATGGTAGCGCGGGAACAGGCTCTTCGAGCCCACGCCTGGGGTGCGGTGCTGTCAAGCGTGCACTTGTAAGTGCATCTAGTGCCCCTTAGTGATTTTGGTGTATTGAAGACTTATAGGTTAAGGGACTAATACATGTGTGAGGGTACACAGGTCTATAAGTCTATGAGGAGTTTGATCTTTACAGGAAAAGTCGACCCCTAAAAATGAATATCTTCGACTGAAGATTTTGGTATTTCTGAAGACTTTCATGAAGACTTTGAAAGTGAAGAAATTTGTGTGTCCGTGAAGACTTGATATTCATGCGAGGAATATGAAGCTTGAAGACTTTCGTTTTCATAGTTTTGTTTTTCTCTTTCTTGAGTCATAGGAAACACCGTACTGTTAAAGGGGGTCGAGGAAATACCAAGGAAAAATTTCCATGTGATGCTCAACTCAAAATCCTACACCTACCAATCCCTTCGAGTGAAGCCATTGGAAATCTCATACAGTTCAGTCAATTTCTTCAGTGATAGAGACGAAGTTCTTCTGATCTCTCAGGAATTTGTCCTGACCGAGGAGTTAGGAATTCGCCAGTGCGGATTGCCTACACAGTGAGGAACATGATAGCCCTGAGGATTTTGCTACTCAAAATTCCGACCGTTGCTGTGCTATGCGCCAGCTGTTTCGGAATATCTATCCACCTAACGGTCATATCATTGAAGGGCATTTATGTCTTATCATGTCGGGCTGCTCGCTAGGCTATAAATAGCCGCCCCCCTACAACCACTAGCTGGGTGGCTGCTCCAAGAGAAATTGACACTTCTCATTTGAGAGCAACCCATCCTCCGAGGACTTTGAGCGAAAATCATCAAGTGAGGAAAAACCAAAAACCCAAAACCCAAACACCTACAAACCCCAAGTGATTGAGCATCACTGAAGAGATTGATCCTGAGTGGATCCGACGCTTGTTACCTTTGAAGACTGTGCTTCTTCCAGACGGTTAGGCGTCATGGTCTAGAGCATCTAAGAGGAATTGTGGATCGCCGAGTGACCAAGTTTGTGAAGGTTTGGAAGTCGCCTGAAGACTTACCACGAGTGATTGGACGAGGTCTGTGTGACCTTAGTTCAAGGAGAATACGGTGAGGACTGGGTGTCTTGGACTAAGTGTCCTTGACTGGGTCTCCGGGACTGTGTGTCCTCGAGTTTAAATACTCAGCCGCTCCAACCAGACGTACAACTGAGACAACAGTTGGAATTGGTCTACCAAATCATTGTCTTCACCGAGCTTACTGGTTCTATTTCCTCAACTCTTTCATTTCCTCATAACTGTGTTGTGTTTTTGTTCATATCTGTGTTTGAAGACTTTAACTGAAGACTTTCTCAATTTCCTCAGTTCAATTTCTTCAGTCTATTTGTCTTCATCCTGTGTTATCCTGTGATTACGCTTCCTGTACTCTGTGCCTGTCTTCATTTCATCATGATGACTATGCTTGTATTATGTTATGTTTACTTTTGAGTACTTATTCCGCTGCTAGTAGTTCTTCGCTAAGGAATTTCCTCACCGGCAAATTCCTCAGTGAAGAATTTCGTAAAAATTGCCTATTCACCCCCCTCTAGTCGATATAACGCACTTTCAATTGGTATCAGAGCAAAGTACTCCCTTGTTCTGTGTGATTTTGGTTTAACCGCCTGGAGTTTTAGTTATGTCGACCGCAGGTATGATCAAGTTCTCTGCTGGGTGTCCTACCTTCGATGGGACGGACTACCCCTACTAGAAGAATAAGATGCGAATGCATCTTGAAGCAATTGATAACGATCTCTGGTATGTTGTGGAAAATGGTGTTCCCTCAGTCACACCTTCTCTGAATGTTGCCGATGTGAAGAGATTCAAGCAACTCGACTCTCAAGCAAAGAATATCATATGTGGCCATCTGAGCAAAGGACAGTATGGCAGAGTGAGTGCTTTGGAAACAGCTAAGCTTATCTGGGACAGGTTGTCCAAAGTGAATGAAGGAGTCTCAACTCAGCGTGACTCTCGAGTTGATGTTCTTCGCAATCTCTTCAACCGCTTCAAAAGACTCGACAATGAAAATGTTCAACAAACCTTCGATCGCCTCACTGACATCTCAAATGAGCTTCAAGCACTTGGTGCCACTTACATCACCGACCATGAGGTGGTGAAGAAATTGCTGAGATCGCTTGATTCCTCATTTGACACTCTGGCATTGATGATACAAGAACGTGATGATTACAAGTCACTTGATCCCGCTGATATTCTCGAGAGGCTAAATACTCATGAGTTCCAACTTGCTGAAAAGAGAGATCTCTATGGTTCAAGCTATGGCAGAACACGTGCACTGAAGGCCAAGGCAGTATCTGAGTCCGAAGATGAAGACTCTGGTAGCAGCCTTGGTGGTCCTGAAGAACTGAGCCATGATCTGGCTCTGCTCGTGAAGAAGTTCCAAAAGTTCTCAAGACGTGGTCGCCTTGGAAGATCCTCAAGGAGCAATGATTCCTCATCCAGTGACTACAAGAAGAGGCTCTGTCACAAGTGCAAGAAACCTGGACATTTCATTCAAGATTGTCCTCAGTGGGAAAAGGAATCAAAGAAGAAGAAATACAAGGATTACAGTTCTGATGATGCAAAGAAAAAGAAGAAATCCAAAAAATCCTCATCATCAAAATCCTCAAAGCCTTCATATCACAAGAAGAGAAGCTCCAAGAAGGCCAGGGCATTCATTGGCAAGGAAATGGACTCCGAGGTTGAATCTGAAGAAAATGAGGAAGAGGAGTCATCTGAGGAGTCCGAATCCGGAGTGGCGAGCCTAGCTCTCGCTACTGCATTCGTCAGCAAGTCTATCTTCAACACTGAAGAAAATGACCTCACCAACAAGGCTGACGAAGGCGATGATGACTATGCTCCCACCTATTGCTTCATGGCAAAGGGTGCCAAGGTACTCAAATATACCTCCTCTGAATCAAGTGAGAATGAATCTGATGAAAACCTTAAGCCAAGCTATTCTAAACTTGCTAAGATAGCTATAAAACAACAAAGGGCTTTAGAAAAGGTTCAAAACATGCTAAATAAAAGTGATGATATGTTGGGTGAAGAAATGGATCGCACTGAAACTTTGACTGAAAATCTTCAGAGACTTTAGTCCAAGCTTGACAAACTTCAAAGTCATCATAACACTCTCTTATCGGATCATGAGAAGCTTTCTTATGAATTTCTTCAAAGAAAGCAAGACCTTGAGAAGCTAAGAGTGAGTTATGAAGATCTTCAGAAGGAGCGCGATTCATTACTTTCTCAACAAATCAGCGCTTCTCAGGAAGAATTTGTTCCTCCATGCTTGAAGTGCATTGAACGTGAATCTGCTAATTCTTCACCTGAATGTTCAAATGTTGCTAATGTTTCAAATTCTTCACATGCCTCTGCTATCACTAATTCCTCATTTGAGGACATTGCTAGTATCACTGACGATGCAGGGCTGAAGGAATTGTACACGACAGGCATGTACAAAAGCCTCAAAGGGCATCAGGCTCTTTGTGATGTGCTTAAAAAGCATATCCTCAACAGGAACCCTAGGAAAGAGGGTATCGCCTTTGAGAGGAAACTCAATGCTGATGGTACATATTGGAAGCCTGAGCAGTACCCCAAAACTACATGGGTTGCTGCAAAGGGACCTCTAGTTGATCCATCTAACTTATCTGGATTTGCATGTGAATCTCCTCATTCTGATGATGAGTCAATTGACTCCAACTATAAGCTATTCAAAAATCAAAATGGTGAAGTATTTGCTAGATATGTTGGCACTAACTGCAGGAACGACTCCCCGATGAAGAAAATCTGGGTTCCCAAAAGATGCCTTGAAAATCTTCAGGTGAATGTCATCATGATGCCACCTGTGAAGAATAGGAACCCCAGATCAAATTTCTCATACGGACCAAATTCCTCATATGGATCAAAGTCATCATATGAACATCATCATGCTAACCCGTCTGTTTCGCAGGGAAGATCTAAGGATTATGGATATGTGCATTATTCTTCAAATCATTATGTCCATAAGTCCTCGAAGAATTTCTCTGCTTACTCATATGCTTACTCTAACCCATCTTATGTGAAACGAAATGGATTGGCTTCTATGCCATCCTTCTAGTATGTTGCTCGCAAAATGATGAACTCTTCGCCACCCCTTCAAATGTGGGTGGTGAAGAAAAATAACTAATCTCTTCTGCAGGGTCAGGTCTCCAGTCGCACGTAATCGTCTGAAGAATTTGCTGGAGACCTGAGCATGCCTGATAGGATGCAGGCTAATCATGAAGAAATGAACTTTACTTGATGAAATTGATCTGATGAATTGATGTCATATTCTTCACTGATGAAGTATATGAGTTTGTAAGATGCACTAATTCATCTGCAGGATGATCAACCCAAAGCCACTGAGTGGGTCCTCGATAGTGGATGTACAAACCACATGACTGGTGACAAGAATCTATTGATGGATGCTCCATTATCTCCGTCGCATCTGAAGCATATCATCTTTGCTGACAAAGGCAAAAGTCAAGTATTGGGTCTAGGTAAGGTTGCGATTACAAAGGATCGACACATGGACAAAGTCATGCTTGTTGAGTCCTTAGGATACAACCTTATGTCTGTCTCAATGCTTTGTGATCTTGATATGGTTGTTTTCTTCGGCAAGTACCGTTGTGTTGTGGTTATGGAAGCTGACAATTCCAAAGTCTTCGAAGGCTTTAGGAGAGGAGACCTGTATATTGTTGATTTCTCTACAGGACCACAACCATCCGTGTGCTTACTTGCAAAAGCTTCAGAAGGCTGGCTCTAGCATCGATGACTTGGTCATGCAGGCATGAGGAATTTGCACACGCTTGCGAAGAAAAAGCATGTCATTGGCATCGAGAATGTCAAATTCCTCAAGGATCACCTATGAGGATCCTGTGAAGCTGGGAAGATGACCAAGGCCAAGCATCCAGCGAAGATTATCATGACCACCACTCACCCATTTGAATTGCTTCACATGGATCTCTTTGGTCCTAATCATTATTCTGCTATCTCAAATGAAGCATCTCAATATGGCTTCGTTATTGTTGATGATTATTCTCGTTACACATGGGTACACCTTGTTACTTACAAACATGAAGTGCAGGAAGTCTTCAAACGATTTTCCTCGAGGGCTTCAACCAACTTTGGTGTGAAGATCAAGCACATCAGAAGTGACAATGGCATTGAGTTCAGAAATTCTGGTCTCGATGACTATCTTGATGAACTTGGTATCACTCATGAGTTATCTGCTCCTTACACTCCTCAGCAGAATGGCGTCATGGAGCGCAAGAACAGGACTCTTGCTGAGATGGCTCACACTATGCTTGATGAATACAAAACGCCTCGTCATTTTTGGACTGAGGCAATTGATACTGCGTGCCACATCATCAACAGAGTATATCTTCAAAATTCTTTAAAAAGACTGCCTATGAACTCATCACTGATAAGAAACTCAATGTAAGTTATTTCAATGTCTTCGATGCTAAATGTTGGATTAGAGATCCTCATCACAACTCAAAATTTTCACCGAAAGCACATGAAGGTTTTATGCTTGGTTACGGAAAGGACTCGCACACCTACAGAGTCTTCAACAACGTTCTTCACAAAGTTGTTGAAACTGTAGATGTGTGGTTCGATGAAACTAATGGCTCGCAAAGAGAGCACCTACCTACTGTGATAGATGAACCAGCACCTAAGGAAACTATCAAGTTCAAGGCTAATGAGGATGTCATTCCTACTGAAGAATCTGCTGAAGAATTCATTCCAGAACATGAAGAACGTCGAGCTAATACACCTAAAGAAAATGCTGAAGATAATGGTGCTGAAGAAAACGCTGATCAAACTCTTCAACGACAACCAGCTCATCCTCGCATTGCAAAAGAAGTGCAAGTTGAAAAGATCATCAATGACATCAAAGCGCCAGGTCCTCTCACACGCTCAAAAGCTTCACATTTGTCTAACTTTTGTGGGCAGTATGCTTTTGTCTCTATTACAGAGCCCACTAAGGTAGATGAAGCATTTCTGGAGCCTGAGTGGATTCAGGCCATGCAAGAAGAATTACATCAGTTCGAGATCAACAATGTCTGGGAACTGGTCAAACGTCCAGATCCTCGCAAGCACAATATCATCGGCACAAAGTGGATCTACCGCAACAAGCAAGTTGAAAATGGCCTCGTGGTGAGGAATAAGGCATGACTTGTAGCTCAAGGCTACACACAGGTTGAAGGAATTGATTTTGATGAAACTTTTGCACCTGTTGCTAGACTTGAGGCTATTCGCATATTACTTGCTTATGCTAACCATCATGATATCACTCTATATCAAATGGATGTGAAAAGTGCATTCCTCAATGGTAAGCTTGAGGAAGAAGTATATGTTACTCAACCCCCTGGTTTTGAAGATCCAAAGAATCCTGACAAAGTCTTCAGACTCAACAAGGCCCTCTATGGCCTCAAGCAGGCCCCACGGGCTTGGTATGATACTTTGAAGGAACTCTTCATGAAGAAAGGCTTCAAACCCGGTTCACTCGACCCTACTCTTTTCACTAAATCTTATGATGGTGAATTGTTTGTGTGCCAAGTATATGTTGATGATATTATCTTTGGCTGTACTGACCAACGTTATAGTGATGAATTTGCCTATATGATGAGTGAATAATATCAAATGTCCAGTATGGGAGAGTTGAAATTCTTCTTAGGTCTTCAAATTCGTCAACAACACAATGGCATATTCATATCTTAGGAGAAATACCTCAAGGATGTACTGAGGAAATTCGGCATGCAAGATTGCAAAGGCGTCAAAATTCCTATGCCCACAAATGGCCATCTGTGCACTGATGAAAATGGTATTGACTTTGATCATAAGGTATACTGCTCCATGATAGGTTCCTTATTATACTTATGTGCATCTAGGCCAGATATAATGCTTAGTGTTTGCATGTGTGCCCGATTTCAAGCTGCACCGAAGGAATCACACCATAAGGCTGTGAAGCATATTCTTCGATATCTAGCTCACACACCAATACTTGGATTATGGTACCCCAAGGGCTCGGCTTTTGATCTTGTTGGATATTCTGACTCTGACTATGCTGGTGATCGTGTGGATCGCAAGTCAACATCTAGTACATGTCATTTCCTCGGACGATCCTTGGTCAGTTGGTCCTCGATGAAATAGAACTGTGTATCACTATCTACTGCTGAAGCTGAGTACATTGCCGCTGGTTCTTGCTGTGCCCAATTGCTATGGATGAAGCAAACTCTCAAGGACTACGGCATCAACATGAAGAAGACAATGAGAGTGCCATCAAGATTGCTCACAACCCAGTTCAGCACTTGAAGACAAAGCACATTCAGATTTGTCATCATTTTCTTCGTGATCATGTGTTGAAGG
The DNA here is from genome assembly GCF_018294505.1 of Triticum aestivum. Taxonomy (NCBI): domain Eukaryota; kingdom Viridiplantae; phylum Streptophyta; class Magnoliopsida; order Poales; family Poaceae; genus Triticum; species Triticum aestivum. The sequence goes on from NC_057812.1 coordinate 658,345,185, forward strand.
GCGACATTTCTATTGAGCATGTGAAGACTAAAGAACAGCTAGCCGATATCTTCAGAAAGCCCTTGTATGAGAAGAGATTTAGCAAGTTGCGGTGTGAGCTAAATATCCTAGAATCTTCGAATGTTCTGTGAAAGGACACTCATCCTAACACTTATGCAAAATTGATGACTTAGATGTGCAACACATGAAGAAACGTTTTACTTCAATCAATGAAGAATAACACTCTTAGTGTGAATAAATTAACGAAGAATTTGATTCTCAGAACCCTACGATAATTGTAAGCGGTGTCTGAAATCATCATTCTTATACGGTGGGTCACGCCACCACTAAAAGTTGAAATTCCTCAAATTATTCATATTCTTCAACTTTGCATAGTCTTCACTGGTTCCGTAGTTTTTCTTCATTGGCTATATATATATATGAGTTTATGTCCTCTACAGCATTCACTTATTGCTATTTCTTCAAGTTGGTTTTCTGCTCAGTGAATGTGATCGGACCCTTCCCCTCTATGCTATACTCAACCCAATCTGTTCACAAATTCTTCATGTGCGTTCTATTTGAAACTCGTTCAAAATCTTCATTGTGTCCTTGTCAGCTGAAGAAATTGCGAACGGAACTTTAAAATCTATCTTATCTAAATTTTTGGCATTGCTGCTCAAACCATTCTGCATCCCATGATACACTTATCCACTCACCCACGATGTAACACGATCTCCACCTCTCACTACATGGGTGACACATGTCATGCGAATGAGAAGGGTCAGGGGCATGTTCGTCCAATTTCTTCGGGCGAGCAGTTTTTCACCGTGGCTATAAATACCCCTCCTTCCCTTCCTCACTTCTTTTACACCGCTCGACCTCTCTCTCCAGCTCGAGCTTCTCAAACCCTAGCGCCGACGCTACTTCATCGCTGCCGGTGAGGAAGAGCTTCACTGCCTCGACCTCGTCGCCGACGTACTCGCACCGACCGCGGACATCTTCACTCCGCCGCCGCCGTAGCCGTCTTCCTCCGCCAAGTTAGGGCATGGAAGATCTGCACAGACGAACTTCACATCTCCTCACTCCAGTTCGTCGTGTTCTTTGTCCAGGGTAAATAAAAGTTACTTTTACTGCCCTCGTTGATTCGAATGATTATCTACAAAATCTTCAAAAGTGTTTTTCTTCATATCTTCACACACTGAACACCTCACAAGTCATCCGTTCTTGATTCATTTATCTAAGCATCATTTTTCTTCAAGATTCCTTAATTGTGTGGATCTTCGATCTATACAACTCTGGAACCTAAGACAAAGAACGCTTAGTGAAAATCTTCAAGACTCATCTGGTCAAATTCCTCAAACTTGTTCTTTTTGAAAAACCTTCTAAGAACGCATATGACCTCTCCAAATTCCTCGCAACTATACTCTGTTCACAGGTACACATGTCAGCTGCTGAATCACTAGGTTCTCATCAACTTAACTCATTTGCAGCGTTCCTCGAAGAAAAGTGGCATACTTCTTCATAGAATTCAATTGTTCAAATAAAATGGCTGATGGTAAAAGGCCACAGAAGGGAGGAAAGAGGCCTGAGGTAAATACAATGTTTGAAATCCCTAATGACATATATGCTGGGTACTGCAGACCTATTGAGGAAACCAAGAATGAGCACAACGTGCGCATTCAGAAGATAGAGAGGAGATGGGCAAGAGAATGGAGGGAGTACAGATATGTCACTCCTAAGTACATGAAGAAATTCGCACTCAATCCTCCATGCCCAAGAGCTCCATTGGCACCTGGCCAAATCGCTGATCCCACCAGCCTCAAGCGCGGTGAGGACTATCCTAATGAATGGGCCAAGCAAGCCAGAGAAGCAGTGAGGAAATTCAATGAAGACTCTACTGCTGGTGCTGCTGCCCAAAGCCTTCAGCTGTTCCGACCAAATCCTCAGCACCAGTGCATCTCGCTTCGTGGCAAAGGACTGCCGGCATCTCCATTGCCTCAGGTGTCTCAGCTAGTTCCTCAGCTGCACCAAGTTCCTCAGCTGGCCCCTCACTGCTGAAGAAAAAGGCCACAGCTGGACGAGGTCCACGCCCAAGTCCTCAAAAGAAGCAAGTCGCTTTCCAAGTGCCGTCTGATGAAGACGAAGCTGATGATGATGAACTTGCAGAAATCATCAGAGACAGGCAAGTCAGGGCCACTAGAGCCAAAGGATCAGAGGTGCCACTGCTTTTGGATCCCAAGCTGATCCTCGACTACATTGATGATTGGCACAAGGACCCCAACACTCCCTTGCCTGACTTCAAGCTGACTCCTGGCCAAAGTCACATGCTGACCCACTTCATTCAAGAAGAAAAGTGGAAATTTGAGAAGGCCAGGCAGATCAAGAAAGTGCAGTACAAGAAGGAGAAATTTCTGAAGAACAATGTTGTCACTATGAAAACTGATGAACTTGTAAAAATCCAATCTGAAATCAAAACCCTCAGCGATGACTTCAAAGCCTACTATGCTGATTGGCAAGGAGCCAAAGTTAGATTTGTAAAGATAACTGAACAGTTCACTTCAAATGTTGCTGCCGCAATGCAATAGGAAATTCCTCAGGCTGAAGCATCTGCTCAGCCTACTGAAGAAAATGCTAGCACCGCTGATGACAATCAGACTGCTGAAGAAAATGTGAGTTCCAGGGTTGATGACTGCATTCCAGCCACTGAAGAAATTGCCAGGGCACCCACTAGTGGTCCGCCTAAAGAAACTGAAGAACTCAGGTCAACTGTATCAGTTGTGCCTGAAGAAAATCAACCAGATTCCTCAGCTGCTCCTGCACCAACCTCAACTCCAATCCTTCCATCTGCATCAGATGTGAAGAAGACCAAGGCTGCGGAGCGTGCTGCAGTGAAGAAAAGGAAAGCATCAACTGCTTTAGATTCTTCAGCTCCGAAGAAAATTAAGCCTATGACAAGTTCATTTGCACATCCGATTGATGTTGTTCCCATCTCAACCAGGCCATCAAAGGACCTTGTTCCTTTTGATGAAGAATATGTGATCCCCAGCGGATCTGATGAAGAAACTCCCTCTGCTGCTTTGTCTGAACTGTTGGATGAAGAAATTGAAGTGGATGCGATCCCTTCAACACCTATCATCTCCTCGCCTATGCCTCAGTTCATAGCTGAAGAGGCTGGCGTTGAAGAAATGGAAGATGAAGATGTGGACATTGGCTGCTCCACACCCGTAATCAGTGATGAATTCTGGGAAAGTCAGCATCCAAACTCTCCAATGTTCACCCCTCTACAGCAAATTCCTCAGTCCCCCATTCACATGGGCTCTGAAGAAACTCATCCCACTGCATCTGTCCATGAGGAAATTCCAGCCACTAGCGCTGAAGAAACTGCTGCTGCTAAACAACCAACAACGCAGACTGCCACTAAGGAAGAACTAGAAATTCCTCAGCCTGAAGAACCTACGATTGAGATTCCTGAGGTCGTGATGCAACTCACTGACACTCCTCTGCCGAAGCCAAAGGATCCATTCTAACGCAAGCAAAAGTTTAAGGCTGATGATTTCTTCGGCGAGCACGTATTCTTCGAAGATTACAACCCATATGACTCTGCTCGCATTAGGAAGAGGCGTTTCTGGACTGCTAGTCAAGCCAATTTCTATTCCTCAGTGTTGTTCAACAAGGAGAAGATTTTCTACCATGAGCATATTCCTCACGTGGATATGGAATCTCTGCCGTGCTTCGCACCAGTCCTTAGTGTTCTTCACGACGCTGGACTGCTCAACTTTTGCTCTGACATCTGCGATTGGAATGAAGAACTGATTCTTCAATTCAATGCAACGCTGCACATCACCGGAGATGCTGAAGATGTGAATTCATGGGTGCTGGAATGGATGTCTGAAAACACTCACTACACTGCACCAGCCTCTGAATTGCTTCGTGCTCTACCACTCACTCCTCCCCTTGAAGAAGCTCGCTGCATGTACAGTGAACCTGAGCTCACACATCATTACATGCAGGTGCTGATGAAGCCTTTGAAACCAGGTCAGGCACCACAAACCAAATTCCTCGTGAAGGAATTGTTGTACATGCCCAGAACTGTCTATCGTATTCTTACGAGGACAATCAGTCCTATCAAAGGCCACGACTCATCTGATGAGGAAATTGTTGGCATCATGAAGAATCTGGTATTCAACATCATTCATGGCATTCCTGTCAATTATCACGATTTCTTCATGAGGACTATGGCCAATGTTGCACTGTCTCCGTTTGAGATAAAGCCTTATGCACCTTATGTCATGAGATTCCTCAGGACAAGGTCTTCACTCAACTACAAAGCTGATTTCAAGAATCATCTCAGCTACTTGCCCCCAATTGAAGTCCTCAAGCAGACATATTCCTCAGTTGATGGAAAGGGCAAGGCACCAGCTGTAATTGATTAAGGCATTCATCCATTGGATGGTCAGTTTCGCAAAGCTGCATCTTATTCCACCAATGATGACTCTGCCACACATGACTCTGCCAATGCTCCCAAGTCCACCCCTCAAGCCACTGCTCCACGCGTGATGACTGACCGTGAACTTCTGCTTAGTCTTCACCCAGAAGGTGGATCGAAATCACAAATGGGTTAAGCGTCAGTTTGGTTCACTTCTTCACAACATGACTGCCACACACAATGTAGTGAAGAAAAACCACTACTACCTCCATCAAGTCTTCAGTCGCACCTGGGCAATCCTGTCACATCTGTATGGTGAAGAAGATCTGGAGAACATGGGTCTTAATGAAGATTTTGACTGGTCTGCACCTCCACCGAAGACATTCAAGAAGGTCAAGGTTCCTTCTCTGGTGGCCAGCTCATATTCTTCATCGCGCGACACTGATGAACATGAAGATTTGGACGACATTGCGGCAGGCCCTACATCAACCAACGACCCAAACAACGCTGGCGCTCCTTCATCAACATGATTATCTTCAGGGGCGTTAGTCCTCATTTTCGATCCTTTTGGTCATTCGATGACAAAGGGGGAGAAATATGAGTTAGTCTTCAAGCGGGTCTACTATATGGGCGTTTTTTTGCTAAAGTTATAACTCTCGTTTTTCTGAAACTTTATTGGATTGGGTTGTAATCTTAAACCCGATGGTGCTCTGATACTTTTGATGCACTGTGCTCTGATACTCTTGATGCACTATTCTGCATGCTTATTCCTCGTTAATATTATTGCACGCATGCTAAATTTCATCAGGCACCATATTTCATCATGCATTTCAAATTCTTCATATTATATGTTAAATGCGTGTATGAATTACAAGATATAGGGGGAGATCTCCATGATTCAAATCTTCAAGTGTGCATTGCTTCAAAAGCAAATTCCACACTATGACATATCTTCAGGGGGAGTTCTTCTATATCTTGCAATCAAATTCCTCAATATCAGTACACTTCATATGTTTATCCCCGTTGAAAACTTAACCTATATTGTCATCAATCACCAAAAAGGGGGAGATTGTAAGTGCATCTAGTGCCCCTTAGTGATTTTGGTGTATTGAAGACTTATAGGTTAAGGGACTAATGCGTATGTGAGTGTACACAGGTCTATAAGTCTATGAGGAGTTTGATATTTACAGGAAAAGTCGACCACTAAAAATGAATATCTTCGACTGAAGATTTTGGTATTTCTGAAGGCTTTCATGAAGACTTTGAAAGTGAAGAAATTGGTGTGTCCGTGAAGACTTGATATTCATGCGAGGAATATGAAGCTTGAAGACTTTCGTTTTCATAGTTTTGTTTTTCTCTTTCTTGAGTCATAGGAAACACCGTGCTGTTAAAGGGGGTCGAGGAAATACCAAGGAAAAATTTCCATGTGATGCTCAACTCAAAATCCTACACCTACCAATCCCTTCGAGTGAAGCCATTGGAAATCTCATACAGTTCAGTCAATTTCTTCAGTGATAGAGACGAAGTTCTTCTGATCTCTCAGGAATTTGTCCTGACCGAGGAGTTAGGAATTCGCCAGTGCGGATTGCCTACACAGTGAGGAACATGATAGCCCTGAGGATTTTGCTACTCAGAATTCCGACTGTTGTTGTGCTATGCGCCAGCTGTTTCGGAATATCTATCCACCTAACGGTCATATCATTGAAGGGCATTTATGTCTTATCATGTCGGGCTGCTCCCTAGGCTATAAATAGCCGCCCCCTACAACCACTAGTTGGTTGGCTGCTCCGAGAGAAACTGACACTTGTCATTTGAGAGCAACCCATCCTCCGAGGACTTTGAGCGAAAATCATCAAGTGAGGAAAAACCAAAAACCCAAAACCCAAACACCTACAAACCTCAAGTGATTGAGCATCACTGAAGAGATTGATCCTGAGTGGATCCGACACTTGTTACCTTTAAAGACCGTGCTTCTTCCAGACGGTTAGGCGTCATGGTCTAGAGCATCCAAGAGGAATTGTGGATCGCCAAGTGACCAAGTTTGTGAAGGTTTGGAAGTCGCCTGAAGACTTACCACGAGTGATTGGACGAGGTCTGTGTGACCTTAGTTCAAGGAGAATACGGTGAGGACTGGGTGTCTTGGACTAAGTGTCCTTGACTGGGTGTTTGGGACTGTGTGTCCTCGAGTTTAAATACTCAGCCGCTCCAACCAGACGTACAACTGAGACAGCAGTTGGAACTGGTCTACCAAATCATTGTCTTCACCGAGCTTACTGGTTCTATTTCCTCAACTCTTTCGTTTCCTCATAACTGTGTTGTGTGTTTGTTCATATCTGTATTTGAAGACTTTGACTGAAGACTTTCTCAATTTCCTCAGTTCAATTTCTTCAGTCTATTTGTCTTCATCCTGTGTTATCCTGTGATTACGCTTCCTGTACTCTGTGCCTGTCTTCATTTCATCATGATGACTATGCTTGTATTCTGTTATGTTTACTTCTGAGTACTTATTCCGCTGCTAGTAGTTCTTTGCTAAGGAATTTCCTCACCGGCAAATTCCTCAGTGAAGAATTTTGTAAAAATCGCCTATTCACCCCCTTTAGTCGATATAACACACTTTCAGCACTGGATTCTTGAATCCTCCGCTATGAACACCGTGACAAGACGTGACAATTACAGGCCGGCCGGCCCCCATTTATTATAGCATCCATTTAACCTACCCTTTGTCTCTTCAACCTTTCGATCGCGCCCCACCATTGCAAGAAGCACACCCACCATGATAAATTCTTAGAGGGTATCCTGCGCGGCTCCAATGGCGCTCCAAGCGGCTGCCGACGACGAGCAGTAGTACACCATGCGTGTCGTGGTGGACACCCATAGAAGGTTCATGGACCTCTCGGTGGTGTACACCAACGACCCGGTCTGGGCGGAGCAGTCCATCCACATCATGGAGCTGTTGCTTGCCCAGGAGAAGTACAAGGTGGTCAGGTTCGACCTCGAGTACACCCGCGCTCATGACGGGTCTCGTCCCAAGGTCACTGTCACCCAGATGTGCGTGCGCCACCATGTCCTTGTCTATCACTACTTCCTGGCCACAAGGCCTTGTGAGCGTTTCGCTAGGTTTGTCAACAGCCCCCACTACATGTTCGCTACGGTGGACATCACCAACAATGTAAAGGCACTCGAGAATTCGGGCATCGCCTGCCAGAATCTTGTCGACATCCAGGGCCAATACAAGATCAGGGGCAACAAGGAGCATGAGAAGGACTCACTGGCTCACCTCGCCGAGGCCATCATCGACCCCTACTAAAGAGACATGAAGGATTCATGCAACAAGGACAAGCGTGCCTGGCACTCGGCCTGGATGGAGAAACTCGACAAAGCTCACATCGTGTATGCAGCCAAGGAGGCGTACACGAGCTACGACATGTATAGGAGGATCGTTGACATGAGGAAGTCCCTCCTTCCCCAAAACGGCCAGGGATCCAACCGGAAGCACAACAATGGCAAGCGTCGTCGCAACAATAAGTAGATGATTACATCCTTGTTTCTCCTACTTTAGTATGCATGTAATTGCTTTCTTTGGTGTGTGGAAATGTTATGTGTGTAGTCACTTGTGTAATTGTATGCTTAATTTGGTTATGCAATGCTGTCTTTTTAAGTATATATGTTGATGCTGTAGACAGAGCGTAGATGTTGTGCAGACAAAGAAAACCACATTGCACATGGACTAAACAATGGAACCCGTCGGTGATGTTTTCATCAATAACTCACAATTATATACCAGCAATCATGTTCTCACAACACACACGGCTTGTTAGCAGTAACCATTTGTGTTGTTATCGATCTGCGCACATGTCTCCGATTACAGACATGTTTGCCTCGTATCACACACATCTTGTTCATTTGAACCATTTCTGTTCTCATGTCTCAACGCAAATAGTTCATCCGAGTGATCCGCATGCCGTATATCGCACACACCTTTGATCTGGCTAACCATTTCTTTTGTGTGGCCTAATCACAAACAGTTCATCTGAGTGAATCGTATGCTGTGTATCACACACGCCTTCATATGGCTGCCCGTTTCTTTTGTTCCTCCTCATCGCAAACAGTTCATTGAACTAAACAGTATGCCCTTCATCGCACACGCAAATAAAACCTGAACCATGTTTGATGCATCTGTCATCGCAAACGTTTTATACATTTATGACGGTTTTCATACAACATCGTTTGCGATTATTGCATCGCACACAGTTTCTCGAAGGGTCTCTGATCGTAGTGTCGCGTTAGCAGCTTCCAGCAGTAGTGATGTATAGGTTATGAAGAAAGCAGTAGCAATAAACTAAACGATCATAGTGCTAAGCTAACGGATGGGTCAAGTCAATCACATCATTCTCTAATGATGTGATCCCGTTCATCAAATGACAACTTGTGTCCATGGCTAGGAAACTTAACCATCTTTGATTAACGAGCTAGTCAAGTAGAGGCATACTAGTAACACTCTGTTTGTCTATGTATTCACACATGTACTAAGTTTTCGGTTAATAGAATTCTAGCATGAATAATAAAAATTTATCATGATATAAGGAAATATAAATAACAACTTCATTATTGCCTCTAGGGCATATTTCCTTTAGTATCCCACTTGCACTAGAGTCAATAATCTAGATTACATTGTAATGATTCTAACACCCATGGAGTCTTGGTGCTGATCATGTTTTGCTCACGAGAGAGGCTTAGTCAATGGGTCTGCAACATTTAGATCCGTATGTACCTTGCAAATCTCTATGTCTCCCTCCTTGACTTGGTCGCGGATGGAATTGAAGCGTCTGTTGATCTGCTTGGTTCTCTCGTGAAATTTGGATTCCTTTGCCAAGGCAATTGCACCAGTATTGTCACAAAATATTTTCGTTGGACCCGATGCACTAGGTATGACACCTAGATTGGATATGAACTCCTTCATCCAGACTCCTTCATTAGCTGCTCCCGTAGCATCTATGTACTCCGCTTCACACATAGATCCTGCCATGATGCTCTGCTTGGAACTGCACCAACTGACAGCTCCATGATTCAATAAAAATACGTATACGGTTTGTGACTTAGAGTCACCCGGATCAGTGTCAAAGCTTGCATCGACGTAACCGTTTACGACGAGCTTTTTTTCACCTCCATAAACAAGAAACATATCCGTAGTCCTTTTTAGGTATTTCAGGATGTACTTGACCGCTGTCCAGTGATCCACTCCTGGATTACTTTGTTACCTCCCTGCTAGACTAATAGCAGGGCACACATCAAGTCTGGTACACAACATTGCATACATGATAGAACCTATGGCTGAAGCATAGGGAATGACTTTCATTTTCTCTCTATCTTCTACAGTGGTCGGGCATTGAGTCTGACTCAACTTCACACCTTATAACACAGGCAAGAACCCTTTCTTTGCTTGATCCATTTTGAACTTCTTCAAAACTTTATCAAGGTATGTGCTTTGTGAAAGTCCAATTAAGCGTCTTGATCTATCTCTATAGATCTTGATGCCCAATATATAAGCAGCTTCACCGAGGTCTTTCATTGAAAAATTCTTATTCAAGTATCCTTTTATGCTATTCAGAAATTCAGTATCATTTCCGATCAACAATATGTCATCTACATATAATATCAAAAATGCTACAGAGCTCCCACTCACTTTCTTGTAAATATAGGATTCTCCAAAAGTGTGTATAAAACCATATGCTTTGATCACACTATCAAAGTGTATATTCCAACTCCGAGAGGCTTGCATTAGTCCATAAATGGATCGCTGGAGCTTGCACACTTTGTTAGCACCTTTGGATCGACAAAACCTTACGATTGCATCATATACAACTCTTCTTTAAGATATCCATTAAGGAATGTAGTTTTGACATCCATTTACCAAATTTCATCTATACCTACTATTAAAGGGAATAGGTATTCTTGGTTTGGTTTAGTCCTTTTCGTTTGGTTTACATACGTTGAACGATCTGGGCCAGGTACTTGTATGTTGAAGGGCCTTTATGGGCTTTCATAGAGACCGTTAAAAATAATTGGGTCTAAATAAATCAACATTGTGGGAATTGAACACAGGACCTATGTGCCTTTCTATTTACTAATCCCAATTCACTCTAAATATATGAGTGGCAGTCATCATGTTTAGGGCGAGCTAATTAAGCGAATGAGCTAATAAAGGAAGGATTGTGGGCCGAAATAGAATATTTAAGCGGATGTGGCTAATTGAAAAAAGGATCATGTGAAAACCGGTGGAATAACTAAAAGAAATATTGTGGTCTTAATAAATTCTACATGAAAGATTTGAGGTACTACCTCCGTCTCAGTGTATGAGTCATTTGTGTACTTCTAGGTCATCGATTTGAGGAATTAAATATGTGTTATATGTCATGAAAAGTATATCACTAGATTTCTACAAGGATGTAGTTTCTAAATATATATTTTTTGTCATATATAAGCTATGAGACATTATGCTTGCACAAAACATCAATTTTTACCGTTGCAACGCACGGGCATATGTGCTAGTAATCATAAAATGCGGCAATTGCTAACATGATTCAGCGGACTTAAGCATCGCTACGATTGAGAAGGTCTCATCATAGTCAACTCCTTGAACTTGTCGAAAACCTTTCGCAACAAGTAGAGCTTTGTAGACAATAATATTACTGTCCACGTCAGTCTTCTTCTTGAAGATCCATTTATTCTCTATGGCTTGCCGATCATTGGGCAAGTCAACCAAAGTCCACACTTTGTTCTCATACATGGATCACATCTCAGGTTTGATGGCCTCAAGCCATTTTGCAGAATCTGGGCTAATCATCGCTTCCTCATAGTTCGTAGGTTCGTCATGGTCAAGTAACATGACCTCCAGAACAGGATTAGAGTTCCACTCTGGTGCGGATCTTACTCTGGTTGACCTACGAGGTTTGGTAGCAACTTGAACAGAAGTTTCATGATCATCATCATTAGCTTCCTCACTTACTGGTGTAGGAATCACTGGAACTGGTTTCTATGATGAACTACTTTCCAATAAGGGAGTAGGTATAGTTACCTCATCAAGTTCTACTTTCCTCCCACTCACTTCTTTTGAGAGAAACTCCTTCTCTAAACAGGATCCATTCTTAGCAACGAATATCTTGCCTTCGGATCTGTGATAGAAGGTGTACCCAACAGTCTCTTTTGGTTATCCTATGAGGACACATTTCTCCGATTTGGGTTTGAGCTTATCAAGTTGAAGCTTTTTCACATAAGCATCTCAGCCCCAAACTTTAAGAAACGACAACTTGGGTTTCTTGCCAAACCATAGTTCATATGGTGTCGTCTCAACGGATTTTGATGGTGCCCTATTTAACATGAATGCAGCCGTCTCTAAAGCATAACCCCAAAACGATAGCGGTAAATCAGTAAGAGACATCGTAGATCACACCATATCTAATAAAGTACGATTACGACTTTCGGACACACCATTATGTTGTGGTGTTCCGGGTGGCGTGAGTTGCGAAACTATTCCGCATTGTTTCAAATGAAGACCAAACTCGTAACTCAAATATTCTCCTCCATGATCAGATCATAGAAACTTTATTTTCTTGTTACGATGATTTTCCACTTCACTATGAAATTCTTTGAACTTTTCAAATGTTTCAGACTTATGTTTCATCAAGTAGATATACCCATATCTGCTCAAATCATCTGTGAATGTAAGAAAATAACGATACCTACCACGAGCATCAACACTCATCGGACCGCATACATCAGTATGTATTATTTCCAACAAGTCTGTTGCTCACTCCATTGTTCCGAAGAACAGAGTTTTAGCCATCTTGCCCATGAGGCATGGTTCGCAAGCATCAAGTGATTCATAACCAAGTGATTCCAAAAGCCCATCAGCATGGAGTTTCTTCATCCGCTTCACACCAATATGACCTAAACAGGCAGTGCCACAAATAAGTTGCACTATCATTATTAAACTTATATCTTTTGGCTTCAATACTATGAACATGTGTATCACTACTATCAAGATTTAGCAAAAAATAGACCACTCATCAAGGGTGCATGACCATAAAAGATATTATTCATATAAATAGAACAACCATTATTCTCTGATTTAAATGAATAATCGTCTCGCATCAAACAAGATCCAGATATAATGTTCATGCTTAACGCTGGCACCAAATAACAATTATTCAGGTCTAAAACTAATCCCTATGGTATATGTAGAGGTAGCATGCTGACGGCAATCACATTGACTTTGGAACCATTTCCCACGTGCATCATCACCTCGTCCTTAGCCAATCTTCGCTTAATCCATAGCCCCTATTTTGACTTCCAAATATTAGCAACAGAACCATTATCAAATACCCAGGCGCTACTGTGAGCATTAGTAAGGTACACATCAATAACATGTATATCAAATATACCTTTCACTTTGCCATCCTTCTTCTCCGCCAAATACTTGGGGCAGTTCCGCTTCTAGTGACCAGTCCCATTGCAGTAGAAGCACTCAGTCTCAGGCTTAGGTCCAGACTTGGGCTTCTTTACTTGAGCAGCAACTTGCTTGCCATTCTTTTTGAAGTTCCCCTTCTTCCGTTTACCCTTTTTCTTGAAACTGGTGGTCTTGTTGACCATCAACACTTGATGCTCCTTCTTGATTTCTACCTCCGCAACTTTTAGAATTGCGAAGAGCTCGAGAATTGTCTTATCCATCCCTTGCATATTATAGTTCATCATGAAGCTCTTGTAGCTTGGTGGCCATGATTGAACAACTCTGTCAATGACACTATCAACTAGAAGATTAACTCCCAGCTGAGTCAAGTGATTGTGGTACCCAGACATTCTGAGTATATGCTCACCGACAAAACTATTCTCCTCCATTTTGCAGCTGTAGAACTTATTGGAGACTTCATATCTCTCAATCCGGGCATTTGCTTGAAATATTAACTTCAACTCTTGGAACATCTCATATGCTCCATGATGTTCAAAACGTCGTTGAAGTCCCGATTCTAAGCCGTAAAGCATGGCACACTGAACTATCGAGTAGCCATCAGGTTTGCTCTGCCAGGTGTTCACAACATCTAGCGTTGCTCCTGCAGCGTGTTTGGCACCCAGCGGTCCTTCCAGGATGTAATTCTTCTGTGTAGCAATGAGGATAATCCTCAAGTTACGGACCCAGTCCGTGTAATTGCTACCATCATCTTTCAACTTAGCTTTCTCTAGGAACGCATTAAAGTTCAACGGAACAAAAACACGGGCCATTTATCTACAACAATGTAGACATGAAAAATACTATTAGGTACTAAGTTCATGATAAATTAAAGTTCAATTAATCATATTACTTAAGAACTCCCACTTAGATAGACATCCCTCTAGTCATCTAAGTGATCACGCGATCCATATCAACTAAACCATGTTCGATCATCACGTGAGATGGGGTAGTTTTCAATGGTGAACATCACTATGTTGATCATATCTACTATATGATTCACGCTCGACCTTTCGGTCTTAGTGTTCCGAGGCCATATCTGCATATGCTAGGCTTGTCGAATTTAACCGAAGTATTCCTCTTGTGCAAAACAGGCTTGCACCCGATGTATGTGAACATAGAGCTTAGCACACCCGATCATCACGTGATGTCTCGGCACGACGAACTATAGCAACGGTAAATACTCAGGGTGAACATTTGTACCTTGAAATTTAGTGAGAGATCATCTTATAATGCTACACCATACTAAGCAAAATAAGATGCATAAAGGATAAACATCACATGCAATAAAATAAGTGATATGATATGGCCATCATCATCTTGTGCCTTTTGATCTCCATATCCAAAGCACCGTTATGATCACCATCGTCACCGACTTGACACCTTTATCTCCATCGAAGCATCATTGTCATCTCACCAACTATTGCTTCCATGACTATCGTTACCTCTTAGTGATAAAGTAAAGCAATTACATGGCGATTGCATTTCATACAATTAAGCGACAACCATATGGCTCCTGCCAGTTGCCGATAACTATGTCACAAAACATGATCATCTCATACAACAATTTATATAATCATGTCTTGACCATATCACATCACAACATGCCCTGCAAAAACAAGTTAGACGTCCTCTACTTTGTTTTTGCAAGTTTTACGTGGCTGCTACAGGCTTATCGAGAACCGTTCTTATCTACGCATCAAAACCACAATGCTTTTCCGTCAAGTTTGCTGTTTTAACCTTCAACAAGGACCGGGTGTAGTCACACTCGATTCAACTAAAATTGGAGAAACAAATACTCACTAGCCACCTATGTGGGAAGCACGTCGGTAGAACCAGTCTCGTGTAAGCGTACGCGTAATGTCGGTCTAAGCCGCTTCATCCAACAATACCGCCGAATCAAAGTATGACATGTTGGTAAGCAGTATGACATACTGGTAAGCAGTATGACTATTATCACCCACAACTCTTTGTGTTCTACTCGTGCATATAACATCTACACATAGACCTGGCTCGGATGCCACTATTGGGAAATGTAGTATTTCAAAATATTTTCCTACGATCACGCAAGATCTATCTAGGAGATGCATAGCAACGAGAGGGGAGAGTGTGTCTACGTACCCTTGTAGACCGAAAGCGGAAGTGTTTAGTAATGCGGTTGATGTAGTCGAACATCTTCGCGATCCAACCGATCCAAGTACTGAACGCATGTCACCTCCGCGATCTACACATGTTTAGCTCGGTGACGTCCCTCGTACTCTTGATCCAGCTGAGGCCGAGGGAGAGTTTCGTCAGCACGACGGCGTGGTGATGGTGATGATGAAGTTACCGACGCAGGGCTTCTCCTAAGCACTACAATGATATGACCGAGGTGCAAATCTGTGGAAGGGGGAACCGCACACGGATAAGACAACTGTCAACTTGTGTGTCTATGGGGCGCCCCCTCCCCCATTCATAAAGGAGTGGAGGGCCGGCCCTCATAGGGCGCGCCCAAGGGGGGGGAGTCCTACTCCCAGTAGGAGTAGGTTTCCCCTTCCCTTGTTGGAGTAGGAGAAGAAGGAAGAGGGAGAGAGAGGGAAGGAAAGGGGGGCCGACCCCCCACCCAATTCCGATTGGGCTTGGGAGGGGGGCGGGCGCCCCTCCACCTAGCCTCCTCCTCCTCTTTCCCACTAAGGCCCAATAAGGACCATTGACTCCCCGGGGGTTCCGGTTACCCCCCGGTACTCCGGTAAATGCCCGAACTCATCCGGAACCCTTCTGGTGTCCAAACATAGCCTTCCAATATATCGATCTTTATGTATCGACTATTTTGAGACTCCTCTTCATGTCCGTGATCACACTCGGGACTCCGAACTACCTTCGGTACATCAAAAGACATAAACTCATAATACCGATGGTCATCGAACGTTTAAGCGTGCGGACCCTACGGGTTCGAGAACTATGTAGACATGACCGAGACTCACTTCCAGTCAATAACCAATAGCGGAACCTGGATGCTCATATTGGTTCCTACATATTATACGAAGATCTTTATCGGTCAAACCACATAACAACATACGTTGTTCCCTTTGTCATCGGTATGTTATTTGCCCGAGATTCGATCATCGGTATCTCAATACCTAGTTCAATCTCGTTACGGGAAAGTCTCTTTACTCGTTCCGTAATGCATCATCCCGTAACTAACTCGTTAGTTACATTGCTTGCAAGGCTTATAGTGATGTGCATTGCCGAGAGGGCCTAGAGATACCTCTCCAACAATCGGAGTGACAAATCCTAATCTCGATCTATCCAACTCAAAAACATCATCGTAGACACCTGTAGAGCATCTTTATAGTCACCCAGTTACTTGTGATGTTTGATAGCACACTAAGTGTTCCTCCGGTATTCGGGAGTTGCATAATCTCATAGTCATAGGAACATGTAAAAAATACACTTCCGTGATGATACATGTTTTTCACAGTAGGTCGCGTTTTTTGTCATGCATGTACATCCATGACGATTTTATGACAGAATCAAGATAGTCATACCTGTGCTGTCGTAGAAGTGTTCCATGACATTACCAGAATTATCATCAAAGAAGTGTCCACTTGCATGACGATAAATCGCGCGTCACAGAAGTGCTTTCGTCAAGGGTGACCGACACGTGGCATCCACCGTAACACAACGCCGTTAAGCTATCGGGTCGGGTTTTGGATCCGATAACCCGTTAATAGCCCCGACCAATGGGGGTTTTTCACGTGTAAAATCATCATTGGCTGGAGGAAACATGTGTCGGCTCACCGTTGGGACAGATGTCATCCTCTCATTGGACCGAAGGCGCCTATGATACGGCGACACGTGGCACGGACCAACAGAGGCCCATTCCTGTGAAAAGGCCAGCCTGTTTGACTTGGTTAAAAGGTGGCGGGCCGGCCCACGGAAAGCCTGTTAACGGCCTGTTCGCATATAGCCCATTTACAGCCCGCTAACCCAGGGCCCGTTACGCCCTATCTGAATTAGGCCCAGTAGCGTCATTTGGGCCATCCAATATGATTCAGCCCGTTTTAACTTCCGGCCGATGTGTGGCCCATGACTTCTTTCGGCCCATATGAGGACCTTTGTAATTCTTGGCCCATTAACGGCCCGTGGTGAAACTGGCCCGTAATGAATAGTGTATCACTTTATACCCATTAACGACCCGTTATTCCATTGGGCCGTTTCCTGCCCAAGTTATCTTTCAGCCTTCTCAGGGCCCATTGATTCTTGGGCTCATTTGCAGCATTCGGTTACATACGGCCCGTTACTGTCATTTTCTGCTTGTGGGCCAAATTCAGCCCGTTGTTACAGCCGGCCCATTTGCGGACAGTTAATACGTTGGGCCGTTTTCATGTAAAAAATCCCATTGGGCTGTTTTCATAGAATTATCAAATACGGCCTATTAACGGCCCGTTATGGTCCACGAATAGTACGACCCGTTATGGTCCACGAATAGTACGACCCATGATTGGCGAAATGATGATACACCCCGTAGAAGGCCCATGGATCCTACGGCCCGTATGAGGCCCATGGATAGTACGGCCCATAGAAGGCCCATGGATCATACGACCCGTAGAAGGCCCATGGACCCTACGGCCCGTAGAAGGCACATGGACCCTAAGGCCCGTATAGAAGGCCGATGGATCCTACGGCCGGACAAAGGCCCATGGATCATACGGCCTGCAGGAGGCCCATGGTTACAACAGTCCGTGTGTTGCCATGATTATTTTGGCCTAGTTACCAAAAATAGGCTATTGTGGCCACTAGAAAAAAATAGAAAAAGAACTGCAGTGACTACAAGCAAACAACTAAACAAGACAATAAAGAAACAAATAAGCAAGCAATTAATGCTACACTATTACCGCTATTACACATATTACATCCACTGGGCATCAAAGTTCGCCACCAGTGCAAATATAGGGAACAAAGCAGCACATTACATACACTCGCCGTCAAAATTGGCCACCAGTGAAAATAAACGCGGCAGCAAAACAAGAGCATAACTGAAACAACTTCCGAAGAGCTCAAGAAACGTTATCATGGGTATCCACCATGCTGGCAATAAGCTTAGCAAGCTGATTAGCTTTGTCCTGTTTGGCGCTAAAATCCTCCAACGCTTGCTATTGCACCAGAAAGTATGCATTTGAATGCTCCAGGGACTTCCACAGTCCTGCCGCTTCTTGTCGCAGCACAGCTGATCGATGTCTTTCAGCTTGTAGTTGAGACTCAAGAAATCGAGCTGATTCAGACAGTGAGTTTGAATAGCTTCTGCAAGCGGTAGTGGCCAGTAACTCGAACACTAAACCAAGACAGGACTTTGGGGTTGTCTCGCTGTCTTCAAGATAGTCTTCCTTAGCTGTTTTATCAGCTTTGTTGGAGACCAACAAGGATGTGTCACTATCCTAAACCTTATCTGCATTACTTCCTTTACCATTGCTTAATAAGGCACTCTTCCCCAATATTCTGTCAGCATTCTAAAAGAAGAAACAAGCAGACACATAACAAGTTTAGCATGTACTAGTATATGAAACTCATTTCGGTGAACCAGTTCATTAGTAAGGTGGACAGGATTAAACTACCAAGTCTTCTATTGCCAAGTACTAGTACATAATAAAAGCATCAAACAAACATATATTTATGTCCTATGGTCACTGCATTGTCTTGCCAAATCAAAATAGATACACGGTTCAAATCATATCAGTTCAAGACAAAGCAGCAGTGAAAGAATACAAATCGTGGGAAACTACACGACACAAGGCTCTGTTGTGATGCTAGTAATGTGCATGATACGAAAGTTAACTGTATACACAATTGAAATTGAAATCAACAGAGCTATTGATAAGAGCAAACCTGTTAAAGAAACATGCGTGAACATACCCGCTGTGCCATTGGAGTTTCGATTGGATCCTACAATTTAAAAATAAGTTTGTATGAGTAAATACAGTGATACTAGAGCAAAGCAATCATAGTTAAAAAAGGCGCGCCTAAGCGAGCGCTTAAGCGCGCCTAGGCTCTAGGCGTTGGCAAAACGCATTGCGCATACTTACGCATAATATGTGCATAACTGCGCATAAGCATGCGCTTTGGTCAGTAAAGCGCAAGGCGGTGGCAAAATGCACAATTAATGCCTAGCGCTTTTTTGAACTATGATAGCAATGGAATCTTAAATTAGAACAATTGTTCTTCAGGTTTAGGCACTTGTTCTACATGAACATAGTATTGTAAGACGCAAGAATATAATACTTAAAAATAGAAAATGAGCTCATAGACCTTACCACATTCTTGGTTCGGGACCAGTACAGAACAAGGCGTTCCCAGTCATCGTCCAGTAAATGTGTCTCAGAAGAACGTAAGGGAATTTGATGAGTTTCATTGCCGGTGAAGTACGTTTTCTTCAGGTAATTCCGATACTGCCACCAAGCATTCTTGAAGATAGCGGAGGTATTAGCACAGGTTACCTCATCATGAGTTTCCAAATCGGTCCTTCTCTATAGAGAAAAATGGGAAAATTTGCTGTATTATAACCATCATGGAGGTAGGATGTATGGGACGAAGCAAAGTAATTGCCATGAATAACATTACTTACACATAACTCCTGGACAAACACCTGCAACTGGCATTTTCCTTCATCTTCAGTATAATATTTCCAAGATGGGAAGATACGCACATACGATTTAGCAACATCAAATGCAATAGATGCTAAACTACAACTAGCTGGTTGTGCTTCCTCCACAGGAATAGGCGTACTAACTGGTGGAGTTGGGGTTCGCCGTGATAGTACTAGCCCTTTGGGAACTGGAGCTGCCTTACTAACTGCTCTTGTTTGGGAGCTTTGTGGTGGAGATGGTGCTGTGTCAACAGGAACTGGGTTACTATCGACTGGGGTTGGGGTTAGATTGGGTGAAGCTGGTTCTCTGTCCATCGCAGTAGGGGTAAAATCTTCGAGAGTTTGGGTTATGTGTGGTAGGGCTGGTTCTTGTGCATGTACAACCGGGGTGCTATCTCCACCAAGAGGTAGCACTGTTTTATTTGAAGACCATGTTTTTAGTCCGCTAGATACTGGCATCACCCGCTCCAATTCAAATGGTTGATAAACAGGAAACATAGTTGAATGTACAGACATTGTATGAGAGACAGATGCAATAGATAGTGTGGAAAAAGAGGGCATGAAATAGTTGATATGTATATTGTTTAACTAAAATGGATAGCATGACATAATTTCACATATATGATGTCTATCTAAACTGGATAGCATAGCATAACATAATTCAAAGATATGATGAATAACTGAACATGATCGCATGACATAATTCATCTACATGTTATCTAAGTAATCAGGATCGCATCATTTAATTCACATATGTGATTTATATGCTAAACAGAGGGCATTCGATATGATGTCTGAACTAAGAACATGGTGTTGAATATTGTGTATATGATGTCTAAACTATGCAATGCAAGACACCGTATGCATGATATGAGCAGTATAACTGTGCCAAGTTAGAGAATACACCTCAATGGGGGAATAAGACTGGTAATTTGTCTCTGAATCCATCTCTGAGGAGCTATCGGGACCCAACAAGAGATCTGCTTCGACAGGTAGCACTGTCTGCTCTGAAGGCCTTGTTTTCACTCCAGATTTTTCCATCTCCCACCCAAATGGCTGATTCACAGGAAGAGTAGTTTAATGTACAAACATTGTCGACAAATGGAAATGTAATGAAGAAAATGATGGGCAAGATATCATTCAAATATGTGATGCCTGGTTAAAATGGATGGCATTGCACATTTCACATGTATTATGGCTGGCTAGAAGACATGAGACTACATAACTCCCATATATGATATAGAAACTAAACAGGTGGCATTACAGAACATGTCTAAACTAAGCAGATGACATATATGATGTCAAAAGTAGGCACTGCAAGGCAACATATGCATGATATGACTAACATCATCATGCCAAGGTAGAGCAAACACCTTGGGGGGTAAATAGGAGTGGTCAGCGGATTCTGAATCTGCCTCAGAACAGATATCTTCCTCTGGATTACAATCTGGAGAGGGGTGGGGAGGGTTTGCCATTGAACCCACCATGGAGCGATGTCTGCATGACATTGTATTGCCACGAAAACCCTTCTCTTTTTCTCTACATGTTCAGCATGACTGTGTACAATATCTGACATGCATATGAAAAAAATATGGTGAGATTATGTAAGGAGAGCATGCCGAAATTTAGAGTGGTGGTAACAACCAGTGGATCGACGTTTTTTCGTTGAAACAAAATAGTCCTATAGACGTAGGCTTTTACCTTCCTTGAAGGGGCCGAACTAGTATAAACCCCACGTGTCTTTGTGTCCGCTTTAACCCCTTCAAGTAAACTCGTAGCGATGGCTCCACGACTAAGTCCTTTCGCTAGGACATCTGCCGTGACAAATCCACGACATATAGTAATAAGTGATGCAACAAGTGTCAACCTCTTTGTTGTAGCCGCGTCGACCTCAGCATCATTGGGTTGGTCGCTGAAGCAGTTGAGGCAGAGGTGGCTGTCGGAGGTGTGGAGGAAGATCTGAGGAATCTATAGACGGCGTCTAGCGCACTGCTTTGTTGTGATGGATCGTTTTGTCGTTGGAGCAGCTCCGGTGAGCCGTAAGATGTCAAGGCTGAAGCAGCACAAGACAGACATCGTCAATCTCAAGTTGGATTCTAATAGCATCTCCAATAGATGATGTAAAATGGATGTAAAATTAACATCACCAAAAACCACCTGACTACAACAGATGAGGTAAAAACTGTTGACTCTGAACTTAACTGTCGAAACTGAAATTTACTGTGGAATCTGAATGCTACTGTCAAAACTGAACGCAATGGTAGCAGAGAGGCACTTGACATGTAGTTTAGGGAGGGCCTGCGGTTCATCTTCAACCTGCACCCCCCTGAGCCGCCAGCCACCACCGGCCGAACCGCTGGCCCCAGCGCCGCCTCGCCGCCCCGAAACAACTCGCCACCGCCGCCCCGGCCAGCCCTCTAGGTCCCCGCCCCCACCCTGAACCCTAAGATAGATAGTGGGTACCTCTCCGGCGAGCCCCCGTCCCCGCTGCAGGTGGTTCTTCCTTAACTTCGGCGAGCCCCCAACCCCTGAAAATCGACTGACCCAAAAATTTGATTCAGTCGGCTGAAGTGTGGCTTAATCGGAGCAGAGCAACAGCACGAGCAAGGGGGAGAGCAGCAACAGTAGCTGGGCGAGCGAGTGATCGAGCGAGAGCCAGAGCAGCAGCAGATCCGGCTGGTATGGACGCCGCTGCCGAAGGGGCCTCGCACTGGGGGAGAGCCGTCGTGGAGATGTCGCCCGCGGCGCCTATCAGCGTTCTGGGAATGGGGTCCCCAGACTTGCCTGCCTGCGGCCTGCGGCGTGGCTCAAGTGGGGGCCCAACGCGGCCCATCTTCATCAACGCAAGCTTAAGACCCTCGCGAGGGGCCAAGCCTCACGGGGCGGACGATAGGAAACTTCCTCAAGAGCAACCTCGTCAGGCAGGCTCGTGAGGAGGCGGAGAGATCGATGCAAGGGTACCTCGCGAGGATCCCATGATGCAAGCCATGACGATCAAGGCCAGGCGGGCGCCGCCCTGCGCAGGGTCCTTGTTTCCCTTTTGGTGCAAAGGGGGCAAGCACAGGCGAAGGTATCAGGCAAAGGTTACCATTCTGGTGCAACGAGACCAAGACCAGCCGAACGGCCGGACGGAGGTCACCGTGGATCCCAAGACGGCGTCATCACCAGTGCTTTTGGCAGCCCAAGACCACCTTTGGTCAGGATAACTTGTACTAGATGTTCCCCTTCAAAATGGCCAATTGTTGGCGCCCTTCCCACTCAATTATTCGGGGAGAGGCCCAGGGCCTCTATAAATAAGAGCTAGCCTCCACAAATAGAGAAGGGGCAGCAGCGGCGACAGACATCGAGAAATCTGGTAGAACCCTAGTTGAGAGAAAGAGAGGCGACAGAACTCACCCTAGCAGTTCATCGCACCAGCTCAAGAACACCTGTCGCGAGGCTGTTCTTCCCTTGTACTATTCATCATCAGCCCCTGAGGCAATCCACCACACCACACACTGGAGTAGGGTATTACACCACAACGGTGGCCCGAACCAGTATAAACCTTGTCTCTCTTGTGTTGTTCATCATTTCCATCTTAGTCCGCACGAGAGGATCGGACGTAGAACGGTAGGGGAGAGATCTCCGCGCGCACCCCAGTGTTCGAACCTCAAGGGTCTGCCGGAACCCGAAATCCGACATTTGGCGCGCCAGGTTGGTGTGCGCCGGAATCTTTCTTCCGCTGTTCGCGTGTGATCTTTCGTCGTGTCCATGACTGACGCTCGTCGGGCTCGCGCCGAGCGCCGGGCTGCTCGTGCCACTCGCGTCGCCCAGACGGCGCCCGTCAGCGGCCCCCCTCGTCGTTCCCCATCGCCCGCTGCCAACGCCGCCACCGGCCCGGTGGGGAACGAGCAGCAGGCCTCGTCCCAGCATCCTTCGGTGCGGAGGGATGGCCGCACCGCCACCCCGTCGCTGACTCCAGCTGGCTCATCATCCCACGCCCGTCGCGTACCCATGGATGCGCACGCCTCACTGCTCTTGGCGCGGGAGCTCCTGCACTATCGCCCCGTCGATGACCTCTATGAGGACTGGCTCGCCCGCATCACTGAGCTCGTCAGTGCCGCAGGGGGCTCCCCCTTGCGGTCCCTCTCGCTGCCTCGCCCTCCGTCCCGTGCAGGGGGCGAGGATCAGGAGGCGCCTCCGCCGCCTCCTCCCAAGAAGGTGCCTTGCTTCCAAGGCGCGCAGCCCCAGGGTGGGACCCTCCACGTCCGGCGCCTGCGCAGCAAGAAGGGAGCTGCCAAGAGATCCCACGTCCTCGGGAAGGTGCTCGCGCGCTCCCAGCGCTGGCACGCCAAGATTGCGCCCCAGCGCCTCCATGATCAGACTCCGCGCTGCTCCCAGTGGCGGCGCGTGGTGACCCACAAGAACAAGTCCAGCAGCAGCAAAGGGCGCCGGTGGCCACGGCGGGCTGCCTCGCCTTCACCCCCGAGCTGCGCAGCGTCACATGGCCAGGTAAGTTCAAGCCTAACCCCCCTCCCCGATGCGGGGGCATAGCGGACCCCGCAGAGTTCCTGCAGCTGTAGAGCTGGGCATCGCAGCCGCCAACGGAGACGAAAAGGTCATGGAAAATTGGTTCCCCATGGCGCTCAAGGACGGCGCCCACACCTGGCTCCTGAACCTGGCTCCCGGCACGATCTCCTCCTGGAGCGATATGCGCACCCGCTTCATCGCCAACTTCCATGGCACTCGCGACCGACCCCGGCCGTGAGCGACCTGCGCCACATCAAGCAACAACCAGGAGAAACCCTGCAGAAGTACATCCAGCGCTTCAACTACGCTCACCTCAAGATCCCCAAGGTGACTGAAGAAGCTATCATCTCAGCCTTCTCCGACGGCGTGCGTGACGTCAAGATGATGGAAGAGCTAGCAATCCATGAAGACCTGTGCACATCCCTGGAGTTGTTCAACTTGGCGACCAAGTGCGCCAGGGCTGAGGAAGGGCGTCTCTCCCTCCTCGAGCTCCCGGCAGCTGACTCGGAAGAAAAGAAGCTCAAGGCCAAAGACATGAAGCGCAAGGTGGCTGCCGTGCTAGCAGCGGAACCAGACACCAAGCGAGGCAGGGACCAGCCCGAGTCATCCAAGGGAGGACGGTACTGCATGTACCACGACCTCCACACCAACAACACCAACGAATGTCAAGAGCTCAGAGCCGTGCGAGATGGGCGAATCGGCCGACGCCCAGAGCGTAACGACAGGGGCTATGGCCGAGGAGGAGGAAGAGGCGGCAGACGATGGGAAGACCGTGGCCTTCGCCAGGGATGGCGTGACCGCCCTCGCGAGGACCGCTGGCAGGACCAGCCTCGCGAGGGAGGCTGGAGGGACCAGCCTCGTGAGGGCCACCCGCACGGCAACGCAGGCCTCCCTCCTCTGCCGCCTCCACCAAGGAGGAACGAAGACCAACACCAAGACGATGGGGCTGGGGGCTTCCAAGAGCCGCGTGCAATTGCTTGCATCTTGGGTGGCGCCCAGGCCCTAGCCTCACAGCGCATCTTCAAGCAGTTTGCTCGCGAGGTGAATGCAGCCCTTCCCAAGCTTGAGGCCACGTGCCCTCTCAGGTGGTCTTCGTGCGCGATCACATTCAGTTCCGTAGACCAGCTCAAGTGTGCGGCAACGGCAGGAGTCCTCCCGATGCTTTGCTCCCCAGTCATCAGCAACGTGCAGGTCACCAGGACCCTCATCAATGGCGGGGCAGGACTCAACGTCCTGTCCATCGAGACGTTCGACAATCTCCAAGTGCCGTACGACCAGCTTCAGCTGACCAAGCCTTTCTCAGGAGTCACCGATGGTTCCACTATTCCAATCGGCCAGGTTTGCCTTCCGGTCACCTTCGGGCAACGCAACAACTACCGCACCGAGCTCATCGACTTCGACGTCGCTCACATCTGCCTGCCGTACAACACCATCCTTGGATACCCAGCCCTAGCCAAGTTTATGGCAGTGACTCACCATGGTTACAATGTCCTCAAGATGCCAGGAAGCGGTGGAGTCATCACCGTACCCTCTGAAGAAAGGAACGTAGTGTTCTCGCTTGAGCGTGCATTCTAAGCCGCATCAATCGAAGACCCAGATCACAGGAGCGGGAGGCCTTCCGAGGCGACCCTCAAGAAGAAGAAGACCTCACCTAGCCCGAGCCACAAGGAGGCAGGCACCTCCGGAGGTATTGCGTCTGGATTCGCGCCCGATCAGGGAGCACCGCCCTCTCACGCACAGGAAGGCGCGCCCGGCGCCCTCCTCAGGCAGGGCTCGGGGGCTCTCTCTTGGAGAGCTGCCGACCTTGCCAAGGTCGTGGGGGAGGCGCTCGGGCACCACTTGGAGGGGTGCTTTCAAGCACGCTTCCCTCAGGAAGGTAGAAATCAAAGGAGACCAAACCCTCAGGGGTTCATCACAAGGAACGCCCATGAGCTACAAGAGTCCAGAGTCATGCGCGACAGCCACCGCTTACCTGTTGTGGCCCCACATCCAGGCGAGGATGGAGGACTGCGCGTCTGCGTCGATGTACTAGGGCTCAATAGAGCTGCATCCCAGGAGCGCCTATGGCCTTTGGCCATAGGGCGCTGTGAGGGACCACCTCACAGCTACGTTCGCATGCCCATCGGCCTGCCGAGCGCGGTCGCCGCACATCAGCGCCTGTTGAGGAGCATTCTGGAGGCTTAGGATGTCAGGCATCGCGCGGTCCTAGCGGAGGTGGCGATGGTGCCCGAAGACCTGCACGTGCTATCGGAGCCTCCCGAGGCCCCTGGGCCTGGGGGCTCATGAGGGCCGATGTCTTCACCGCGCATCGCTCACTTCCTCAGCATCACTTCATCTTCAATAGCACCAGGTGACATCTTTCAGAGTTCTACTTTTAGCTGGGAGCGCCCACAGGGATGCACCATTCCCAGGCCGCTTGGGTCCATCCCCGCGGCATGTATCCATTTTGGTTATGC
The DNA here is from genome assembly GCF_018294505.1 of Triticum aestivum. NCBI lineage: Eukaryota > Viridiplantae > Streptophyta > Magnoliopsida > Poales > Poaceae > Triticum > Triticum aestivum. The sequence goes on from NC_057812.1 coordinate 658,371,680, forward strand.
TCTTTATTTACCTTGTTGGGGGCGCCCCTCGGGCTGCATCATCCCCACGCCGCTCGGGCCCGACCCAGCAGCGGTTGCTTTTCCAGCATTCACCTTAGGATGAAGTTGTTCTTTCACGCTTAATCTGATTCCCATAATTATCACCTACTGCTTGTCGTCATGCAAAGCACTTCCATGTTAAAAGGGGGTGCCTGAGCATCGCGACTCATGGGGTCTCACTGGCTCTCCAGCCCTCACCCCCTGGCCTTGACCCACGGCATCGCGACCTGTCATACCAGCAGCGGCTAAGCTCGCTCGAGGGCCGGGACCTGAGGACGTAGAGCATTTGCATTCTAACAACCCTGCAGGAACACACCAATTGATAAAGGCCTAGAGCCAGGCGCAACCCGCCTCGAGGTAGGGCCTCGTGAGTCCTGCGCTGGCTCACCGGTGCCCAGATACACCTCTCCTAGCCCTACCGTGCCGGCCACATGTCAGGGCAGGGCTGTACACGCCCCGGGGGCTCCTCCCGGAGGGGAGCCCCCTCCCACGCACCAGTGGAAGCACAATGCTCCGTGCTGGCTGACGACACTGCCAAGGAGCGGCTATGCCCGTACACATACGGAAGCGCTATGCTCTGCGCTGGTGATAAACAACTGATGGTGGCCCACAGCCGTACCAACCTCAGGGAGCCCAGAGCTCAGTGTCCAGCACCGTCACAACGCCTCCCCTCGGGAGTGCCGCACGAGGGGGCTAGACACGGGGGCTATGCCCGGGCCTCGCCCGAGCGCACGCCACCCAGCTAGGTCCCTTGGACCCGGTCCTCGCGCGCCACTCCCCGAGTGGAGCCAATGTACGAAACCCGTTTGAGCGTCAAGGGGGACTCCTGAGCATCGCGACTCAGGAGCCTAACTTGCCACGTAGCCCCTCACTCCTTAGTCACGTCCATGGTTTCCAGTCGGGGCTAACACTGGGTGAGGTACGCGCGGGGCCGGGCCCTGCCGACGTAGAACGGTCAATCCACTTCTCGCTCCCCCTTCCCTACTTGTTGCTCGCATGTCAAGGGGGACTTCTGAGCTTCGCGACTCAGGAGCCTAACTTGCCACGTAGCCCCTCACTCCTTAGTCCCGTCCATGGTTTCCGGTCGGGGCTAACGCTGGGTGAGGTACGCGCGGGGCAGGGCCCTGCCGACGCAGAGCGTAAGCAAGTAGGAGAGGAAAATGCAAATTCCAGCAAATTCAAAGCAAATATTACAAGCCATAAGATTCTTCCACAACGCCAAACACAAGTTTAAACGCGTCCGTGAGGCATGGTGCATGTGCAGGAATAAAACAGGATGGAAGTCGCGAAGGGATCACTCCCTAGTAACGCCGTCACCGGTGGTGGAGTCACACTGGACGGCTTCGCCTCTCGAGGTCGCGAGGCCAGCGGCACTGCGCCCGGGCAGGACGATGGGGGAGCGGAACTTCCCCAGCAGTACCTCGGCCACCGCCTCTCGGGTCGGGCGCCTCTTAGAGGAACTACATCAGACGCACAAGGGAACAAAAGGTGCTAACCCTAAGGAACGCTACTTGCTAGCACTTCCCCAAGCGACGCCCTCATCAACAGTGGGCTGCCCAGTGACGGCGCCAATCCCATCCAGATCAGTGGCGTCGGAGGCCCAATGCAGCTGCCCCACTTCGAGCGCGGCGCAAGCTCGGAGGCTCGTAGCTGTCGTCGCTCGTCTCAGGGGTCGCGAGGAGTTCGGGGGAGCCGCAGAAGCCCTCAGTCCCTCCGCTGCTGCCTGAGGAGCTGCAGGAGGACCAACGGGCGGGGCTGGTCCTCGCCAGTTCGTCACCACTGCTGCTTCCCTTAGGGCAGCATTCCAGCCGGCATCCTTCTACATCAAAGACCTTGAAGAACATCAAAGAGGCGCCGTCGTATTCAAGATGGATCACCAAGGCGCCGTCCGTGCGACAGACCCGGGCAATCTCACCCCAGCCTCGGGTCATGAAGACCTTGCCCAGAGCGATGACCGCGACCTCCGCTCCGGTTGCAGGGGTGCCACAGTCGGCGTGCTGCAGCCAGAGCTCCAGGGCCCTGCTCGGCAGCATCTCGAAGGCGAAGGAGGGAGGAACGCGGATCCACGAAGTTGGAGGCATGGCGGTGTGGAGCACAAGCTCGCGAGAGGAGAGCTCCACGTGGACTCCAAGGGGGACGACACGCACCACTGTGACTCGCCGGCGTCGGCGGCGACACTATTGGTGTTGCTCGGCGCCCTCTACCCTGGGGCCTACGACGCGGGCGTACAAGGGCAGCGGAAACCCAGGCGGCGGCCGCTCGTACCATGGCCTTGACACCTCCCGCCAGACGCCTTCGTCCCGGTGAAAGAGGATTGGCCGCTTCTTCGGCGGGAGGGGGTCAGGACCCTCTCTGGGGCCTTTCCCTTCTCCTCAGCTGAAAACCGGCAGACCGGTGCCATTGGTGCAAGAGGAAGCAAGGATGAGGAAGAAGAAGAGGAGGAGTAATGGAAAGGGGTGAACGGGCGGAGCTCACGCAGCCCCGTACTTATAGCCGGAGAAGGCCAACCGCCGAACACCATGACCTCAGGTAATCATGACCCGTATCTCTGCATGCAGGAACTTGTCAAGTCGTGCGGTTGCCGAAGCGTCATGGGAAGCGCATACGCCCATGTCTAGTCAACCGCCATGCGGCACCCAAGGCCGCAGGCTGTTAGGGCCCGTGGCGCTTCGCGCGTGCCCCTTCGCTTCTCTGCTAAACCAAGCCCGCGCGCGCCTTGGGACCGGGGGCTACTGTCGGTGTTCTGGGAACGGGGGTCCCCAGACTTGCCTGCCTGCGGCCTGCGGCGTGGCTCAAGTGGGGGCCCAGCACAGCCCATCTTCATCAACGCAAGCTCAAGACCCTCGCGAGGGGCCAAGCCTCGCGGGGCGGACGACAGGAAGCTTCCTCAAGAGCAGCCTCGTCAGGCAGGCTCGCAAGGAGGCGGAGAGATCGATGCAAGGGTACCTCGCGAGGATCCCATGATGCAAGCCATGACGATCAAGGCCAGGCGGGCGCCAGGCGGGCACCGGCCTGCATTGGGTCCTTGTTTCCCCTTTGGTGCAAAGGGGGCAAGCACAGGCCAAGGTATCAGGCAAAGGTTACCATTCCGGTGCAACGAGACCAAGACCAGCCGGACGGCCGGACGGAGGTCACCGTGGAGCCCAAGACGGCGTCATCACCAGTGCTTTTGGCAGCCGAAGACCACCTTTGGTCAGGATAACTTGTATTAGATGTTCCCCTTCAAAATGGCCAATTGTTGGCGCCCTTACCGCTCAATTATTCGGGGAGAGGCCCAGGGCCTCTATAAATAAGAGCTAGCCTCCACAAAGAGAGAAGGGGCAGCAGCAGCGACAGACATCGAGAAATCTGGTAGAACCCTAGCAGAGAGAAAGAGAGGTGACGGAACTCACCCTAGCAGTTCATCGCACCAGCTCAAGAACACCTCCCGCGAGGCTGTTCTTCCCTTGTACTATTCATCATCAGCCCCTGAGGCAATCCACCACACCACACACTGGAGTAGGGTATTACACCACAACGGTGGCCCGAACCAGTATAAACCTCGTGTCTCTTGTGTTGTTCATCATTTCCATCTTAGTCCGCACGAGAGGATCGGACGTAGAACGGTAGGGGAGAGATCTCCGTGCGCACCCCAGTGTTTGAACCTCAAGGGTCTGCCGGAACCCGAAATCCGACAGTGCCGGCTTCAAGGTAGCCGCTCCATGGGTGTGTGGGATGGAGCACCGTCAGCGCCGGGAGGTCGATTTAAGGAGAAGGTGCGATGTGATGAGTGTACAACCTCTTTGGTGGCGCTGAGTAGGCCTCGACTTCGTTCGAGGAGTCGGTGAGGATGCTGCGGTTCCGGTGGAGCAGGTTAAGGCGGCGCTGTGGGGATGGAGCAGCCGCGATAGACAAGGCAATCGTCGGAGCAGCTCCTTGGAGGTGGAGGATGGGGCAGCTGAACCGGCGGGGCGGCGAGATGGACGACAGATCCTCATCCGGGGAGGTGGACGAGGGACGTCGAGCTGTTGCGGTGGATGACGTCGTCGGGGAAGAGGCTCCGGCTGGGCAACGGTGACGTGGCGGATGAAGGAGGGTGGGGTTTCGCGGCTAGAGCGAAGAGGTTATGGCGGCCTAGGATTTTGAATGGCGAAAAGGGGGTGATGGGAGGGGGTGAAGCATGACTTAGGGACGCGCTTGTCCAAAATGCAGGGTGTGTTACAAAAGTACCCCCCACCGATTTGAACTAGCGGCCCTTTCGGCTCAGGGTTAGAAGGGGGATTTCGCGTGTCGGGATTGGGTAGCTGGAGGGAGTTTTCGCGCGCGTTGTAAGTTCGGGATAGCAAGGCGCGGGTTGTGAAGGTGCTAGTTTTGGGAGCACGATATCTGAATTTTCGGGATATAACAAGACGCGGGTTGAATTTTAGGGACAATCCTAACGTGTAGTAATATTGTACTTGTACGTACCAAATCAATTTGCACTTCCCTCAACCAAAAAGAAAACGAAAAAATAAAACTATTCAGACCACACAAAGAGAGAGTCTTGCCCCGTTTTACTATACAAATGCTATTCAAAGCTACTCCCTCCTTCCATCTATATAGGGCCTAATGCATTTTTTGATGCTAACTTTGACCAGATATTAGAGCCATGATATATGACATGCAACTTACACAAAGCACACCGTTAAATTCGTCTGTGAAAGGTTCTTTCAATGATATAATTTTCACATTGTGCATGTCATGTACTATTAATCTTGTCAATAGTCAAAGGTGGTCTTAAAAATCTCATTACGCCCTATATAGATGGAAGGAGGGAGTATGAATCCATGTTATGTCCGATTAAATTTTTTCGCTTGCTGTATAATGCATGTAACCTACTCATACCAACATTTTAGTGTATTCCAAATGTCTATACTACCGCTGCAATTAGTACTAAATTTGAATTCGTTTCTCTATTTCAATAAGAATCTACAATCATGATTGTTGCCAACTTCAACCATCATACTTTCCTTGCAATCCGCCAGATATAAATCGGACAGCCTATAATGCAGGATGGCAGGCACACCATCATCAACAACTCCATTTTTATAAGAGTAGAGATAAAATATATTAAATGTAGTATAACATGTTCATAACCACACCATGTGTATCACCGTTATATATATTCACAAATGCGTCGGTTTGAAACACTATGATAAATTCTTCAAATATCCGAATTCGCTTTTTATAATGAAGTATATATGATCTCTATTCGTCTTTTACACCCACACAACCCTCTTATCTTTGTAGCTAGCGCTAACTTTCTCTTGTGTATGCACACGCCCGCATCCCTCTCACCCTCCCTCAGCATTCTCTAGCTCCATCGCGCAAATTCGTCTTTTCACTTTAGGTCATTCACCCACGGTGTGTGTAGGCCCCCCAGCTCCTTCTTTACGGCACACATCGATCGATATGCCTCTCTAGCCAGGTGTGCCTAGCACAAACACAAGCTTCCCCTCTTCTCTTGTCCCGTCCATGCCTCACTCCCACCACTCTTTTCATCGTTCTCGTACTCGCACACTCCTCCCCGCTCGATATAGTCTGCCTCTCGTACCACCTCCTACATGCATCCCTCTCTCTCTATCCTTTCCCTCGTGCCTCATTTGCTTCTAACACACACATGCATGTATACCGATCGATCTCCCAGCATACACCCAGATCGAGTTTAACTACCCCCATCAATCGACGTACCTCACAAGTTATGTCTCTCCTTTCTCTAACAAAGGGCGATTAATCTTCCTATGTAGTTACGTCTGCTTACCACAGCCACATAGTCCCCCCTCATCATTCGTGCATGCCTCCTGACCCGTCTCTCACACGCACGTGCACAGACAACAAGCAGCTATCTCCTCTCTTATTGATATTGCGGGCATGCCCTCCGTTTGTCTAGCAAGCCTATCCCACCATTTGTTAGATGTAACTCCACTACCACCCCCTCCAACACTCTAGCTCTGTCTCTCTCCCAACCTTATTCCTCTCCTGCACATATGCATGGATGCCGATCGATCTCCCTTAATACATGAGGCAGATCGATCTCCTTAAAACATGAGGTAGGTCTCTCTCCTCCTCCACACATACACCAGCCATTGTACCTCTATAGTTAATTGGGCCTCCCTCTTCCCCCACCACACACCGATAGTCGAGCGCTGTAGTTAGGTATCCATGCCACAAAGACAAACTGCACATGTCCCATCTCACGTTCCAGTAGGCCAGCCACTCTATATCTTTGACGTGGGCACACACAAATTCGATGGCACTCTTTATCGATCACGCGCGCACACACACACACACACACATCATCCCTCTCTTAGATTCTATGGACACCTCAAGCCGATGATACCTCCACTCTCTGCTCGTGGATCGCACCCTCTATATATATGTTATATCCAGGACTCTATTTCACACACATTGCATATGTTACATTTTGTGATTGACCCCCCCCCCCAAAAAAACTCTCAAGAACCCACACACTATATGTCTCTAGGTTTGTATCTCTCTCACACAACCCCACGTAGGTGGTGTACGTATACAAGAAGAGAATAGGTGCACCGTGCACGTACTCACGCTTCGTGCCCAGCCACACCCGCGCGGGTACACGGTGGAGCTCATTTCTTTACGAAATGGCAGCCCACGTGCTAATTTGAACGCCTGTAGCGGTTGTTTACCTAGGGAGGTCGTGTACCACGCGTGCACGAAACAAAGTCTGACTTGACGCGTTGCCGTGTTATTTTTAAATAAAGTTATAACGCTCAATGGCACGTACACAGAATATAAAATGATTTTTATGGAGAAAAAGGTAGTCCGCTCACTATATACAATGGAGCCTGCCTGCCTGCCTGGTTTGTCGCTCTTCAGAGTATCTGACACAAGGCTGCGGTGGCCTCTCTCTCTCTCTCACTGTTGGTCACTGATCCGGCCGCATCCCGTCCGCCGGGCGAAAGGGAGTGCGGTGGCCCCTCTCTCTCTCATTGTTGGTCACTGATCCGGCCGCATCCCGTCCGCCGGGGGAAAGGGAGTGTGGTGGCCTCTCTCTCTCACCGTTGGTCACTGATCCGGCCGCATCCCGTCCGCCGGGGGAAAGGGAGGAAGTGCATCGTTTCTCTGTTCAACGGCGCCGAGGCAGCATGTCCCGATCTGCGGTACACGCCGTTCTCTCTGACCAAGCTCCGGCACGGCAGGGCCTACACCACCTGCTCGCAGATTCCGGCCGCCGCCACTCACCTAGTTACATCCCGATGACCTCCAGGTATCCCCTCCGGCCTTGCTCCACTGCCCGTCTTCCCATGTCGCTGCATGTGGATCTTGTTGGGTTTCGTAGTAATTTCAAAAAAATTCCTACGCTCACGCAAGATCATGTGATGCATAGCAACGAGATGAAGAGTGTTGTCTACGTACCCACGCAGAACGACTACGGAAGCGTTGACGCAACATAGAGGAAGTAGTCGTACGTCTTCACGATCCAACCGATCAAGTACCGAAACTACGGCACCTCCGAGTTCGAGCACACGTTCAGCTCGATGACGATCCCCAGACTCCGATCCAGCAAAGTGTCAGGGAAGAGTTCCATCAGCACGATGGCGTGCTGACGATCTTTATGCACTACAGCAGCAAGGCTTCGCCTAAACTCCGCTACAGTATTATCGAGGACTATGGTGGCTGGGGGCACCGCACACGGCTAAGGAATAGATCACATGGATCAACTTGTGTGTTCTAGGGTGCCTCTACCTCAGTATATAAAGGACCAAAGGGGGGGAGGCTGGCCGGCCACAAGGGGTGCGCCAGGAGAGTCCTACTCCCTCTGGGAGTAGGATTCCCCCCCCCCCCCAATCCTAGTTGGAATAGGATTCGCGGAGGGGGAAAAGAGAGAGAGGGGGCCGACCACCTCTCCTAGTCCTAATAAGACTAGGGGAAGGGGGAGGCGCGCAGCCCATGTAGGGCTGCCTCTTCTCTTTTCCATAAGGCCCATCATGGCCCATTTAGCTCCCGGGGGGTTCCGGTAACCTTCCCAGTACTCCGGTAAAATCCCGATTTCACCCGGAACACTTCCGATATCCAAACATAGGCTTCCAATATATCAATCTTTACGTCTCGACCATTTCGAGACTCCCCGTCATGTCCGTGATCACATCCGGGACTCCGAAAAACCTTCGGTACATCAAAATGCATAAACTCATAATATAACTGTCATCGTAACCTTAAGCGTGCGGACCCTACGGGTTCGAGAACAATGTAGACATGACCGAGACATGTCTCCGGTCAATAACCAATAGCGGGACCTGGATGCCCATATTGGCTCCTACATATTCTACGAAGATCTTTATCGGTCAGACCGCATAACAACATACGTTGTTCCCTTTGTCATCGGTTTGTTACTTGCCCGAGATTCGATCGTCGGTATCCAATACCTAGTTCAATCTCGTTTTGTAATACATCATCCCGCAACTAACTCATTAGTTGCAATGCTTGCAAGGCTTATGTGATGTGCATTACCGAGAGGGCCCAGAGATACCTCGCCGACAATCGGAGTGACAAAACCTAATCTCGAAATACGCCAACCCAACATGTACCTTTGGAGACACCTGTAGTACTCCTTTATAATCACCCAGTTACGTTGTGACGTTTGGTAGTACCCAAAGTGTTCCTCCGGTAAACGGGAGTTGCATAATCTCATAGTTATAGGAACATGTATAAGTTATGAAGAAAGCAATAGCAACATACTAAACGATCGGGTGCTAAGCTAATGGAATGGGTCATGTCAATCAGACCATTCAACTAATTATGTGACCTCGTTAATCAAATAACAACTCATTGTTCATGGTTAGAAAACATAACCATCTTTGATTAACGAGCTAGTCAAGTAGAGGCATACTAGTGACACTTTGTTTGTCTATGTATTCGCACATGTATTATGTTTCCGGTTAATACAATTCTAGCATGAATAATAAACATTTATCATGATTATAAGGAAATAAATAATAAATTTATTATTGCCTCTAGGGCATATTTCCTTCAGTCTCCCACTTGCACTAGAGTCAATAATCTAGATTACACTGTAATGATTCTAACACCCATGGAGCCTTGGTGCTGATCATGTTTTGCTCGTGGAAGAGGCTTAGTCAATGGGTCTGCAACATTCAGATCCGTATGTATCTTGCAAATCTCTATGTCTCCCACATGGACTAGATCCCGGATGGAATTGAAGCGTCTCTTGATGTGCTTGGTTCTCTTGTGAAATCTGGATTCCTTTGCCAAGGCAATTGCACCAGTATTGTCACAAAAGATTTTCATTGGACCCGATGCACTAGGTATGACACCTAGATCGGATATGAACTCCTTCATCCAGACTCCTTCATTTGCTGCTTCCGAAGCAGCTATGTACTTCGCTTCACATGTAGATCCCGCTACGACACTTTGTTTAGAACTGCACCAACTGACAGCTCCATCGTTTAATGTAAACACGTATCCAGTTTGCGATTTAGAACCGTCCGGATCAGTGTCAAAGCTTGCATCAACGTAACCTTTTACGACGAGCTCTTTGTCACCTCCATATACGAGAAGCATATCCTTAGTCCTTTTCAGGTATTTCAGGATGTTCTTGACCGCTGTCCAGTGATCCACTCCTGGATTACTTTGGTACCTCCCTGCTAGACTTATAGCAAGGCACACATCAGGTCTGGTACACAGCATTGCATACATGATAGATCCTATTGCTGATGCATAGGGAACATCTTTCATATTCTCTCTATCTTCTGCAGTGGTCGGGCATTGAGTCTTACTCAATTTCACACCTTGGAACACAGGCAATAATCCTTTCTTTGCTTGATCCATTTTGAACTTCTTCAAATTTTTGTCAAGGTATGTTGTTTGTGAAAGTCCAATTAAGCGTCTTGATCTATCTCTATAGATCTTTATGCCTAATATGTAAGCAGCTTCACCGAGGTCTTTCATTGAAAAACTTTTATTCAAGTATCCCTTTATGCTATCCAGAAATTCAATATTATTTCCAATTAACAATATGTCATCCACATATAATATCAGAAATGCTACACAGCTCCCACTCACTTTCTTGTAAATACAGGCTTCTCCGAAAGTCTGTATAAAACCAAATGCTTTGATCACACTATCAAAACGTTTGTTCCAACTCCGAGAGGCTTGCACCAGTCCATAAATGGATCGCTGGAGCTTGCACACTTTGTTAGCTCCCTTTGGATCGACAAAACCTTCTGGTTGCATCATATACAACTCTTGTTCCAGAAATCCATTGAGGAATGCAGTTTTGACATCCATCTGCCAAATTTCATAATCATAAAATGCGGCAATTGCTAACATGATTCGGATAGACTTAAGCATCGTTACGGGTGAGAAGGTCTCATCGTAGTCAATCCCTTGAACTTGCCGAAAACCTTTTGAGACAAGTCGAGCTTTGTAGACAGTAACATTACCGTCAGCGTCAGTCTTCTTCTTGAAGATCCATTTATTCTCATTTGCTTGCCGATCATCGGGCAAGTCAACCAAAGTCCATACTTTGTTCTCATACATGGATCCCATCTCAGATTTCATGGCTTCAAGCCACTTTGCGGAATGTGGGCTCACCATCGCTTCTTCATAGTTCGTAGGTTCATCATGATCTAATAACATGACTTCCAGAACAGGATTACCGTACCACTCTGGTGCGGATCTTACTCTGGTTGATCTACGAGGTTCAGTAGTATCTTGTTCTGAAGTTTCATGATCATCATCATTAGCTTCCTCACTTACTGGTGTAGGTGTCGCAGAAACAGTTTTCTGTGATGTACTACTTTCCAATAAGGGAGCAGGTACAGTTACCTCGTCAAGTTCTAGTTTCCTCCCACTCACTTCTTTCGAGAGAAACTCCTTCTCTAGAAAGTTTCCGAATTTGGCAACAAAAGTCTTGCCTTCGGATCTGTGATAGAAGGTGTATCCAATAGTTTCCTTTGGATATCCTATGAAGACACATTTCTCCGATTTGGGTTCGAGCTTATCAGGTTGAAGTTTTTTCACATAAGCATCGCAGCCCCAAACTTTCAGAAACGACAACTTTGGTTTCTTGCCAAACCATAGTTCATAAGGCGTCGTCTCAACGGATTTTGATGGTGCCCTATTTAACGTGAATGCGGCCGTCTCTAGAGCGTATCCCCAAAACGATAGCGGTAAATCAGTAAGAGACATCATAGATTGCACCATATCTAGTGAAGTACGATTACGACGTTCGGACACACCATTACTGTGGTGTTCCGGGTGGCGTGAGTTGCGAAACTATTCCACAATTTTTCAAATGTACACCAAACTCGTAACTCAAATATTCTCCTCCACGATCAGATCGTAGAAACTTTATTTTCTTGTTACGATGATTTTCAACTTCACTCTGAAATTCCTTGAACTTTTCAAATGTTTCAGACTTATGTTTCATTAAGTAGATATACCCATATCTGCTTAAATCATCTGTGAAGGTGAGAAAATAACGATATCCGCCACAAGCCTCAATATTCATCGGACCACATACATCTGTATGTATGATTTCCAACAAATCTGTTGCTCTCTCCATAGTACCGGAGAACGGTGTTTTGGTCATCTTGCCCATGAGGCACGGTTCGCAAGTACCAAGTGATTCATAGTCAAGTGGTTCCAAAAGTCCATCAGAATGGAGTTTCTTCATGCGCTTTACACCGATATGACCTAAACGGCAGTGCCACAAATAAGTTGCACTCTCATTATCAACTCTGCATCTTTTGGCTTCAACATTATGAATATGTGTGTTACTACTATCGAGATTCAACAAGAATAGACCACTCTTCAAGGGTGCATGACCATAAAAGATATTACTCATATAAATAGAACAACCATTATTCTCTGATTTAAATGAATAACCGTCTCGCATCAAACAAGATCCAGATATAATGTTCATGCTTAACGCTGGCACCAAATAACAATTATTTAGGTCTAATACTAATCCAGAAGGTAGATGTAGAGGTAGCGTGCCGACTGCGATGACATCGACTTTGGAACCGTTTCCCACGCGCATCGTCACCTCGTCCTTAACCAATCTTCGCTTGATCCGTAGTCCCTGTTTCAAGTTGCAAATATTAGCAACAGAACCAGTATCAAATACCCAGGTGCTACTGCGAGCATTAGTAAGGTACACATCAATAACATGTATATCACATATACCTTTGTTCACCTTGCCATCCTTCTTATCCGCCAAATACTTGGGGCAGTTCCGCTTCCAGTGACCAGTGTGCTTGCAATAGAAGCACTCAGTTTTAGGCTTAGGTCCAGGTTTGGGTTTCTTCTCTTGAGTAGCAACTTGTTTGCTGTTCTTCTTGAAGTTCCCCTTCTTCTTCCCTTTGCCCTTTTTCTTGAAACTAGTGGTCTTGCTGACCATCAACACTTGATGCTCCTTCTTGATTTCTACCTCCGCAGCTTTCAGCATCGCGAAGAGCTCGGGAATAGTCTTGTTCATCCCTTGCATATTATAGTTCATCACGAAGCTCTTGTAGCTTGGTGGCAGTGATTGAAGAATTCTGTCAATGATGCCATCATCTGGAAGATTAACTCCCAATTGAATCAAGTGATTATTATACCCAGACATTTTGAGTATATGCTCACTGACAGAACTGTTCTCCTCCATCTTGCAGCTATAGAACTTATTGGATACTTCATATCTCTCAATCCGGGCATTTGCTTGAAATATTAACTTAAACTCCCAAAACATCTCATATGCTCCATGATGTTCAAAACGTCGTTTGATGTCCCGATTCTAAGCCGTAAAGCATGGCACACTGAACTATCGAGTAGTCATCAGCTTTGCTCTGCCAGATGTTCATAACATCTGGCGTTGCTCCTGCAGCAGGCCTGGCACCCAGCGGTGCTTCCAGGACGTAATTCTTCTGTGCAGCAATGAGGATAATCCTCAAGTTACGGACCCAGTCCGTGTAATTGCTACCATCATCTTTCAACTTTGCTTTCTCAAGGAACGCATTAACATTCAACGGAACAACAGCACGAGCCATCTACCTACAATCAAACATAAACAAGCAAGATACTAATCAGGTACTAAGTTTCATGATAAATTTAAGTTCAGTTAATCAAGTTAAAGAACTGCCACTTAGATAGACATCCCTCTAATCCTCTAAGTGATTACGTGATCCAAATCAACTAAACCGTAACCGATCATCACGTGAGATGGAGTAGTTTTCAATGGTGAACATCATTATGTTGATCATATCTACTATATGATTCACGCTCGACCTTTCGGTCTCCGTGTTCCGAGGCCATATCTGTATATGCTTGGCTCGTCAAGTATAACCTGAGTATTCCGCGTGTGCAACTGTTTTGCACCCGTTGTATTTGAACGTAGAACCTATCACACCCGATCATCACGTGGTGTCTCAGCACGAAGAACTTTCGCAACGGTGCAGACTCAGGGAGAACACTTCTTGATAATTAGTGAGAGATCATCTTATAATGCTACCGTCAATCAAAGCAAGATAAGATGCATAAAAGGATAAACATCACATGCAATCAATATAAGTGATATGATATGGCCATCATCATCTTGTGCTTGTGATCTCCATCTCCGAAGCACCGTCGTGATCACCATCGTCACCGGCGTGACACCTTGATCTCCATCATAGCATCGTTGTCGTCTCGCCAAGCTTATGCTTCCACGACTATCACTACCGCTTAGTAATAAAGTAAAGCATTACATCATGATTTCATTGCATACAATAAAACGACAACCATAAGGCTCCTGCCAGTTGCCGATAACTCGGTTACAAAACATGATCATCTCATACAATAAAATTCAGCATCATGTCTTGACCATATCATATCACAACATGCCCTGCAAAAACAAGTTAGACGTCCTCTACTTTGTTGTTGCAAGTTTTACGTGGCTGCTACGGGCTTAAGCAAGAACCAATCTCACCTACGCATCAAAACCACAACGATAGTTTGTCAAATAGACTCCGTTTTAACCTTTGCAAGGACCGGGCGTAGCCATACTTGGTTCAACTAAAGTTGGAGAGACAGTCGCCCGCAAGCCACCTATGTGCAAAGCACATCGGGGGAACCGGTCTCGCGTAAGCGTGCGCGTAATGTTGGTCCGGGTCATGTCATCCAACAATGCCGCCAAACCAAAGTATGACATGCTGGTAGGAAGTATGACTTATATCGCCCACAACTCACTTGTGTTCTACTCGTGCATATAACATCAACATAAATAACCTAGGCTCTGATGCCACTGTTGGATTTCATAGTAATTTCAAATATTTTCCTACACTCACGCAAGATCATGTGATGCATAGCAACGAGATGGGAGAGTGTTGTCTATGTACCCACGCAGACCGACTGCAAAAGCGTTGAGGCAACGTAGAGGAAGTAGTCGTACGTCTTCATGATCCAACCGATCAAGTACCGAAACTACGACACCTCCGAGTTCGAGCACACGTTCAGCTCGATGACGATCCCCGGACTCCGATCCAGCAAAGTGTCGGGGAAGAGTTCCGTCAGCACGACGGCGTGGTGACGATCTTGATGCACTACAGCAGTAGGGCTTCGCCTAAACTCCGCTACAGTATTATCGAGGACTATGGTGCCTGGGGGCACCGCACACGGCTAAGGAATAGATCACGTGGATCAACTTGTGTGTTCTAGGGTGCCTCTACCTCAGTATATAAAGGACCAAAGGGGGGAGGCTGGCCGGCCACAAGGGGTGCGCCAGGAGAGTCCTACTCCCTCTGGGAGTAGGATCCCCCCCAATCCTAGTTGGAATAGGATTCGCGGAGGGGGAAAAGAGAGAGAGGGGGCCGGCCACCTCTCCTAGTCCTAATAGGACTAGGGGAAGGGGGAGGCGCACAGCCCATGTAGGGCTGCCTCTTCTCTTTTCCACTAAGGCCCATCATGGCCCATTTAGCTCCCGGGGGTTCCGGTAACATTCCCGGTACTCCGGTAAAATCCCGATTTCACCCGGAACACTTCCGATATCCAAACATAGGCTTCCAATATATCAATCTTTACGTCTCGACCATTTCGAGACTCCTTGTCATGTCCGTGATCACATCCGGGACTCCGAACAACCTTCGGTACATCAAAATGCATAAACTCATAATATAACTGTCATCGTAACCTTAAGCGTGTGGACCCTACGGGTTCGAGAACAATGTAGACATGACCGAGACATGTCTCCGGTCAATAACCAATAGAGGGACCTAGATGCCCATATTGGCTCCTACATATTCTACGAAGATCTTTATCGGTCAGACCGCATAACAACATACGTTGTTCCCTTTGTCATCGGTATGTTACTTGCCCGAGATTCGATCGTCGGTATCCAATACCTAGTTCAATCTCGTTACCGGCAAGTCTCTTTACTCGTTCTGTAATACATCATCCCGCAACTAACTCATTAGTTGCAATGCTTGCAGGGCTTATGTGATGTGCATTACCGAGAGGGCCCAGAGATACCTCTCTGACAATCGGAGTGACAAAACCTAATCTCAAAATACGCCAACCCAACATGTACCTTTGGAGACACTTGTAGTACTCCTTTATAATCACCCAGTTACGTTGTGACGTTTGGTAGTCCCCAAAGTGTTCCTCCGGTAAACGGGAGTTGCATAATCTCATAGTTATAGGAACATGTATAAGTTATGAAGAAAGCAATAGCAACATACTAAACGATCGGGTGCTAAGCTAATGGAATGGGTCATGTCAATCAGATCATTCAACTAATGATGTGACCTCGTTAATCAAATAACAACTCATTGTTCATGGTTAGGAAACATAACCATCTTTGATTAACGAGCTAGTGAAGTAGAGGCATACTAGTGACACTTTGTTTGTCTATGTATTCACACATGTATTATGTTTCCGGTTAATACAATTCTAGCATGAATAATAAACATTTATCATGATTATAAGGAAATAAATAATAACTTTATTATTGCCTCTAGGGCATATTTCCTTCAGATCTTCCATAGTTCTTTGCCCAAAACGTAGCTCGTCCGACGTACTTTCCTTATTGCATTCTCGTCCTCACACCGTTTTAGACAAACACAACCGTGTTGTTATCTTCCCTTAGGACAAGGAATATGCTTCTTTTTTGTTGTTGCATGTGTCATCAACTTAGTGGCCAGTAATTGTTTCCTTTCTACCTCTTTTTTGCAAATAGGGCTATCCATTTCACCTCGTTGCTATTGCGACCTTTTGGTGAACTGCACAAATCACTTTTTTCTTAAGAGTCTTTTGTGCAGTTGTACTAAAATGTCACACGGGCAACGTCTCTACATTTCAGTACGACTGCACAAAGGGAGATTGGTTTTGCTCTATCATCCTCATCCAATTCCGAGCCTAATCTTCTCCAACTAGTTAGTCTTAAGAGAGACTGCAAAGGTGACCAGCTTCTATTTGTGTGTTTATTGTTTCATCAGCAGTCCTCTATTATCATAATCACACTTAATATCTTTGGAACAGGGACGCTCAACTCTATTTTAGTGGAACTGCACAAAATGATCAGAATGTTGCATGCTCCAGACAGCTACTTTTTTCCCAACATGCCTTGTTGATTTAGACATAGCTGGGGGGACGTTGCTTCCAATGAAAGCATGGATCAATTTTAATTTCACACCTTCTCACAACTCTGTCTTCAGTTGTGATGTAATTATTAGCTCTGATCTGCTAATAATTGACATGCATTAGCATGGAAGTTAGTTTTTTATTGTTTTCGAAAGAGCATCGATGGCAAGACACGCGAAACAAAAGCTGAAAGCTCACACCATTGTACAATTTCATGTCGCTAGAAAATTATTTGTATAGTACGTCAATTATGTAAACAAATGATGGAAGCTTGATAGCATTGCCAGAAGCCTCTTGATCATCTGGGTCCATGTGCCATGCACAAAATTATACTCCTTCGCCCCTAAATATTTGTCTTTTTACAAATTTCAAACGGGCATATTTTAGACTGTAGATTCACTCATTTTGCTTCGTATGTGTACTCCCTCCGTTCCTAAATATTCTATTCGTCTTTCTAGAGATTTCAACAAGTGACTACATACAGAGCAAAATGAGTGAATCTACACTCTAAAATATGTCTATATACATCCGTATGTGCCAGTCCATTTGAAATCTCTAAAAAGACAAATATTTGAGTAGTCACTCGTTGAAATCTCTAGAAATACAAATACTCCGGAGTATATTTAAGAACCGAGGGGGTAGTGCACAACCGCATGGGAGACTCAGCCCGGTCGTTGCGCTGCATTAAAGTGAGTAATGAGCAGTCAAATCATAAGCCCCACCTTTCCCACTGTAAGTTGCTCTAAAGAAGCAACCATCAATACACACTTCTTTGAA
This sequence comes from Triticum aestivum, assembly GCF_018294505.1. Taxonomy (NCBI): domain Eukaryota; kingdom Viridiplantae; phylum Streptophyta; class Magnoliopsida; order Poales; family Poaceae; genus Triticum; species Triticum aestivum. Next base: position 658,389,110 of record NC_057812.1, read on the forward strand.
TCCGCTCATACTACTCCATCCGTCACTGTTTATATAGCATGCTTCAGAAAAAAGAAAAAAAGTTCTATGGGACCAAGGCGACTAGCGATCGGCCTGAAATATAGCATTGGTAGTTATAGCACGGTGTCTATTACTAGAGGGAATAATGCGTACACACATGCATGCAGTGCTTCCACCCCGGGTACTCACATGCATGCACTTACTCCACTCCGTAGTAGTACAGTACATGGAGAGAAAATTGTGGACTTGATTGCGGTTACCACGCCCTAATTAATTGAGCATAAAAGCAAACGCGTCTAAAGTCTCTCTGGTGGTGGAAATGCATTGAGAGAAATGCATCATAATGAAGCGCGCCCTGTAAACTGTGACGGAGGGAGGAGTGGTATGAAGGTGCAAAACCAAGTACACGTATGGCCAGTCGGTCAACGCACCTCCTCTTGGCATATCACTGACATGTGGGACAGGAGTGTGAACAAACCGATCTCAATTGACGGCAAAGAGCCAACACGCCATTCCTTGACAGAGACGAGGAGCGGGAACACATGACGGGCTCGCACGGAGGCCAAGATATATTCGACATGGTTGGTTGATCGATATCATTCATTACATGTTGGGCTGCCATTTTCCGCCCTTCTCCGGAATAAACGTGTACTTTATCAGAGATAAAAAATAAGAGTACAAATGATCCACCATGCGGTTCTAGTAGTAATACTTCTCGTACTACTGCGCTTGGCTCTTCGCCTCTTCGTGAAGTCGAACAATGATGGTACTCCGCATGTTGGGCACTATAGTGTATGCCTTTGACAACTGACACCGAATGGACTAATGCATGTCCACCGAGGGTAGGTTGCATTAGTCAAAAGGCATAAGCAAGCTTCACCTTGTCCTGCAAGCTTCTCCTCGTTCTGCGAGTTGACGGGACACACCAAAAAGTAGTGCTAGTCCATACTCCCTCCTTTCCGGTTAATATGGCTTAATCTTTTTTGCGGGTAAATGAGAGAGCTTTATTCATATATAAGCATTCTTAGGACGATAAACCAATACACTGGTCACTAGGAAGTGAGGTACCCCGCAAAAAAAAGAAGTAGGAAGCAAGGTGTTTCATCAAGCCAGCTCTCGGCCACATTCAAAGTGCAGCAAGCACGGTTCGCACGAAGATGCGCCGCAAGGTTTGCTGACCTGTTTACATGCTGGATAACAAAAAAAATAGGAAATATTACCGAGCGCTACTATTTGTAACAGGATATGAGCCAGAATTAAGAGAGAATTGTGGCGAGTGTTCCATGCAATCAACTTCCATTATCACATGCGAGAACCCTCGAAGAGAACCAAATGTGTTGAAGATTGCTTTATCACATTTTAAAATTATAATAAGAGTGCAGACGCTCCTCCATCTGGTTCCTAGTACTAGTACTAGTATAGGACGTACCTTTATAGACTATAGTAGTAGTACTAGTAAACTTTGCGCTTGGCTGTTCGCTTATTCGGGAAGTCGAACAATAATAGCACCTGTAGTATAGTGTATGCTTCTGGCAATCTGACACCGAATTAACTGTTGCAGGTCCACCACCTGAGCGAGGGAGAGCTTGCATTAGTCAAAAGTTTCTCCTTGTCCTGCGAGCCACCGCGTGCAAACTTCTCCCGTCCTGCAACCTTCTCCTTATTCGGCAAGTTGACGGGACACATCAAAGTAATGCTAGTCCATACTGTCTCCTCTCCGGTTAATATGGCTTAATTTCAAACGAGATAAATACACTGTCTGTCACTGTATATTTGTAAAAATACGGTCAGTGGACTTCATAATACGCTCATTGCGCTCAATATATATATATTCTGCTATTTATACGGTCACTAGCTCACCCTGACTAAGTATGTGTGTGCATGCATGTGTAGGTTGATCACCTGAGCGTGACTATGTGTGTTCCGTCGTGTGCTCGGACATGCATGCATTAGGGCGTCACGCGCGTTTTTGCGTCCATGTGTACGTGTGACTGTTGCATACACGTAGGGGGAGTACGTGTAGGGGCCACTAAGGAGCAGTCAAATCACACAGTAAGTTAGTCGGAAGAAGCAACCATCATTTCATTCTTGAATGACACATACGCAATATAAAATGGTTGATACGGAGAGAAAAAGAAAACCACTATATATACACTAGCAGGAGCCTAAGCTACAAGCCTGCTTGCTTAGGTTGCTCTCTTCACAAGCATAGAACGACGGGCCTGATCCCGCAGCTGGGGGAAGGGAACAATGTTCTACGTAGACGCGGTCGACATCGGCGAGGGAGAAAACCCACAGTCAATGCGTCCCAATCGGGGGTCACCGCGGTATGGGCCGATGCCGCGTCCCAATCGCCATTCTAGCTACAGCCTGACGTCCCAGGTAGTCCATCTTCCTTTTGGAGCCGGCTTGCTCCACTGCCATAGCTCCATCTCCATGTTGATCTTTCTCTACTTCTACCGGCTTCTACTTGTGATGAGTTTATGTCTCATGAACTAGTGCCAGTACTATTATTCTAATCACACTTCTTCAATATCTTTGCCATCAGGGATGCTCAGGTCGATTTTAGTGGGACTGCACAAAAGCATCGTATGATCCGAGGGTGCCAACCATCTTTCCTTTGACAGCTCTACCTGGCCAGGAAATTAAATCATGTTTAGGGTTTAGGGTTTAAGTCGTAGTGAGCCCATCATTAGTTTTTCTTTCGTACATGCTCTCACAACTTTTTTCTTTAGTTGTGAAGTAAATATTGGCTATGATCTGTGAATCATTGAGATGCTTCAACATGCGTGTTAGTTTTCCTTTGTATTTGATGGAATGTTGTAATGGGGCAACCTTGGAATAGGAATGAAAATGGAGTGGAAAGTTTCCATTTTTCCGGAGAAAAAATGGAAACGGAGAGAAACCAACGTTTCATTTTGTTGGATCGCGCCATCGAGCAAAACCAACATTTAAATCATGTCTGTCGAGTTCATGTCTCACCCTCCTCCACGGCTCGACCACACATGGTCGCTCGGCATGCCACTCACCGCAAACTGAGTATATGATAACTTTCCCGCCTACTTGTCGATGGATCACGCCATGGAGTACTAGCAATACTGGAAGAGATTGACGAGTTGGGGGAGGACAGCTAGCTGTAGCACGGACTCCGAAGAACTTTTTACATGCATGTTATAGCCGGCTATTGCGACCTTTGAACGCGGAGCAGCCGCGTGCACCCAGAAGCGGCGCGGGCGATGCTCTCTCGGCCGGCGTGCCGCTTCAATGCCGGCGCCAGTGAGAGGTCGCGTCTTCTCTGGCCGGGCATGAATGTGGCACTGACCGTTCGGGCGGGAAGCACGCGCGGGTGATGAAGAGGGTTTGGGTTGGTCAGGACTGGCCGTGGCAGCGGTCCGGATGTTGTACGTTAATATTGCTGCGTATATAATTAACAACGTAAATAATGTGCCAGTTGGACAAATATTATTGGAGATGGAGATGGAAATGGAATTTTATGTAAACACGGATATGCATGTCTATGTGTGTGTGCGCGACGACTCTCGCGAACTGTAAGCGGGGGCGTGTTTTTGATCGAGTTTTCTTTCTTGGTATGTTAGAAAATCAGTTTGTCTAATTCAAATCTAGATGTTATTTAAGTATATCACATCTAAGCTCCCACAAGTATATAATGTAGCAAAAAAAAACTAGGAAAAAAAATAGACCACAAACAGAGTGAACATCAACTTAGATGTGTCACATCTAGATGTGTTCTAGACATACCCTTAAAAAATTGTCCGCCAGTTTTCGTTTCTTTTTTCCGGGAACGCGCGTATTCTATTTAAAACCACTGCTATGGAGAGATGTTTTTACTCCATTATAGCCTCTTGTTTGATAGAGTTTCTCGCGTCTCGCTCTCTCACCCTCTCCATATCAAAACAAGATGACAATGTCCACTCTATATCCCTCCTCACCGGTGGTCACAGATCCGGCTGAATCCCGTCCGCTGCGGGAGGTGAGGAGGTGCAGCGTTGAGGTTGTCGCCGTCGGTGACGGAGGAAGCTGAGGCGCACCGTCCTCTCGGAGCCGGCGCTGGCGCGGACGAACATCCTCTGCGCCCTTGTTCGCTGCCGTCGTGTGGGTAGATCCCGCCCGCCCGCCCAAACGACATCTCGCCCACCTGAGGTATAACTTGTTGTACTGGTCCAGCTCCCCAGGTCACTGCGTGCGGGTTTTCTTCTATGCGACTACTCCCCAGCTCCCCATGCATAGTAGCTAGGGTTCGTCGGCTGGTCCAACATCACCTACTAGTACTATTATAGAGGAAATGCCACTCGAAAAGTCGTCCTAATTTATGCCTCGGTGGATGTATACATGTTGCTTCGACAAAAAGTACATGGTGGCCATGCGGTCATTGTCCATATGGTGGTAGTACTATCACTGGTTAAATGAAGAAATGCTTTTTTTCTCGGGTATCCTGGTTTAGTTCCCATCATGATAATTATGACGCTTCTGTTTGTTGGTGTACTTTTCATTACTTCTTATTGACAATTGAGATGTCGTTGCTAACCCTTTTTTATATTTTTGGAAATAGCGATGCATGTCTCCATACCCGGGCATGTCTTCCTCAATTTTAGTGGAACTGCACAAAATTGGATGGCCATTGTTGTTCCACCTCACTGTCCTCTGCCACATGGTTCTTCCTTCCTCGAGCTTGATTACTGAGAAGAAATAGACCACAGTGAGGATTTGTCGAACTTCATAGGTGCCTCACCCAAACTTGATGCCAAATGGATGATGCATCACCACGATGACCTATTGATGCTCATGGTTACGCCTCATGGTTGCATCGGCTGGTGAAGCTGATCGATTTTCAATGAAAAACAAGTTGTATTCCATCAGTGCTCTTTGCTTGTTACGCACAAACATGATATCCTTCATTATTTCACCTTGGTTGCATTGGAGACGCAGTCGTCTTTCATGTTGGTGCAATTTTATCACACAATTGGCTATGAACCAAATGTTTCCTCGAAGAAGGATCGACGTTGGTACTAAGAGCATAAGTTTTGTATTGATTTCTAAGCCTTCTCACAACTTTGTTTCCAGCTCCCTTGTAATTTTATTTGTCCAGCTATTAACTTTGATTTAAAAAATGGTGTGGACTAAAAACCCGGATGGACGTAGTAGCCCTCCATTTTTATTTACTCTGCATATTAGATTTGACTCAAGTTAAACTTTGTAATACTCTCAAACCTTTCCGATAATTGAAATTAAAATTCTTTATTTGTACACACTCTCACATGTTTCCGATAATTTGGCGCATGTGTGGTTGTTCACTTAAGGGAGGGTAGGGTACCACACGTGAAGGATAGGAAGTGCGACCAGGACGCGTGGGCGTGGATCGTTAGTTCATCGGAAGTAGTACTAGTTTTCTTCACTGTACATTAAATAAAGAGTTTCGTTTTGTACTTACACAATTTAAAACGATTGTTATGGAGATAATAAGAAAACCACTCCACTATATATTAGTCGTATACATGAGAGTACTATATGGACGCAGCTTCATTGACTTAGTGCACCTGCCTTTGGATTTATGACAGGTGGGCCCAAAATGTGGCTGGCTCACCTGTCATATAGCCAAAAGCAGGTGCAATGAAGGCACCAGAGCTCAGTCCGTACTATAGTAGTATATATATAAGAGGGAGCCTCAATGCTTGTTCACTAGGGTTTGCACTCTCCACACGCTTGCCGCACTACATATATGTTACACGCTGGAGGATCAACGCTCATTTGCCAGGGTTTGCTATATTCACAGTCTCTCACCCTCTCTTCACCAGATCTAAACAAGACTGCATTGGCCTCTTGTCTCTCTCCCCCCCTCACAGCTGGTGAAGGAGGCGTCCGTATCCCATCGCATCGGGAAGGGGACGAGGTACATCATTCACTCTATCGCCTTCGGCGAGGGAGGAAATCCACTGCCGGCTACGCTGTTCTCTTGCACCCAACGCCTGTGCGGGAGGGCCATCGACCCCGTCTTCCTCGCTGCCGTATGTAGTGTGGGCAGATCCACCCTCCCGCCACACGCCTTTCCACATCCTGACGACTCTAAGGTATAAGTTTCTTCGAAACTGTCGTTGCTCTAGCTACATGTGGATCTTTTTCGATCTGTAGTCGAATCTAGGTCTTGGTTCAAAGAGGAAAGAAGGGTGCGGTGGGCTGGAGCAAGAATCTAGGACGTGGTTCAATGAGGAAAGGAGGGGCGGAAAGTAGTATAGACTGGCTATCCAGCCGCTTTGTAGGTCGAAAAGGGAAAAGGGGGTAACCCAGTACACACATCTGTAAGGAACCGATCTCTTTGTTGAAAAGGGAAAGAAACTAGGGGGCGGGGTCGGGTAGTTTGTACAGGACTAGATTTGCTGCCCTCACATAGGAAGAAGGTTCAAAGAGAACAAATATGGGACCAACGCATATATGCTGCTTGGCTACATACTCTGCATCACCCATTTATACGTGTGGATGCACATGGTGCTGGCATGTCCCATACAACTATTTTGCTGTTGTTAATCTAAGAATGCCGCCGGAAAATTGAAGCAATGCCACTGTTAAAAGTAAATTATAGTTTTTAACGAATGTTGTTTCAAGAGAATGTCTCTGTTAATATGAATCAATGCAACCGTTTTAGAAATGCTACTGTCCTACTTTGTTTTCCATCCAAGATAAGTTAGATGCTTCTTTCTGTCACCGTTTGTTTCATCCTCATTTTTCGGCAAGTAATTGTTTCCTTTTTTGCCTCTGTTAAAACAGGGGTATCGAATCAACTTGTTGCTATTGCGACATTTTTCTTCGCTACTCGAAACACTTATGTTAGAGTGTTTTGTGTAGTTCAACTTGAATGTCACACCAGTAACTTTGCTTAATTTTGGTGGAAATGCACAATAGGAGATCGAGATTTGTTTCCAGTCTTTGTGGTGAGTTGTTTCAAATCTTGGTCTCAACCACATGATGTGCAGTGTGCTTTGAGATGCTGTGCTACTTGTTTCGGTACTGTTTTAAATAAATGTTGAATTGAAGCTATTGTATTGCTGTCTTTTCCCATTAAGTAGTGAACAAAAATGGGACCAACCCAGACATGATGCTTGTTGCTTTGTTACAACAAATTCAGCATCACCCCCTTTATAAGCCAGTAATTGATGCCACTCTCAGAATTAACTATTGAATCTTATTTCAAAACTGCAACACTTGTTAGGGATTGGCGGGATTACCATTTTTGTGGCTGCATGTTTCATCCTCCTTTATTAGCCAGTAATTGATTCCTTTTTTGCCTCTGTTTAAACAGGGATATCTATTCAACTTGTTGCTATTGCGACATTTTGCTTCGCTACGCGAAACACTTTGCTTGATTTCAGTGCAACTGCACAAAATGAGATTGGATTTCCTATTCGTGTTGGCAGATTCGTATTTTATCTTGTCTGCCTCATGAAAGGTCAGTACAGGCCTTCATCCACATGATTGTGCAGTGTGCTTTGAGATGTTGTGCTACTTGTATTGGTACTATTTTAAATAAATGTTGAATTGAAGCTATTGTATTGTTGTCTTTTCCCATTAAGTAGTGAACAAAAATGGGACCAACCCAGACATGATGCTTGTTGCTTTGTTACAACAAACTCCGCATCACCCCCTTTATAAGTAGATGGAAGCACATACTGTTGTTGCACCCACTCTCCCCTGGAACTGTTTATGCTTTTCGTTAATCTAATGCCGCTGGTAAAATTAAGCAATGCCACTCTCAGAATTAATTAACTACTGAATCTTAGTTCAAAATTGCAACACTTGTTAGAAATGGTAGTATCCTGCTTTGTAGTTCTTTCTACATGTTTAACCAAGGTATTGTTAAGATAATGTCTCTGTTAAAATGAATAAGTTGCATTGTTTTAGGAATGGTACTTTTCTGCTTTGTTGTTCTTTATACATGTTGAAACGAGGCATTGTTAAGATAATGTCTCAGTCAATATGAATGAATCACCCTGATGGAGAATTGCTACTCTCCTTCTTTGTTTCCCATTAAGATAAAGTAGATCACTAGATGCTTTTCTTCTGGGAGTACAAGTCATCAACCATTATTTCTCAGTAATTGTTTCCCTTATACCTATTGTTGCTTACAGGGATATCAAAATTAAAGCTCGGTTTTATTCCGAATTTGATTTTAGTTGAACTGCACAAAAGGAGCCAATGTGTAAGGCAAAATGCTGCATTACTGGGTCCAATTGGTTGTTCCACTTTGCATAAAGAAGCAGTCACTGTTTGCGCTACATTATAGAAGGAATGACCGAGAAGCTTTATAGAGTATTATTAGACACCGGTGACATGCCTAGTCTGCAGTGACCATTGGCAATTTAATAACACGTGGAGTGCCCTGGGCAAAAAGTGCCCAAACAAGTACAAGAGGCTAAGACAGGACTCCACGATCATAGGTGTCGGTGTCAAAACTGGCGGATCTCGGGTAGGGGGTCCCGAACTGTGCGTCTAAGGCGGATGGTAACAGGAGGCAGGGGACACGATGTTTAACCCAGGTTCGGGCCCTCTTGATGGAGGTAAAACCCTACATCCTGCTTGATTATTCTTGATAATATGAGTAGTACAAGAGTTGATTTACCACGAGATCAGAGAGGCTAAACCCTAGAAGCTAGCCTATGGTATGATTGGATGTTGTCCTACGGACAAAAGCCCTCCGGTTTATATAGACACCGGAGGGGGCTAGGGTTACACATAGTCGGTTACAAGGAAGGAGATCTACATATCCGTATTGCCAAGCTTGCCTTCCACGCCAAGGAGAGTCCCATCCGGACATGGGACGAAGTCTTCAATCATGTATTTTCATTGTCCAATAGTCCGGTCAAAGGATATAATCCGGCTATCCAGATACCCCCTAATCCAGGACTCCCTCAGTAGCCCCTGAACCAGGCTTCAATGACAATGAGTCCGGCGCACAGATTGTCTTCGGCATTGCAAGGCGGGTTCCTCCTCCGAATATTTCATAGAAGATTTTGAACACGAGGATCGTGTCCGGCACTGCAAAATAAGTTCCACATATCACCGTAGAGGGAATAATATTTACACAAGTCTAATCTGCTGACGTTCCCCGTAGTGTGACATTACACCACAACCATGTCTTTATTCGAATCGTTTTTCATAATCTGTCTCAGCGTGTTTCGCGAGGCGGTTTCCTTGGAACGTCTTGTCGAAGCAAAGATCGTGTCCCCTTATTACGGGATTCCCATTAATACGGACGTGGGTAACCCAACCGCGCCATCAATTACGACGCTTGGGGGATAAGCAAGTTTTACCAGGCTGGTGGGGGCGCATAGTTTTGTCCGCCCTTATAAAGGGATAAGGTCTCACCTTTTTCTACCCACGCCTCTTCCTCCTTTCTCATCCATTCTCGCGCACTCGAGCTCCAGTGCCCAAGTCCACATCCTTCTCCTCAACTCTCTCCAAACATGTCCGGAGCGGGAGGCAAGTGGATGGCCTCCTCCGTCACGGAGGGACACATAAAAAAAACTACGTGGAGCCGGATACTTAGCTGCGGATATCACGCATCGGCTGCCAGCCGCGGGGAAGATCGTCCCTACCCCGGGACCTCACGAAAGGGTGGTTTTCCTCCCCCACTTCGTCTGCGGACTGGGGTTTCCCCTCCATCCATTCGTCCACGACCTTATGTTCTATTATGGGCTGGACTTTCATGATCTGGCCCCGAATTTCATCCTCAACATCTCGGCGTTCATCATCATGTGCGAGGCCTTTCTCCGCATCCGGCCCCACTTCGGCCTATGGCTGAAGACCTTCAATATCAAGCTAAGGTAGTAGGCGGCCAACAAGCGGAATGCGGCAAAGCCATGGTGGGAAAGATGTCCAACGTTACATGGCTCGAGGGCTCCTTTGTGGAGACCATAAAGGGGTGGCAATCGGGGTGGTTCTACATCACCGAGCTATGCGACACCAACTGGGTGGCGGCCCCCGAGTTTAGATCCGGAATCCCCACGCGGCTCACTTCCTGGAAGGAGAAGGGCCTGTCTTGGGGCTCATCGGTGGGGCTGGACGGACTCCAGAAGTGTATCCGGAACATGACAAGCAAGAAACTTAAGCTTGTCAACATAGTCCAGGTCATGCTCTTCCGCCGGATCCTCCCGTGTCAATAACGGGATTTCAACTTATGGGATTTCAACCCAGCCCAACACCAGACTCTGCGCGAGCTCTTCGACATGACGCATAAGGATGTCTGGAAGGTGTTGTTCGAAGGCGCCGAGGTCCCCCCTTCTCTTACCGAGGACCGTGGGCTAAGCGCGAAGCGCCCTGTGAATCCGATATGCTCTATACACCGGGTAGGGTATTTATTTCCCATAGCTTAACCATGTGCGGGGTCTGAGCTCCCATGCCTTTGACAAGATTGGGTGGAGACATTGGAGCAGATTAACTGTCCGACCGCTCTGCCCGAAGACCCTGCAGACGCTCTCCTGACGGAGATGCAGACTCCGGCTCCTTATGAGGTGCCGGAGAAGACCAAGAAGAATGCCACGGGAACCCGAAAGAGTTCCCGCCGCCAGGTGGTATCGGACACATCGTCCGATAACTCCAAGACGCACTCCTCCCGTGAAAACGAGGAGAAGGAAGATGAAGATTCTCCCCCTCCAGCCGAGGGAGACAAGAAAAGGAAGGCCGCCCCAACCGGGGAGGCCGAAGGGTCCAAGAAGGGAAGGACTCTCCTTCCGGACTGCTCCACCACCGCCGCCGACGGCGAAGACGAGTGGCTGCTTAGGGCCAAGCCCCTGGTGAAGTCGTAAGTATTCGGATACCAGAGTAACTCATAGCATACTTTTGTTGCACTGCTTCTCCTAACGTCGAATATGATTATGCAGTCCGTCCCAAGCCCGTGTCGATGTATCCTTGTCGGATGGTTCCTTGGACTCGTCGGACATGAATAGTGATACACTTCCAACCGCCTCCTCTCCTTGCCCTACGGACAATGCCGAGGTATTGTCTCAAGGGGCACCGAGCCGGGGGGAGATAGTCCCGGAGGCGCCTCAAGGCGACCTTCCGGACTCCAGAAGCAAAGGGAGCAAGGCTCCCAGGGGCTCCAAGTTCGGCCCTCAGCCGAACACCGCGCCGAACCCTCCAGTGGTAGCGGACTCGGGCAGGCGGCCCCCTTCCAAGAGGGGCAAGCCGTCCGTGCCGGTGACCTCTGTCCATCTAGAAGCACCGGACGACCTGCTGAGAGCGCTTCGCGGCGCTTCCATCGACGAAGAGCACCGCACTATTATGAGTGCGGTGATCAAGAAGGTTCAGTCCGCCAAGAGCGGACTGACTGAAGCCTGTGCCAGCCTTCTAACAGGCTTTGAGGTAAGTATTTAAAATATAGGAAAAATATTACCACATAGACAGTAGCCCCTAATGCTCTGTTTGGTGTTCACAAAGAAAAGCCGAATAGAGGATCAAATAATATCTGTAGGAGTCTAATATAAGTATGTCTGTATGCGTATGCAGGCTTCGCTGCTGACCTCTGCCGCACTGACCGCGGAGGTCGCCGCACTGAAGCAGAACCTCGAGTGGTCCGAGAAAGAGCTCGGCCTTGCCAAGAGGCAGCTCGAGGAGAACAAAGGTAAGTAATACCTTGTCTATATAAAAAAGAAAATGTGGTTGCGAAATGACAGGATCATCATGAATGTGCCAGGGGCCACGACCGAAGTGGCGACCTTGAAGCAAGCGTTGTCCGAGGCCGAAAACAATGCGGCCAAGGAGCGCACCGTGTGGGAGAAACAAGAGGCATGGGTGGGCTAGGTGCAGCAAGAGCTCCAGGCTCTCGTGAAGAAACACGAGGTTTTGGAGCTTGACTCGAAGACGCGAGAGTCCGAGCTTGCTGCGGCCCTTGAGAGCACAAAGCATGCCAAGGCTGAAGCCCAAAAGGCCCTCCAGGAAATTGAGGCGGTGAGGAAGATAGTGGCGGGTAAGGCATTCAATATGCAAAGCAAGCATGTGAAAGTAAATTACTTGTTACATACCCGAGTCCGGAGCTCTCCAGAAGCATTCGTAGATTTGCCCCGCAGCGTGTCAGATGCCATGAAATATTACCAGGCCGAGGAGGGAAGCTCGACGGAGAAGTTGTTCTGGTCTCAGTATACTAGGACCGAACACCCGATGCCTATGAGCGACCAGCTGAAGCAACTGGTCGAGCTGCACAAGGCGGCCGAACAGGCCATGAGGGCCCTTATAGTCCGGATGTGGCCTGGCGACTCCCTTCCCAATAGCTACTTCGGCCTGGTGAGGCGGCTTGTGGACGTCTGCCCCTGGCTAGAAGTCATCAAGCGGTCCGTCTGCATCGAAGTCCCTGCCAGGCTTTTGCCCGTGCGAAGGTGCACTAGGCCAAGATGGACGCCAAGAAGATGGTGAAGGAGGGGCCGCCGCAGGGCAAGGAGCATCGCCACCCCGAAATGTATTATGAGGGTGTCCTGAAGGGTGCCCGTCTTGTGGCGGACGAGTGTGCGAAGGATGTAATTTTTGAATGAACTTGCTCGTGTGATCTTGTATTATGAAAACTTTTTCATATGCGCTATGCAACGTTTGTTTGAATTTAAAATATTACCTTCTGTGCAGCTGTTTATTAAATCTGAGAGATGGCCAGTCGTCGGCTTCTGCCCCCATGCCCTGAGTGCTGGGGTGTTTGGGATAAATCTGAGCACTATTTTTCCCATTGTTGGGTCCTTCGAGGGAGGTGCTCAGCACAACGAACAAGGCAATCAGACTATAATGCTTTATCACTCTCACTTAGCCACAGATGTCTACAATTTTAAATTTTGGCGAAGCCCCTAGTATTTGGAAGGCCGAATTCAGGGCGTTGTACACACCTTAAGCCAGACAAAGCCGACCCCTCGCTCTAAGCGGCATAAGTCTTTAGGGACTCGAGACCTCTCGAACAACGACCAGCTATTGCCTTATCATGACAGTCAATTTTAGCTTTCTCTACTGAGGTGCTAGCCCAGATGAACCGGGGCACAATTGCAGTAGTTCTCCCAGTGCTACCTTAGCCGATATAGCGGAACGTAAGGTACCAAAACATGGGATCCGGACAAACCCAACTATTGACCCAAGACATGATTCGGAGCTGATGCATATAATGCTATAAGTTCAGGGTGCCGCACTGTTGAAAGTGTTCGGACTTCTCATGCCGTATTATGGGGTACGCTTAAGCCCTTGGCATATTGGCCGTACCAAAGTGTACGGGTGCTAAATGTTGTGAATGAACATATATATATATAAAGAGTAGAGAATGCGGTAATAGTCTAGTGCTATGCATTGTTTATTCAAAAAGGTGCGTCGAAGCAGAATGATACAAGTAGTGCGATAAGCAAAAAGTAGGACTATTTGACATGTCCCCTCCAAGGGCAACCTGAGGAATGGTATTTAAAGAAAGCATTTCACTCATTATCAGAGACCACCTGGGAGTTCCATGGTGCGACGTAGCTTTCTGCCTCCTTGGTTGTTGCATCGTGTGTCCGACAATCATACTGCCGGACGGGGTTTCCAGAGATTAAAGTCCTGAAAGAGAGAAAAATAACAAAGCGGGAAGCCCCTAGTGCGGTTGAGCCGCGTCTTGGGGCGTGCCGTAGTCGTGCCCCCTCCCCACCTGTGCCCATGGTATTTTCAATGCGTAATTATGTACGCGTGGCACAGATTTTGCCGTTTGGCTGGTACTGGGGTGGGGGCCGCATTGCTATGCGAGCTCGGAACATGCTAGGCGGTCTTGTTGCCGATTACTCCGGGCGCGCTTGGAGGTATCCGGGTCTTTAATTGGCGAACTGGTGGATTGCCTTAAGAGGCTGCTTCGCGCTTCTGCTGCGAGGGCCGAAGTGTGCTCCTCAGTGCGGAGAGAGCGCTATGTGTTTCCATTGGCTGTGATGACCCCCCGAGGTCCTAGAATCTTGATCTTGAGATATGCATAGTGCGGTACCGTGTTGAATCTCGCAAACGCGGTTCGCCCGAGCAGTGCATGATAGCCGTTGCGGAACGGGACTATATCGAAGATTAACTCCTCGCTTTGGAAGTTATCCGGGGATCCGAAGACCACTTCCAGTGTGACTGAGCCTGTGGAATGGGCATGTACACCTGGTATGACGCCTTTGAAGATCGTTTTTGTGGGTTTGATCCTTGAGGGGTCTATACCCATTTTGCGCACTGTGTCTTGATAAAGCAGGTTCAGGCTGCTACCGCCATCCATAAGGACTCGAGTGGGGTGAAATCCATCGATGATTGGGTCTAGGACCAGTGCGGCGAATCCGCCATGACGGATGCTAGTGGGATGGTCCCTGCGATCGAAGGTGATCGGACAGGAGGACCATGGGTTGAACTTTGGGGCGACTGGCTCCAATGCATATACATCCCTTAACGCACGCTTCCACTCCCTCTTGGGGATGTGGGTTGCGTATATCATGTTCACCGTCCGCACTTGTGGGGGGAACCTCTTCTGCCCTCCGGTGTTCGGCTGCCGGGGCTCCTCCTTGTCATCGCTATGTAGCCCCTTATCTTTGGTTTTGGCGTTTAACTTGCCGGCCTGCTTGAACACCCAACATTCCATGTTGGTGTGGTTGCCTGGCTTGTCGGGGGTGCCATGTATTTGGCATGAGCGATCGAGTATACGGTCCAAACTGGACGGGCCCGGAGTGCTTCTTTTGAATCGCTTTTTCCGCTGACTGGGTTTAGAGCCTCTGAATCCGGCATTGACTGCTGTATCCTCGGTATTGTCGGTATTGACGCCGCGCTTATGTTTGTTGCGACGTGACCTGCCATTGCTATCCTTAGTATCTGAAGTACCATGGTTCTTTGATATGTTATTGCTGTGAGCCAGCCAGCTGTCTTCTCCCATGCAAAAGCGGGTCATGAGTGTCGTGAGGGCTGCCATAGATTTTGGCTTTTCCTGGCCAAGGTGCCGGGCGAGCCACTCATCGTGGATGTTGTGCTTAAAAGCTGCTAGGGCCTCTACATCCGGACAGTCGACGATTTGATTTTTCTTTGTCAGGAACCGTGTCTAGAATTGCCTGGCCGATTCCTCTGGCTGCTGAATTATGAGGCTCAAGTCATCGACATCTGGTGGTCGCACATAAGTTCCCTGGAAGTTGTCGAGGAATGCGGCTTCCAGATCTTCCCAACAACCAATGGATTCTGCTGGCAGGCTGTTGAGCCAATGCCGAGATGGTCCTTTGAGCTTGAGTGGGAGGTATTTGATGGCGTGTAGATCGTCACCGCGGGCCATGTGGATGTGCAGGAGGAAGTCCTCGATCCATACCGTAGGATCTGTTGTGCCGTCGTATGATTCGATATTTACAGGTTTGAAACCCTCTGGGATATGGTGATCCATTCACTACAAAAAAATACACTTCTGTGATGATACGTGTTTGTCATAGTAGGTCGCGTTTTTTGTCATGCATGTACATCCATGACAAATTTATGACAGAATCAAGATAGTCATACCTGTGCTGTCGTAGAAGTGTTCCATGACATTACCAAAATTATCATCACAGAAGTGCCCACTTCCATGACGATAAATCGCGCGTCACAGAAGTGCTTTCGTCAAGGTTGACTGACACATGGCATCCACCGTAACAGAACGTCATTAAGCTATCGGGTCGGGTTTTGGATCCGATAACCCGTTAACAGCCCCGACCAATGGGGATTTTCCACGTGTAAAATCATCATTGTCTGGAGGAAACACGTGTCAGCTCATCGTCGGGACAGATGGCATCCACTCATTGGACAGAAGGCGCCTATGATACGTTGACACGTGGCATGGCCCAACAGAGGCCCATTCCTGTGAAAAGGCCGGCCCGTTTGACTTGGTCAAAAGGTGGCGGGCCGGCCCATGGAAAGCCTGTTAACGACCTGTTCGCATATAGCCCATTTACAGCCCGCTAACCCAAGGCCCATTACGCCCTATCCGAATTAGGCCTAGTAGCGTCATTTGGGCCATCCTATATGATTCCAGCCCGTTTTCACTTCTGGCCCATGTATGGCCCTTGGCGTCTTTCGGCCCATATGAGGCCCTATGTAACTCTTGGCCTATTAACGGCCCGTGGTGAAACTGGCCCATAATGAATAGTGTATCACTTTACACCCATTAATGGCCCATGGTGAAACTGGCCCGTAATGAACAGTGTGTCACTTTATACCAATTAACGGCTTGTTATTCCGTTGGGCCGTCTCCAGCCCATGTTATCTTTCGGCCTTCTCAGAGCCCATTTATTCTTGGGCTCATTTCCAGCATTCGTTTACTTACGGCCCGTTACTGTCATTTTCTGCTTGTGAGCCAAATTCAGTCTGTGGTTACAGTCGGCCCGTTTGTGGTCCGTTAATATGTTGGGCCATTTTCATAACGTCATCAAATATGGCCTATTAACGATGGCCCGTTATGGTCGGCCCATGAACAGACGATTCCAACTCTAGACCGTTTACGGCCAGAATGCGGTCTGTTTGGCCCGTATAAGGCCCATTGATGATACGGCCCATAGAAGGCCCATTGATGATACGGCCCGTAGAAGGCCCATTGTTTCTATGGCCCATAGAAGGCCCACTGTTTCTACGGCCCACAGAAGGCCCATTTTTATACGGCGCGTAGAAGTCCCACTGTTTCTACGGCCCGTAGGAGGCCCAGTGTCACTACAGTAAATATAAGCCCATGGTTATTGTGGCCTAGTTTTAAAAAATAGGTTATTGCAGCCACTAGCAAACCGCAGAAAAAGAAATGCACTGACTACAAGCAAACAAATAAACAAGACAACAAGGAAATAAATAAGCAAGCAACTTACACTAGGCTATCATGGCTATTACACATATTACATCGACTGGGCATCAAAGTTCGCCACCAGTGCAAATATAGGGAACACATAAGCATATAAACGCCGCAGCAAAACAAGTCCAGAACTGAAACCACTTCAGAAGAGCTCAAGAAACAATATCCTGGGTACCCATAATGCTGGCAAGATGCTTAGCAAGCTTATTAACTTTCTCTTGTTTGGCGCTTAAGTCCTCCAGCGCTTGCTGTTGCACCAGAAAGTATGCATCTGAATTCTGCAGGGACTTCCTCAGTCCTTCGGCTTCCTGTCGCATAACATCTGATCAATGTCTTTCAACTTGAAGTTGAGAGTCAAGAAGCCGAACTGATTCAGGCAATGAGTTCGAAGAGTTGGTGCCAACAGTGGTAGCCAGTAACTCGAACACTACATCAAGACATGACTTTGGGGTTGTCTCAGTGTCTTCAATATAGTTTTTATCAGCTTTCTTGGAGACCAACAGGGATGTCTCACTATCACGAACCTTATCTGCATTACTTCCTTTACCATTTCATAACAGGGTACTCTTCTCCAATATTTTATACGCGTTCTAAAAGAGAAACAAACAAACACATCTCAGGTTTAGAATGTAGTATATGAATCTCATTTTGGTAAACCAGTTCAGTAGTAAGGTGGACAGGATAACGTCATGAAACAAACATATATCTATGTAGTATGGTCACTGTATAGTCTATATCATTCTAGTTTATGTTGCCAAATCAAGATAGATACAGTTCGAATCATATTTATTTACGACAAAGTAGCATGGACAGAATATAAGTGTGGGAAACTACACAACAATAACAACACTTGTAATGTGCATGGCATGAGAACATAACTGTTTATTCAATTGAAACTAAAATCAACATAGAGCAAGTTACAACAACAATCAGCCAAACACGTTGAAGAAACAGGTTTAAAACATACCTGTTGCGCCATTGGAGTTTCAGTTGCATCCTTCAAATTTGAAATTAGTTGGTATCAGTAAATACAGTGATGCAAGAGCAAAGTAGTATGAACCATAGCTACGGAACCTGACCTGAGAACAATTCTTCTTCTGCTTTAAGCGTTGTCTTCGGGTTCGGAGTGGTGGTCCTCGTGATTTGGGCACTGCAGTTGCCTTACTAACTGCTCGTGTTTGGGTGCTCTGTGGTGGAGATGGTGTTGTGTCAACGGGAACTGGGTGTCTATCTGCTGGGGTTGGGGTTAGAAGGGGTGTAGCTGGTTCTCTGTCCAACTAGGTAGGGGTACAATCTGCATGAGTGTGGGTTATGTGTGGTGGGGCTGGTTCTTGGGCAAGCACAACCGTGGTTCTATCTGCATCGACAGGTAGCACGATCTTTTCTGAAGACCGTGTTTTTACTCCCACAGATACTACCATCACTCCCTCCAATTGAAGTGGCTGATAAACAAGAAAAGTAATTGAATGTACAGACGTTGTAAGATAGACAGGTGCAATGGATAGTAGGGAACAAAACAGGGCATGAAATAATTCACATTTATGTTGTCTAAGCAAACAGAATAGTAGGACATAATTTCACATATATGATGGCTAATTAAACAGAATAGCATGACACAATTTCACATGTATGATGGCTAACTAAACAGGATAGAATGACATACTTCAAAATATGATGACTATGTAAACAGGATGACATGATATAACTATACGATGTGTCTATTAAAGTGGTTGGCATGCCATAAATCACAAACATGCCGTTGATGGAAACATGATGGCACGATATAATTCACGGATAGAATGACATCATTTAAATATGATGACTATGTAAATAGGATGAGATGATATAACTATATTATGTCTTTAGAAAATGGGTTGGCATGCCATAATTTAGATACATGATGTCTATGTAAACATCATGGCATGACATAATTCAAATATATGATTTATATACTAAGGAAGCGAGCAGAGGGAAATCGCATATATGATGTGTCAACTAAGGAGATGGCATTCAATATTGTGTATATGATGTAAAAACTAAGCATTGCAATACAACATATGCATTATATGAGTAATATAACCCTGCCCAGTTTGAGCATACACCTCAGGGGGATAATAGGACTGGTCATCTGCCTCTGAATCCTCCTCTTAAGAGCTATCTATAACCAGCAAGATATCTGCTTCAGCAGGTAGCATTGTCTGCTCTAAAGACCTTGTTTTCACTCCAGATTTCTCCATCACCAATTCAAATGGCTGATGCACAGGAAGAGCAGTTGAATATACAAACAGTGTGGACAAAAGCAATGAGAAATACAAAAAAAGGACGACATGATATAATTCACATATATGAGGCTTGCCTAAACAGCATGGCATTGCATAATTCACATACATAATGCCTTGCAACAAGATAACATTGCATAATTCACATATATAATGTCTTGCAACAAGATGGCATTGCATAATTCACATATATGGTAATTAGACACTAAACAGGTGGCATTCACACAAAGGATGTCTAAACTAAGCAAATGACATAGCAATGCAAGATACCATACACACGATATGAGCAACATAACCCTGCCAAGTTAGGGCATGCACCTGGGGGGGATATGACTGGTCATCTGCCTCTAAATCCTCTTGTGAGGAGCTATCGGTAACCAGCAAGACATGCGCTTCATCAGATAGCATTGTCTGCTCTGAAGACCTTTTTTCCACTCCAGATTTTTCCATGACCGTGCCAAATGGCTGATGCCCAGGAAGAGTAATTGAATGTACTAAATTGTTGACAAATTTAACACATAATAAAAAATGATGGCATGATATAATTCACATATAAGATGACTGGCTAGCCAGGGTGGCATTGCAAAATTCACATATATGATGCCTGGCTAGACAAGATGGCATTGCATGATTCACATATACGATAAAGAAACTAAACAGATGACATTGACACAAGGCATGTCTAAACTAAGAAGATGGCATATTTAATGTATACAGTAAGCAATGCAAGGCACCATATGCATGATATTACCAACATCAGCATGCCAAGTTAGAGCGAAGACCTCATGGGGTAAATAGAGTGGTCTTCTCCTTTTGAATCCCCCTCATAACAGTTATCTTCCTCTTGATTACGATCCAAAATGGGTGGAGGGGGGCTGCCTTTGCGCCCACCATGGAACGACGTCTGCATGAAATTTTATTGCCATGCAAGGCTCGTCTCTTTTGCTCTACATGATCAGTTCCATTGTGTACAATAACTGGTATGCATAGGAATAAAACATAGTGAGATTATGTAAGGAGTGCATGCACAAATCCAGAGTGATGGTAGCAAACTGTGGATAGACCCAAAACCAATGATAGCAGGCAGATAATGGGGCTAATTGGTTTGCAGCCAAATTTTGGCAAGCCAACTATTGGCACGCGCCAAAAATTGGCGGTCGACTGGTTCGACTCGAACCGTGGGCGCGCCAACACGCGGCTAGCCAAATATTGGCCGCCTGTCTTCCCCCCACCGCTCACTTTCCCCTCACGGTTCGCCCCGTATCCCCTTATCCTCCTTCGTCCCAGCCCCAAATCCCTAGCCCCCCCGTTCCACCGTCCGTACCGCCGCCGACGACCAGAAGCGCTCAAGGACCTCGGCGATCTCCTGCACCAGTGGGAAATCGTCAGCAAGCCAGACCAGATCCACCGGAGCAATCAAGGTTAGTTCGTGCCCAAATCTGATGGGTCTTTCCTTCTTTCCCTGTGTACACTCTACCCAATCGCTTGCAGTGCCCTCTCATCTGACACCACAAGAGGATGTACGTGATTATTGTTTCTAGATGTGAGGGGTACTAGTCTCTCTTAGTTTGCATCTGCAGTCCGTTCTCATCTGACTGGACAAGTAGTGCGCTCTTATCTTCTCTTCTCTGTCTTGTACTTGGTGCAGGATTCAGGAATGGTTCAGAGTTATTTTAATACCTTACATCTCCATAAATCTGAATCTAAATACCTTGCTTAAAGATTATATGCTGGACTAGTTGATGCTAGGATATTACTACAACATGTGCCCTCATACTTTTCCACTGCCACGGTGGGAGGGCTGACACCTAATACTCTCTTCTAATATATCTGAGGGCTTGAAAGACAAAGCAGTATCATCTTGCTTTTGACAATAAAAGTCACACACCTCTGCTTGTACTATCTGCTTGTACATGCTTTGCATTACTTTTGACAATAGAATTTTTTTATGTATTGACAAATTATTTACTATCTGCTTGCACATGCTTTGCATTGCTTTTCCATTTTCTTTTATGCTTATGCATCTTATCTTTACTCAGATGGATAATTCTCAACAACAATATCTATATTACTGTATGTGGAAGCAACACACACTACTTGTCCTTTTTGTAATGTTGGTCCTTTGGTGGAGCAAGAAAAAAGAGAGGAAGAATAGAGCTAAATGTGTCAAGTATGGTCCACTTGTCAAGAGAGATATTTGGAGGAGTACTGAACTAATTAGACTGATCGACACCTCGGAAAGGATGTGTTTGCGCCAGCTCAGGATGTATCCGACTGTTTTCTACAAGTTGTGTGCTCACCTTAGGGACAAAAACTTCTGGTTGACACAATTCATGTGTCCGTAGAGGAGTAGCTAGCTATGTTTTTGAAAATTGTTGGGCAATATCACACTCATTCCTCTGTAGGATTTGCATTGTGGCGATCTGAGGAGACAGTGAGTAGGTATTTTAACATCGTCCTATGTGCCCTTGTGAAGTTAGCCCATGAAATAATTTGCACTCGGTCTACAGATACACATGTTAAGATCACTACCAACCCAAACAGATTTTATCCCTACTTTGAGGTAACTCTAACCAGTGTGTTATACTAGTTAATTTCCAAACTAAGTTCATTCTAATTCACACATGTTTTATTTTTCCCTAGGGATGTATAGGGGCACTAGATGGCACCCATATTAGGGCATGTGTGCCTTCAAAATATGTGGACAGGTTTAGGGGCCGCAAGCCATATCCCACACAGAATGTCCTAGCTGCCGTGGATTTCGATCTTAGATTCACGTATGTTCTAGCAGGGTGGGAGGGATCTGCTCATGATTCTGCTGTATTGCATGATGCCCTATCTCGTCCAAACGGTCTCAAAATTCCAGAAGGTAATTGCACATTAAAAAAATGTTGTTTAGTCTAAACATAGTAAATTAACTTAAGGTGGTATTCCACTATGTATGTAGGAAAATTTTATTTGGCTGATGCTGGGTATGCCACCAGGCCGGGCATATTGCCACCCTATCGAGGTGTTCGCTATCATCTGCAGGAGTTCCATGGTCCGAATCGTCCAACCTCTCCAAAAGAGCTGTTCAACCACCATCATTCCTCACTAAGGACAACGGTCGAGCGAGCCTTTGCAGCTATTAAGAATCGTTTCAAGATTCTTAGTAATAGACCTTTCGTACCCTTGAAATCACAACCCAAGGTGGTTATTGCTTGTTGCGTCATTCACAACTGGATTTTAGACAATGGACCTGATGAGTTTGTAGATGACGAACCAACTTGGTACCACCACCTGCCAAGGAGTAGCAATCGTGTCTCCGACCGAGAGAGTGATGTACGCGAGTGGGCAGCCAAGCGTGATTTGATTGCCCAACAGATGTGGAATGATAGAGAGAGATTGGCAAACAATTATGCTTCAGACAGCGGGAGCAGTGCTAGTACCATTTGAAACTACTTTGCTGTAGTACATTTCCCTCATTTAGCAGTTCCATGTTTAGACATTTTGTGTTAATCTAGCTCTGTAATTTTCTTTTCCGTGTATTGCGCAACTGTACTTTTAATTTGGAATGTACTGTTGGTAATGTATGGATTGTCTGCTTGTGCTGAAACCCTTGTGTATTCGCTGACATAATAGCATATTAACTTCTGACCTTCATTTATAGAATGGGTGAGCAAAAAGAAGGTGCCAAGAGCGAGGTTGCTCGCTCTCGTGATAATTACATGTCATGGAGTGATGATTGTACCAAGTATATGCTTGAGTGGTATATCGAGAAGCAAAGGGACAAGCCACCAACCTTCAAGTGGAAGGCATAACACCATCTACAATGTGCTAATGATTTGAATGACAAGTTTGGAATTACAGCTACAGCGAAACAAGTTGATCGACACTATAGGTCATTCAAGGAGAAATGGAAGTGGATAAAGCTAGCAAAGGGGAGGAGTGGATATGGTTTCGATAAACTACTTAACAAATTTAACATTGACAAGTCAGAGAAATCACCAAGCAAGCTTGGCGTAAGTTCGCTTCAGCTCACCTTTCTATTTGTTTTTGCTAAACTGATTATCTAGTTTTTAATTTGAAAATGGCATGCCAGTGTTAATAGATATTCCTTTTTTGCATTTACCACTGCTGTGCACATTTAAATTGACCAGACTACTCAAACAATTTATTGCATTGATATTCTTTGGTTTATGTTGCAGAAAATTAAATTTAACTACCTTACTCACTCCATCAAGTTTTATCATCTCTTGGAAGAACTGTTTAGTGACTCGTCTCATGCGGATGGCTCACTAGCTATTGATGTGAATGATGCAAGTGAGAATGTGGAATCTGATGCTAGTAGTGAAACAAGCAACCACACATCCACTGCTGAACAAGGTCTTAGTGATTCCGACATGATTGCACCCAACAGTCCAGCAGAAGGCACTAGCTCAAATCTGAAGCGCAAGCATGTTAAAGCACCACATAAGAAACCAAAGGTCAAGGCGCATCGAGCCAGAGTGTTAGATGATGATGTGGCATCGAGCATTGTGAGTCTTGCTGAAACTGTGAAATCTGCTGCCCCTATTCAGCCAATAGGAGCTACAAACCCTAATGCCAATCTTTAGAAGCACATTGAGTCGCTAACTCTTCCAGCAAATGAGAAAATTGAGTTAGCAACCTATCTTGCTAAGCCAGAACAAGAAGTTTTCCGTGCTTTCCTGAACTGTGCTAGCGACCAGACTTTTAATGCTTGGGTCCTTGATTATTTCGGGCACAAGTATGACGGCAATGATCGCGCAGCTGCTGATCCATCAACCTGAATGACATGTTTGGTGGCTTTCTTTTGGCAAGTGCTTTTGTAGTCTACTTAGCTGCTTTCCATGCACTTATGCTAAGTGGAATTCCTGTGCTCTAAGGGTGTTTAGAGGGTCTTACCTTTTGTAATGCATTGCTGTAGCACAAATCTGATATAAGCTAGTTTGTCAGAAATTACTTGATGGCGGATGGCCTTGTGCATGCTACGTTGCAATATTGCAGTGGTATGAAAATGCTTCTAAATTAGTAAATTATGCCCATGGTATGACCTGGCGTGTAAATTATGTATTTGATTGCTTAGGTAACAAATTCCTTGTCGAGACGGGTTATGCATATTTGGTAACAAACCAATTGATAGACACTTGTTTTTTGCCAAATATTGGCAGAAAAATTGGCAACCAACCAATTGGTAGCCAAACTTGCCAAATGTTGGCAACTTCCAGCTTCGCCAAAAATAGGCTTGCCAACAATTGGCATGCCAAAAATTGGCTGCAAACCAATCAGCCTCAATAGCTTTAGTTAAAAAATACAGATAATGGCTCCTTTAGTGTTTGTTTGCAACCAACATGAAACTCATAGTAGACACTAGAGATTAACCAGATAGTAGACATATAGTACTGATTGCTGCCCCAATATGTACCCCACAACCATTTAAAAACTCAAGTTTCAGCATTAGTTTGGACCTGACACGGAGTCTAATAGGTGAACACAATGATAATGTAGCATGTCATCATATTAAGCGACACATAACGTAAGCAGACACGGAAGAGTGCGACCTCTCTTGCGGACCCGTGTAGTCCTCAAGGTCATCTGCTCAGTTGATGATTGTAATGCAGTTGCCATGGCTGCCGGCGGTGGGGAAGAAGATCTGAGGCGGCGAAAGACAGTCTGGAGAGCGGATCCCTGCTGTGGTGAACCCTTCCGTCATTGGAGCAGCTGAGCTGGGGTGGAACACAGTGCCGCAGGAGCAGGACAAACCACACAAGTTTTCTTTGACACATATCTGTAACAGAAGTAATTGAGTAAGGGCTTGTTTGAATTTGAGGATTCTAACAATGCAGGGATAGGAAATAGATAGGAATAGGATAGGAATGCACGTGCAAAACAGAGAATTTAAAAACACAGGATTTCTGCCAATCTGGGTGTTTGATTCACAACAATTTGAAGATCACAGGATGCAAAAAAGCATGGTGAGATTAAGTCAAACCACAAGATATTGTACGATTATAATGCTATTATGCTACTATCTCTTAGTCTTGTGCTTGATGAATAGGAATATGAAAAGGAGGAGAAGTGGAAATTAGAATTCCTATAGTTTTTCTTTCAAGGAGACACTAAAGGAACAAATCCTACAGTTTTCCTTTGCTCCATTCCTTTGCACCAAATTCATGAAAAGTAGTACCATAGGAAACTTTCCAATTCCGATGTTTTTCATTCACTTTTCCTTTCAAGCACTGGCGATTCTACTAGGCAGGCTTGATCAAGGAAAATCCTACACTAAAAAAATGTTTTTGTGCTACTTGTATTACTTTGGACCCAGGCCACTACCATACTAGCTCAACTCCCAGGCCCATCGACAAATGCACAGCTCAAACGCGCAGAGATAAATAATGATGGCATTCAAGAGAGTCCATCACAGATAGCTAAGTTGCCTGGTACCTCACTGCTTGTCATATAGTAGGATAAAATAATCATATTTCCCATTACTGCGAGTGCTCAGTGGACAATATATATAACATGTAGAGTAAAAAAGAGATGCAACAAGTGTACAACCTCTTTGGCGAAGCCATGTCGATCTCAGCGTGATTGGGTTGGCCGGTGAGGATGCTCCGACTGACTTGGCTGTCGGAGGAGGGGAAGAAGATCTTAGGCGTCTGGAGATGGATCCCGAGGTACTGCTCCGCTGTCAGGGAGGGCTTCGTCGTTGGAGCAGCTCCGGTGAGTTGTACGACGCCGAGGCTGAAGCAGGACAAGAGAGACAATGAACAACGTTAACCTGAGTGGAATTCTAATAGCATCTCCAATACATGATGTAAAATACATAACCACAAAGTGCTAGATGTAAAATACATTAGCCGCTCATCTCTGAACTTAACTATCGAAACTGAATTTAACTGTCGAAACTGAACTTAATTGTCGAAACTGAACTTAGCTGTCGAAACTAAATTTTGCTGTCGAAACTGAACGCACTAGCAAGGTGAGGCTACACGTTGGTCGACTGACTTTTTCATCTCTGGTCAGTCGATTTTGCAGCCGTTGGATACGAAATCAAGGGCCTGCGTTTCATCTTCACCCTCCACCCCCTGAGCCGGCCAAACAGCAGCCCACCGCCGCCCGCGGCCGGCGGTGCGCCGCCCCGCCCGCCCCGAAAACACTCCCCACCGCCGGTCCGCCCCCGCCCCGGCCATCCATCTAGCCCCCCTATGCCGATATTTTCCTCCGGTGATCCCCACGCCACCGCCCCGCCACCGTCGGTGACCACCGCCCCCATCCTGAACCCTAAGATAGATAGTGGGGTACCTCTCCGGCGAGCCCCCCTCCCCGCTGCGGCTGGTTCTTCCTTCACCCCGGCGGCATCGGAGTGAAGTGTAGCTAAATCGGAGCAGCATCGCAAGCAAGAGCAAGAGCGAGAGCAGCAGCGCGAGCAAGAGCAGACCAGGCAGGGGACCGAGAGCAAGAGCAGACCAGCGACGCAAGCGAGAGCTAAAGCAGCAGCATGTCCTACTGATGTGGACGTCGCCGCCGAGGGAGCGACGCCGTGGAGGAAGTGGCCGGCGACGCCACCGTGGATGGAGCTGCGCCATGTCGGCTCGGGACCGAGTGCCGGCAGCACCGTGAGATCGAATCAAGAAGAAAATGCGGCGATTAGTGTACAACCTCTTTGGTGGCGCCGGTTAAGCCGCAGCTTCATCCGAGGAAATGGTGATGATGATGCTCTTCCGGTGGTGTAGGTGAAGACGACGGTGTGGGAATGGAGGTGGCGCGAAAGACGAGGGGAACGTCGGGGCAGTTCCTTGGAGGTGGAGGACGGGGTGGCTGAACCGGTGGGACGATGAGATGATCCTCATCCGGTACGATGGATGAGGGACGTCGAGGTGTTGCTGTGGACGACGTCGTCGGGGAAGAGGCTCCGGCTGGGTGGCGGACGGAGCAGGGTGTGGGGTTTCGTCGCGGGTTTTCGCGGCCTCGGTGTACGTATGGGTGGGTGGATGGGATGGCAGCGGGGAACCATGGCTTAGAGACGCGCTTGTCTGAAATGTGGGGTAAGTTACGAAAGTACCCCCACCGATTTGAGGCGGTTCTTTCAGTTCAGGGGTACCACGGGCATTTCACGTGTCGGGATTTCACAGGAGGTGGGAGTTTTCGTGCGCGTTATAATTTCGGAATAGCAAGGCGCGGGTTGAGATGGAGGGAGTTGTCGGAGCACAACGAGACAAAGATATATCTTAAATATTTCGGGCTAACAAGGCGCGGGTTGAAGAGGCGGGAGTTTCGCAGCACGATAGACAGAGACGCTAACTTGAATTTTCGGCATAACAAGGCGCGGCTTGAAATTTCAGAAGAACAAGCTTAACATGTACCAAAAAAAAGACAATTTGCACCTCAGCACGCACAACACACACACAAACACCATTTAGACTAGAGTAAGGTACACGTGCATTGCGCGCATGAGATTTGGCAACCAAATTATGAATAAATACCACATTATAGCATGCAAGCTTTGATTCATATATGCATGATGTAGATGTTCGTTTAATTCTTATAGTTCATTTCATTCAAAATCATCTAGTTTTTATAAGAAAGCTAATCTATTTTAAGATTCATGGAATTGTGCGTCGTAAGACACAAAGTGAAAAGAAATAATGGCAAATCGTGTAGAAAAACATTTGAGCAATTCTGATACGGAAGATTCTAGAACAAATAAGAAGTGCTTGTGTTTTGATGTTTGTGCATTATGCTTAAGTTCAACCATGGAGTATTCTAGATTATACATGTGGCGAAATCTGGTGGAATCTAGATGATATCCAACAGCCAGTAGTGCTCAAATTTGCCATCTTTGGACATCGGATTCGCCTCATCCAACGACCATCTTTCAAAGTTAAAGTTACCCGCACGCTGTCGGGACCCCGATCCTAGGTCACACCGATCTAGCATGTAACACATCATATCACCTTGCGGCCTCACGCACGGTATCCCCACGGGTGTCGCCTTACCATGGCCCGGGACAGTTTGCGCCTTTTGGCTCATGTATATGATAGTGTCGCTAGCATCCATATGACAGAGAACCCGGGCCGACATGACTAGTCGTGAACCCAAAGTGGCACTAACTTACAGGGACAGGCATACATGAATTAACCTCGAGCATGTCGGTCAACAGGCACTAGTAGAAAAAGGGTCAAACGTGAAGCACATTAGTGCCGGTTTGAATTTGAGCCGGCACTAATGTGTGCATTAGTGCCGGTTCCAACGGCTAGCCGGCCGCTCTCATTAGCACTGGTTCGTGGCGAACCTTTAGCACCGGTTCGTGCAACGAGCCGGTACTATAGTGAGTGGTGGCAGGATGTTGTTAGTCCGGGGCCCCTCCAGCACCTTTAGTACCGGGTCGTATCACGAACCGGTACTAAAGGTCATCCTACATAGACCCTTCGTCCACTCGAGCTCGCTTTGTTCTTCCCCTTTCCTCTCTTCTCTCTGTTATTTTCCCTCTTCCTCTCAAGCTCATCACACATTTTGCCCAAAATTTGTCAAGATTTGAAGGCCCCCATCCATTCAAATGATCACAAAGGTTAGCAACTTTGTCCTTTCATCTCTCATTGCTAGATTAGCTCGTGCAATGCTTTATATAGTGATTGATTTTTGAGTTTAGTAATTTGGGAGGAATTATATATACTAGTCGCGAACCCGTGCATTCGCACGGGCTAGTTATTTACATTTCAGCGCTATATGTGATCTTCCATTAAGTGATGTAAATTGTGGTACCGGTAAACAATGTACACAAAAACTCTTTTATGCGATAATGTATTGCTCTATCAACTATTCCACTTCCCGTTACTAACTATATATTACCAAGATAATATGTTAATGAATTGGATAAAAAATATCACCTATTTGTTGTTTCATGAATTGTCATGTAGTTTTGAATATTTTACATTGCATTGGAAGAAAATTTTGAACAATGGATGCCCACACATACTTAATTAGAAACTCAAAGTTAAATGTATATTGTGGTGCTAAATCAGATCTAGTTAATTGTCTAGAAGAAGGCTATGTAGAAACAATGCGCCCATAATTCGTGATTTATATCTTCTGCCCTGATTCTGTCAACATTAATACTCCATCAAGAAATGGATTACTGTTATAGATACCTAACAATGCATGTGCACATGGCACAATAACTTATCAAATTATTATCTATGCCAAATCAACCCATATTATAACTGTCTAGCAGTCCTTTCCCACTCCCATGAAGCTAATCATGTAAAAAAGCTGAATTGCTATGAATAGGGGGACAAAATCCCACCGCACCATCATGGGGATATTGCACAATTAAAATACTTAATAGCTCTTCATAGGCTAAACAACCAAGCCACCAAGGCTACGTTAGAAATGATTAGAGATCCAAATAACATAAACAAATTGTGCAAACATCCAAGTACACTCACTCGCTGTCAGAAAGAAGAAACTAATATATCATATTTTAGGATATATTGCAGGTCTCAAAGAAAAACAAAGAAGTAGTTATAAGATTACAAATATTAACCATTCAACATGAAAAATATGATATTGATTAGTTTTTTATGGAATTAACTCTTTGCCCCCAATATGGTGATATTTTTCATGTGAACCGGAAATCTAATAGATATGGTGGAGACCATTAGTTTTTCAGCCTACAATAATACAATGAAGTAATATTCATTTAAAAGACGGAAAATTATTGACCATAGATAAGAGATTAGGGCTAGCTTACAAATTTTGGATATATATTGATCCATGATGTGATAGAGAAATAGGGAAGAACGATATGTTTGCATCAATAAATATTTGCAAAGGTAGAACAATATGTTATCTTCGCATTGTTGCAGAAGTGTTTAGCTTGAACATCATGAAAACATTGTGAAAAAAGAGGCGAATGTCATTGTTGCAACCAAATCAATTTCATACTCAAAAATAATATAGTTAATTCTTCAAGTGATGCATATCTAGCTTGCGTATGTAAAACAGAAGAATATCATTTCATACTAAAAAATAATAATTCCATGTAGCACTATCTAGATAAATAGATAAACAACATATTTGTCCGTCCATTAATTAATTGACCTCATCCGAAAATAGGAAAGAAATGAGAGATGTCATGAATAACAAACTGTTTGCACCAAATTTAGCCAACATAAAAGATGTCCGGAATGACAAATTCATGTCTTCCCAACTGTTCTTTTGTTGGCTTGATAAAATTTCATTGTCATTAAATGTGCCGTGCATTTGAAATAACTCAGATAAATCTGACATCCATTAACTTGAGAGAATCTAAAGTGTACATACCAAGGATCTCTTCATAATCATCCCGCCTCTCTAAAAGAAAGATATTGGTTATCGACTATCATATCAATATTAATCTGGGCATACCCTCCTCTCTTTCATTAAACTATAAGGTATTAGATTGGATCGTTTAACATGATTCTCTCAATTATATGAGAATGGAAATAGATACATGTAAGGCCATATATTATGCTTAAATAAATAAATAGAGATGAACTTTATCTGCGCATGATGTGTGTCGAGTAAAGTGTGCACATGCATGTACAATGTAGATATCTACCAGGACTACGTACATTTGTTGGAAGTTTATTGGTCTTAATAATCAGATCTTACATACATAGCAGCTCTTACCAAGCAAGTCCCAACACTGTATAGAGTACGTAAACTGTACAAAAATCAACAGGCGTATGCTTATATTATAGGAATGACACTAAGATAACTAAGTCGACAAAGTATGAGGAAGTACTACCAAGAGGTGAACTTGGGCATCATTTTTGATCTTCTTTGTTGCTTTTAATAAATACTATTAAGGTGCCGCCTTCTTGACCTTCTGAATGCATATACACACCAAGTCTGAAAGAGCACTATCAAAAGAAATCCCATTAATACAGAGCATAATTTATGCTTCTAAGATCCGCGTATGTTTATTGGATCATTGTGTGGGCATAAAATTCAAAGAACAGGTCCATGTTGACAAAACCATATATTTTATTGTAAGAAACGTAGAGAAGTAGATTTAACAAATCATGTAATTCTCCAAACTAACTTATCCACTTTGCAAGAAAATTTGTTAGCGATGTTCGAGTTCAATGTGCGGATGTATATCGACATTTTTAGTGAATTGAATCCCAAAATTAATTGAACTGTATAGCACCTCCCCGCGAAAAAAAAGAACTGTATAGCACCTACAAATCTTACCCATTGTAGTATCTATGACAGGGGTCGAAAAATACTGAATGCATGTCATCAAAATCCCCCCAGAAACGAAAACCTAAACTGTACATACTCTTTATAGACCAAGTCTCAAACTACAGGATGCACGACATAAAATCTCCAAAAACGAAAACCTACTCCATTATTACTCCTTGCATGCCTTTTAGGATGGACTGCTGCAAGCGTTGGTTGGCCAAGGCAAGAAAGGTGTGCTAACTTCGTATGCTGGTTTTTGTATATAGCTCTAAACAGTGGGTAAACCATGGCTAATACATCAGAGAGCCATTGACGTAACAGCAAGGGAGAAACTGTGTCGTGTGTAGCTTCCCGATGAAAGGAACATGTGAGAGGAGACAACAGATTGAGTTGGTGAGAAGAGGCGACCAATAGGGTGAGAACAATGGTGGAGTTGGCATGCTTAAGCAGGCTGGAGATCTCACATAATGTTTTTCTTGGTAATGGAACACTTAAAAATGAACTGAAACATTAAGGAGATGACTGAAGAATTTTTTCAACAGAGGTATAATCATCAATAGCACGAACAATGACGGACGATGGACAAATTGTAAGGTAGGGGGAACACTAATAAGGCATAAAATAAGTATCTTGTCAAATATGCGTCTCACAATCCATAGCATCAGAAGATTACTAAAAATTTAAGTTCTGTAGTTGACAGAAATTCAGATTGCACTTAAAGAAATTCATAATTTCAGAAAAACAAATCTTTACCTGACCCCAGCCCGTTTGCCGTTGCTGCCCTTCCAGTCCATCTTTTAGATAGCGGCTAGCTGTCAATAGAATACCATAGCCCAGCTGCAACTTCGTCGGCGCCGTGCTGTTGGCTATTGCTGCAGCGGGAGACCAACATCCGGAGAGTGTGGGCTGCAGCCTGGAGGATGAAGAAGCGCTGCATGCCCCTATCGTTGCCCGCCTTTCGCTTGCCCAGTCAACTTCACCGCAGCGCTAGCCAGCCGCTGCTGATTCTCTCCGTTTCCCTTTGAATGGACCAGGTGTATGATGATACAGCCCACGACCTGATCCTCTTGGCCTTGAGGCTGAAGCTGCGCTGCATGCCCCTATCGTTTCCCGCCTTGCGCTTACCCAGCCATGTCCGCCGCAGCGCTAGCCAGCCGTCGCCGATTCTCTCTGTTTCCCTTCGAACAGACCAGGTGCACGACGATTCAGCCCACGAACAGATCCTTTATGTTCCCCGTTACTTATTCCTCCTTGGTCTGAGCGATGATCCAACACAATTTCTGTGAGTATGGAGGAGTCTGTTGCTATATATTGCAATTAAAGTGAAATTCGAGGAGGGGAGAGATAACTGTGGAGATTCGTTGTTGCAGCAGGACGGCATCGATCATATAGAAAGAGGAGACGGCATCCATGATGGAGGCATTGCTTGCCGGTGAGAGAATCCTACCATAATACAATGGATAACGTTTTTTTAATAACAATTTTTCAACGTAAAAATATTATAGGAAGATATACACCGTAATGATTGGTTGAAACCGCGTCTATGATGGAGAGATTGCTCCAACGTGGGAGATTCCTTGCATAATACGATGACTAATAGTTTTTTTTCACAACTGTTTTTCTAGGTAAAAAATTAGGAAGATCTACACCATAAAAATTGGGTCCCATGAGATAAACGGCTCCTAATTACTGATTAACGTGGGAATTGGGTCCCACGAGATAAATGGCTCCTAATTACTGATTAACGTGGGAATTTTTAGGAAGTCCGTAATTAGTATAGGTATAGATAGATAGATAGATAGATAGATAGATAGATGTGCTAGTATTTGATTTATATGCAATTTGAGGTCAAAAATAACACTTAGTTTGCATATGTAGGTGTGGTTTACTTAGTACCTTCTAAATCTCCGTCGTAACCACCGTCGATCGCTCGCAACGTCCCGTTGCCGGCACCACCTTGTGGTGAGCCTCTTGTTCATGAAGTTTTATATAAAAAATTGATGTTTGCGTGATTTGGATATATAGTTACTCGTATAATTATCTTACCCATACGTTGTTTGTTATACATAGTGCCATGGTTTTGATATCCGTCCCCGTCGGCCCTCGTCCGGGTTATGATTCGGATGTGGTATATTCTCTTTTAAAACTATTCATTGCATTTCGTGTTTATGACAAATTATGCCCATCAAGTTGACATAGATATTTGTATGTAGGAGGTAGTTGAACCGGAAATTCCAACCGACCCTATTGTCGACAGGTTAAATTTAGTTGAAAGAGAAAACGAGGATTTGAAGGAAAAATTGAAAAGAATTGAGGGGGAGAAGATGGAATTGGAGTTGCATGTTGCTGATGTCGTCGATGATCACAAGATTAAGATGAAGAAAATGCGCTTAAAGATTAGAAAGATTAGAAAATATGCCATTCATAGTGAGGCTTGGTATCATTATGCTGTTGGATCAATTGTTACCTTAGTTGCGATCTTGATCGCATTTGTTATTGCATTTAAATTCTTTAGCTAGAGAGTTATTTGTTTGTTGCATTTAAGTGTTGTATGATCTTTATGTATGAACTTTATGTATTGTATTAATTTGGTGTTTTCGGTGCTGTGTATTGAAGATGAGCCGGCAATGGATGTACGATGACCGATGCTCTCCCGAGTTCATTAATGGCGTGCATACCTTTCTGCTTGCGGCTGAGGCAAACAAGCGGGCGGATGGTTTTATGCCTTGTCCATGTGCTGGCTGTAAGAATGGTCATAATTACTCTACGTCAAGAACCATTCACGTCCACTTGTTTGAGTCCGGTTTCATGCCCCACTATAATGTTTGGACCAAGCATGGTGAAAGAGGGGTTATGATGGAAGACAATGAAGAAGAAGAGGACGACGACAGCTATCCTGGCCATGGGTTCCCTGAATATGATGATACAACAATGAGGGAAGAAGCTGAGCCGGTAATGCGGGAAGAAGCTGATCCGGCAATGCGGGAAGAAGCTGAAGAAGAGGCATCAGATGAGCCCATTGATGATCTAGGTCGGGCCATTGCCGATGCAAAGAGAAACTGCGCAAGTGATTTGGAGAAGAAGAAGTTGCAGCGCATGTTAGAGGATCACAAAAAATTGTTGTACCCGAATTACGTAGGTGACAAGAAAAAACTGGGCACCACACTGGAATTGCTACAATGGAAGGCAGAGAATGGTGTATCTGACAAGGGATGTGGAAAGTTGCTGGTAATGATAAAGAATATGCTTCCAAAGGACAACGAATTGCCCGAGAGTACATAAGAAGAAAAGAAGGCTGTCTGCCCTCTAGGGTTAGAGGTGCAGAAGATACATGCATGCCCTAATGATTGCAACCTCTACCGCGGTGAGTACGAGGATTTGAATGCTTGCCCAGTATGCGGTGCATTGCGCTATAAGATCAGCCGCGATGACCCTGGTGATGTCGAGGGCGAGCGCCCCAGGAAGAAGATTCCTGCCAAGGTAATGTGGTATGCTCCTATAATACCACGGTTGAAACGTTTGTTCCAAAACAAAGAGCCTGCCAAGGTGATGCGATGGCACAGAGAAGACTATAAGAAAGACGGAAAGTTGAGAGTACCCACTGACGGGTCGCAGTGGAGAAAAATCGAAAGAAAGTATGGGAAGGAGTTTGCAGATGACGCAAGGAACGTATGGTTTGGTCTAAGCGCAGATGGAATTAATCCTTTTGGGGAGCAGAGCAGCAACCATAGCACTTGGCCTGTGACTCTATGTTTGTATAACCTTCCTCCTTGGTTGTGCATGAAGCGGCAGTTCATTATGATGCCTGTGCTCATCCAAGGCCCTAAGCAACCCGGCAACGACATTGATGTGTACCTAAGGCCATTAGTTGAAGAACTCTTACAACTGTGGAATGGAATAGGTGTACGTGCGTGGGATGAGCACATGGGGGAAGAATTTGACCTAAAGGCGTTGCTGTTCATGACCATCAATGATTGGCCTGCTCTCAGTAACCTTTCAGGATAGACAAACAAGGGATATCGCGCATGCACGCACTGTTTGGACGATACCGACAGTATATATTTGGCTAATTGTAAGAAGAATGTGTACCTGGGACATCGTCGATTTCTTCCGAGCAGGCATCCCGTAAGAAAGAAAGGCAAGCATTTCAAAGGTGAGGCGGATCACCGGACGAAGCCTCGCCACCGTACTGGTGCTGATGTACATGATATGGTCAAGGATTTGAAGGTGGTCTTTGGAAAGGGTCCTGGTGGACAACCTGTTCCGAATGACGCTGACGGACGCGCACCCATGTGGAAGAAGAAATCTATATTTTGGGACCTGCCCTATTGGAAAGACCTAGAGGTCCGCTCCGCAATCGACGTGATGCACGTGACGAAGAATCTTTGTGTGACCCTGCTTGGCTTCTTGGGCGTGTATGGGAAGACAAAAGATACACCTGAGGCACGGGAGGACCAGCAACGTATGCACGGAAAAGACGGCATACATCAGGGTCATGCAAGCTACGCTCTTACCAAAGAAGAGAAGGAAATCTTCTTTGAATGCCTGCTCAGTATTAAGGTACCGTCTGGCTTCTCGTCGAATATAAAGGGAATAATAAACATGGCAGAGAAAAAGTTCCAGAACCTAAAGTCTCATGACTGCCACGTGATTATGACGCAACTGCTTCCGGTTGCATTGAGGGGGCTTCTACCGGAAAACGTTCGATTAGCCATTGTGAAGCTATGTGCATTCCTCAATGCAATCTCTCAGAAGGTAATCGATCCAGAAATCATACCAAGGTTAGAGAATGATTTGGTGCAATGTCTTGTCAGTTTCGAGTTGGTGTTCCCACCATCCTTCTTCAACATCATGACGCACGTCCTAGTTCACCTATGTGAAGAGATTAACGTTTTGGGTCCTGTATTTCTACACAATATGTTCCCCTTTGAGAGGTTCATGGGAGTCTTAAAGAAATATGTTCATAACCGTGCTAGGCCAGAAGGAAGCATCTCCAAGGGCCATGAAAATGAGGAGGTCATTGAGTTTTGTATTGACTTTATTCCTGACCTTAAGCCGATTGGTGTTCCTGAATCGCGGCATAAGGGCAGACTGGATGGAAAAGGCACGCTAGGAGGGGAACAAATAATATGTATGGACGGACATTCTCTCACTGAAGCACACTACACAGTTCTACAGAATTCCGCCTTGGTGGCTCCGTATATGGATGAACACAAGAATTTGCTACGCTCCAAACACCCGGAGCGGTCTGATGACTGGATTACACGTGAACAAACCAGGAGTTTCGCCAGCTGGTTGCAGACACGTACCATGCATGACGCCTCTATTGAAGATGACCTGTACTTGCTGTCCCAGTTACCATCTTCGAATATAATGACTTTCAAAGGGTACGAGATAAATGGTAATACATTTTACACGATCGCCCAAGATAAGAAGAGCACCAACCAAAACAGTGGTGTCCGCTTTGATGCAGAAACCAAGACGGGAAAGGAAACATATTATGGTTATATACAGGACATATGGGAACTTGACTATCGACGTGGTTTGAAGGTCCCTTTGTTTCGGTGCAAATGGGTCAATATGACACGAGGCGGGGTAACGGAAGACCCGCAGTACGGAATGACAACAGTGGATCTCAACAATCTTGCGTATGCAGACGAACCATTCGTCCTAGCCAATGATGTGGCACAGGTTTTCTATGTGAAGGACATGTCTACCAAGCCGAGAAAAAGAAAAGATAAGGAAGCGAATGCATCGTACGATGAGCCAAAGCGGCACATAGTTCTTTCTGGGAAGAGAAACATCGTGGGAGTGGATGACAAGACAGACATGTCAGGAGATTATGAAAAGTTTGATGAAATTGCTCCATTCACAGTGAATATTGACCCGAGCATCCAGTTAAATGATGAAGATTTTCCATGGCTACGGCGCAAAGGGACACACGCGAAGAAAAAGTTTCACACCCAAAGATCTGGGATGTGATCGGCTTCACTATCATCACTTTCTTCTGTGTTTCACACCCAGGAGGGAATCTCTGTAATAGTTAGGGTAGTTATGTGTTTTGGCATTTGAAACGCAAAGAAATTTTATGTGCAAACAAATTCTTTCATGCCTTTACTGATTTTTTCAGCTAAATGACCCTGAAATTGAAAAGCATTTCAAATGAACTCAGAAAAGGATGAAAGTTGACATGGTATCATAATTTCACCCACATAGCATGTGCAAAAAAGTAGAGAGGGTTATTGCAAAAACTGGATGCACTTCATGTACAAAATGGACAATCTCTTTCGAAGTATCAGGGTTTCGGACAAAAACTCATCCTTTACAAAGGCATTTCATTTTTAATTAACCTAAGCATTACCAAATTGAATATAATGATAAAACACACTAATATTAAACATAAGAAAAAAGAATCACTGAAAAATATATTTTCATAGTTAAGTTATTCACAAACTAGTGATTCACACAAATTTCAAATAATTCAAAATTTAAACTATTCAAATTTGTAAACTACGGGTACTAACAGAAAGTCTGTAATTTTGTGTACCTAAAGCAAAAATATTCACAAAGAAACTCTAAATACAGCAAAAAAACAACTCAAAAATAAATAAAGCAAAAAAATAAGAAAAAAAGCCCACCTACTAGGCCACAGCGGCCTGCATACGACTAGAAACCCAAATTCTAGTTGGGCCAGGATGCAGGCCCGCTAGCCCAGTAGGACCATCAGGGCATCGCAGCAGAGGTAGGCCCAGAAGGCCTTCTTAAGAGAGGAGCTCGAGACAACAGTGACGGCGGGGCTTATAAGCAGGTGCGAGTGCCCCTTGGCTAGCAAGGTGGGACTAAACTTCTGCGCCCCTTGCCTGGCAGCGCACACCCTTTAGTACCGGGTCGTGTCTCTAACCGGTACTAAAGGGAGGGCCTTTAGTACCGGTTGGTGCCACGACCTGGTACTAAAGGGGGTGCGGTTCCCGCCGCTTGGCCTGGCCAAAATAGACCTTTAGTACCGGTTGGTGGCTCCAACCGGTACTAAAGGTGGGTTCTATATAAGAAAACACTTCAAAAAATTCAGTTTCTCATCTCTCCTTCTGCTTCTTTCTCCTCTGCCCCATCGCTGCCGCCCCTCGTCGCCGCCCCCGTCGCCGTCCGTCGCCATCCCCGTCGCCGTCCATCGCCGTTCCCGTTGCCGTCTGTCGCCGTCGCGGTCCCCGTCCCCGTCGTCCTCGTCGCCGCGCCGCGCCGCGTCCCACCCCGTCCTCCCGTCGTCCCCACCTGGCCCGTCCTCGTACCCGTCGTCGCCGCCCCGTCCCCGTCTCCATCCCCCTCCCCGTCGCCGCCCCCCCCCCGGTCGTCGCGCCTTGCCGGTGAGCTCCTGCCCCGGCCGCCACACACACACACACACCCGGCCGGCAATCTTTCTATTTTTTAGTTATAGAATTATTAGAAATGTTAGTTTTAGTTATAGAAATGTTAGTTATATAGAAATATTAGAAATGTTAGTGATATAGAAATGTTAGTTATATTAGAAATATTAGTTATATAGAAATGTTAGTTATATAGAAATGTTTTTTAGTTATAGAAATATTAGAAATGTTAGTTTTAGTTATAGAAATATTAGAAATGTCAGTTTTAGTTATAAAATTTAGAATTTGCATATATGAAATCACAATCCATCATTTAATAAATGTTACTTTACTTTTGCGGCATATAGTATTTGTTGTCGACGATGCCCGGCCCGCATCCTCGCCGTCGACCCGTTCGCGACGACGTCCTGCTTTAGAGGATCCATGTCCGGGACTGGGCTCCGCCGGGCTAGCCCTGGGAGGTGCTACCTTCAGGGGCGCGACGCTTGGTGAGGAACCCAGCCTCGGGTCCCGTCATCGACCCTCATCTCCTTTGGTGGCGTTCGCGTGGGCCACTTTCAGTGCGGAGGGATCCGGCCCCGCCGGAGGTGGTACGTCGCCGTGTCAGGGAGGAGGACGAGCACGTCCATCGCTACATGGCTGCTATGGACGTCAGGTTCTCCAATACCTGGCAGGTTCTTTTGGGAGATCACCCGAGCTATGATCCAGTGATGGTTCCTTCTCTTTGGGTGTCCACCGCCCGCACCTCAGGAACCGCGAGTGGCCTAGATTACTCTGTAGTATTCGATCTTTATTAGCTTGCTAGCTAGCTAGCTAGTGATGTATTCGATATTATATCTATTATTCGAGACGATGTATTCGAGATTATATCTATTATTCGAGACGATGTATTCGAGATTATATCTATTATTCGAGACGACGTATTCGAGATTATATTCAATGATGCTTATTATGTACTATGATTGATTTAGTTTTTCCTTATTAATTGATTGCATCCATGCATTGTAATTTGAATATATTTCTTTTGGATTAGTTAAACAAAACCTATGGCGGACAATACCGGCAGAGAGGGAGAAGAGGCCCTGTTCAATATCATACGCAATCCTCGCGGGCCAGATGATGATCAGAATGAAGAAGATTATGATGGCTCCGAATATCTAAACAACACCGGGGAGGGTGATATGATATTCGATCGCGACGACCGAATTGATGAAGTCATGAACTATGAACATGACGAAGAAAATGTTGATCTTTAAACAACAAAGACCGGTGAGGTATATATATTTATATAAGCAGGCATCTGGTGATCATCACATGTTTTAAATGACTTGAAGATATATTAACGAATCGATCTTTCTTCTTTTAGCCATCCGGATCGAGCAAATCTTCAGGCAACAGGAAATGAGGCCCGAACAAAAAGTTGAAGGAGGGCGTAAAGTACAATATCGAGGCCACCAGACTTAATGGCGAACCATTAGCGCCTAAGAAGATTGCGGACAAGTTCGTTCGTCAGTGTGGAGTTCTTGTGAAGGACCTACTCCCGATCTCCCTTCAAGAATGGAGACAGCCAGCAAAGCCACGTCCAGGAGTTATTTTTGTCGACGACAGACAAAAACTTTTGCTTTGGGAAACGCTCATAGAACATTTCACCCTACCAGATCATTTCACAGATGCAGATGTGGAAGATGACGGTTGCATTCAAAAACCACAAGAATCGTGAATGGGCCAAGTACGTCAAGGAAGGAAGGAAGACTCCAGTATTCGAAGGAACACTAGAGAAGCAAAGTGCTCATTGGGACGATTTCATCAAATTCAAGGATTCGGAATTATCTAAGGAACGGTCAAGAATAAACAAGGCCAATGCCGCAAAAAAGGATAAGTTCCATAAGCTGGGGCCAGGTGGCTATGCGGTGGGAATGCCTAAGTGGGATAAGTCTGAGAAAGAGATGCTGGATGCAGGTGTCACTCCAGAAACATTGAGCTGGCCCCTAGGTGCAAGACTTGGTTCTATGCGCATGGGGGGGAGTTGGACCCGAAGACAGGCAAAGTTTCGAAGAAGGCATGTCTGGACGGAGCCAAAGATAAGCTACTTGTTGCAATAGAAGAGGCTCGATCGGGGTGTTCAGCCCAACAGAGAGAACGACGAGCTTACGCGTGCCCTGGGAAATCCTGAACACCCGGGAAGAACACGAGGCATGGGCGCTATTCCGTGGTATGAGGGGTTTTCAGACTGGAACACCGACTACAAAACCTGTGCGAGAAAGAAGATTGCAGAGGAGAAGAAGAGGAAGATGGAGGAGGAGCAGAGGAAGCTAGACTATGAACGCCTTCAAGGCCTAGAATCAGCGCACGCGGACTTGGCAGTCAAATTCCAGCGGCAGCAGGAGCAATCGACTCACTTAGCCAGCAAAGGGGGTCTCAGCAGCTAGCGGATGATCCACCATTGGATAGCACCGTCCCATCCATGCCGAGAAGCAGCATGGATTCCTCCTCGGGCGACGCATTGCTGGATAGCTACCCAGTGGATGACATCATGGAGAACACTAACTGCGAGCTACACTTCAAAATGAAGAACATATCCATGAAGGTGGCGGACGCCCTTGCTTTTACAAATCCCCCTGAGGCAACCTTCCATTGCAACCCGATTCCAGCGGGCTATGCTTGTGTCTTGGTTGATGAGGTGGTGGACCAATATTCGGGGCTAGAGCTTGAAATTTCTGGAGGTGACGATGAGCACACACTCGGAGAGGCCAACCATCGTATCATCCTATGGAGAAAGGATTGCATCATCTTTCGAAGGCCACCGACACTGCGTCATCCGACTCCTTGTCGAAGTCTGCCACCGAGTCAGCAGACTCCCGCTCCTCCAAGTCCACCAACGCATCAGGCCACTCCTCCTGCAAGTCCGGCACAGCTTCAGGCCACTCCTCCTCCTCCAAGTCCGGCAAAGCATCAGGCCACTCCTCCTCCAAGTCCGGCACAGCTTCAGGCCACTCCTCCTCCTCCAACTCAGCCACATCAGCCGTCTTCGCCGCCTCAGCAATCACGGAAGAGTGCCGCCTCAGCTATGGTGCATAGCGGTACAAGTCGAGGTAGTACTGGAGGTACAGGCGGAGGCAAGCGATTTCAATATGGTCCAAGCCTCGCGCCTCTTTCGCAGAGGCCTTACGACAAGTCCGAGGAGGAAAACATAGCCATATCGAAGGCCTAGGTGGAAGCCCATTTTGCACCGAAACCGCCACCGCCGCCAAGGGAGAAAGTGCCTATGGAAAAGATTGACCACTTCATTCGTATGGCTAGAGCACCAGCTCCCAAGCCTGTTGACACAGACTATGAGCGCCACATCAAGAAGTTAAATCGAGCACGTCTACAGAAAGAGGCGAGCTCGAGCTCGAGCAAATCAGCTGGCAAAAGGAGCGGTAAAACCGTTCCCGAGCTGGGAGAACAGGCGGCGCAATCAATCCCCCCGCTTGTTGTGCCAACAACACATGAGAGTAGGCGCGCCCAATATTATTGTGGGCAAACCGTTAACGTTCCCGGGTGGGCGATGTGGTAATAACCGAGGAGCATATTGCGCAGGCTGAAAGCGTCGGGATCACTGTTGGACAACTCCTCGATATCGAGCCCATGTCTCCGACTAGAGAGGAGGAAATAAAACGGAAATATGTCCGGGGCCAACCTTTGGTCGAGCCAGACGAGGTCAAGAAGCTCCCAACGAGAATGTATGAATTGCATCAATGGTACATGGACATTACCAAGATTTCCAATCGAGAGTCCCTCATGGTGAATGTCAAGAAGGATCATTACTACCATGAGAAAGCTGTGTCCGTTGAGTATTCAGAACTATTTCAGCTATACAATCAAGACGCACTCGACAAATCTATCGTCAGTTGCTATTGTCTGTAAGTGATTTCTTTCTGTAATTTAAGTCTCAAGCTAGCTGTAGTGATCATTTTGATCAATCATTACCTGTAATTATCCTCACTATATTCTTTTCTGTGGTATTATGCAGGATGAAGATTTATGAAATGAAAAAAGGTGGACGCTATGGCATTGGGTTCGTTGACCCAAATACCATTAATGAATACACATGGAAATTAGATCCATATTATGAAAAAAGTGTAGAGGAAAGCATGCTAGAGTTCTTCAAGCGCCTCAAATACAATGAAGATATACTACTTCCTTACAACTTCGAGTGAGTCACACTGTCTTGTACTACAAATTTTGTTTTTGCCTACTAGCTAGCTACATGTTTTTTCTTACATATGCCCGCTTAATTAAGACATGCAAACGTGTGTGCATGCAGATTTCACTAGATCTTGTTAATCATTAAAGTTGATGAAGGAACAGTTGAAGTACTAGACTCACTACTTAAGAAAGCAAGTGACTACACCATCATGAAGGGATAGTCAACAGGTAATTTCAATCATTATTAACTATATCTCGGCCTATTTAATTAGTTCTCCATTTCCTGATAACAACTATTTAATAACCCATTTATTCATTTTCTTTGTCGGCGGGCAGGGCTTGGGCGAAGTTCATCAGGGCCACTCCAGGCCCATGGAACCAAAATCTGAAATGGTATCGACCCCAGGTAAGTAATTAAGTAGTACTAGCTAGCTGCCATCTCTTTAATTATCATGCTTGATTAATTATTATCTGATCAAATTCCATTCTCATAAAGGCCCTGAAGCAGGCGTCGGGGAATAATCTGTGTGCATACTACGTTTGCGAGGACATTCGCATGATGGCGTCCGAAAGGAGCAAATCTCAAAGACAGGAGTGGGTACGTTTGTTAGAACACTATTCACAATTTTTACACCATTATCGATATCTAGTCACACAATTAATACACATGCATATTGATCTCCTTCTTAACAGTTCAAAGAAGTGCAGGAGAAGCTCCTAACAGAGGAGCGCATACAAGCAATTCAAGAGGAAATAGCGGGATTTTTGCTCGACCAAGTCATAGATCCCAAAGGAGAATACTATTACCCGCTACCGCCCCCATGAACCACTTCCAATTGTTATCGTGCTCCGAAGGCACCAATTAGGCTAATGCCACTGGCCCCGAAGGCACCAATTAGGAGAAATTGTATATATATATATATACATGTGTGAATTAATTAATGGTGGTTGTGAGACATTTGATGATATATATATATATATATATATTATGATCGGTTCTACTAGAAATTCTATTTATATATATGCATAACGTGTACAAGAATACCAGCAAACGAAAAAGAATTAAATGGAAA
This sequence comes from Triticum aestivum, assembly GCF_018294505.1. NCBI lineage: Eukaryota > Viridiplantae > Streptophyta > Magnoliopsida > Poales > Poaceae > Triticum > Triticum aestivum. The sequence continues at coordinate 658,433,049 of NC_057812.1, forward strand.
ACACAAAATTAAATGAAAAAGAAATCATAAACCCAACCCCCCCAACCTTTTAATACCGGTTGGTGACACCAACCGGTACTAAAGGGCTCCCTGCCCCCGAAGCTGGCTCGTGCCACGTGGTTGCCCTTTAGCACCGGTTCGTGCTGAACCGGTACTAAAGGGGGGGCCTTTAGTGCCTACACTTTAGCGCCGGTTACGAAACCGGCACTAAAGGGCCTTACGAACCGGTGCTATTGCCCGATTCTGCACTAGTGAGTGTATGAATCCGAGCTTTAGCAACCGGGCTAACTGGACTCCGGGAACCTGGGCTGTAGCAGGCTAACAGGACTCCGGATGTCTCCGCGTGACATTTCCCCGAAGGGACAGACACAGGAACAAAGTGAATCACATGCCGGCCAGTCTAAGTGTTCCAGAGCAGTAGTGCTGGGCTAACAGGACTCCGGTAAACCGGGCTATAGCGGACTACCAAGTCTCAGTGGAAGCACTAGACTACATTTCCCCATAAGAAAGGCTACCAAGGATAAACAACTAGATTGTCGGATCCCACACATAGCAATACACGTCACACGTACGCATAACATGCAAGTATGTGTTGTACAACATGGAATCACAACATAACTAAAACTCATATAGATAAAGGCCCAGAAGAGCCACATAGCATTCAATTCAAATAGGGGTCACATGACCCATCATTCAGAGCATACAAACAACGGAAGCATTACATGTCTGAGTACAGACAACTACAAAAGGAAAAGACTAAGAAGCCTGACTAAACACGACCCTCACAAGGGTACAAGATCGTAGCTGGGATACAAGCTACTCGTCGAAGTCACTAGTGTAACCAACTGCAAAACATAAATAAGCAACACTACAAGAAATATGTCAACTTATGACCTTCTGTCAGTGACCCTCGAAGAATTGGTCATAAACTTATGACCATTTTAGACCAATTGGTCAAAAGCTGTTCAGGGGGCTCCAAACCCTAAACCATTGCGACCATTTTGGTCAGAAAGGTTGTAATTTCCTTACACAAAATGGTCACAAAGCAAACAGTGCTAGTCCGCTGCCTTATTTCTAGTTGTTAATGACCAATATAGATGGTCATAGCCTTGTAGATTGTGGTGGGTTGTGATGACTAGGCGCCATCTCATCAGTTTTGCCTATGTGTCATGTCCATGTGGCAGTTTTTGCCCTAGGTTGTGAAGCAACCTATATTTCTATCATTCCCAAAATTCCCAAAAAAATCTCATAAATTCTTTGGGGCATATCTTCATCAAATATGTAAAAATCCTTCCATGCCTAGTTCAAAACTAATTCAACAATATTCATTTTCCTATTCTGTTCACAACAACACTACATGAAGGAAGTGCTATTTATATATTCTTGATTGCCCTCGGAATTTTTGGGCACTCTTTCCTATCCAAATCATTACCGCATGAAAAAATTCAGCTCCATTTGCCTAGCAAATCTTCCTCGACAAATTTCCAAAGTTTTTGTCCACCTAGAAGCATTGTGAAGGAAGTACCTTTTTTATATCTCTAAATGACATGAAATTTATACAGTTCCTTCATATGCCCAAATTATCACCCTCCTCCAAATTGAAGCTCAGTCAAATCATCTATGTGAGCCCAGGTTCAATTTATATTTTATGGCCAAATTGGCACGTTGCAAAGCAAGTGTTATATAGACCCCTCCTATTACCCTCAAACTTTTCGGGCACTCTTCCATACCCAAATCATTGCCACATGGTAATATCAGCACAATTTTCCTAGTAATTCTTTCTCGGGAAATTTCCAAAGTTTCTACCTCGAGAGAAGCTTTGTGAAGTAAGTACTAGCTAGGCTTACCCAAATGATCTGAAAATTTACCAGCGCATGACCATACCTAAGTAACTTACCTACACCAATTTTGAGCTCATTTCATTCATCCAATCTCTCTCACTAGTTTTCCCAAGTTTCTGTCCATAGAAGAGCATTGTGAAGAAAGTACTACTTTGGCATGTCCAAATGGTAACAATTTTCTACAATGCTTTCCTATGCCCAAATAACCATCCTCCACAAAATTTCAGCTCACTCCATTCATTATTTTGAGCCCAGCTTCAACATTCATATTTTTGTCCAGCGTGGTACTTTGCAAAGCAAGTGCCACCTAGGATCCTCCTTTTGAGCTAAAAATTTGTGAAGACATTCTCCTTAGTAGATGATCATCCTCAGCCAAAACTCACGCCCATTGGCCATGTGCATTTCCCGTACCGCTAATCAAACACTTGGCTGCTAATTCATGTTTGAGCATCGATCGGTCTCCTCGTGAGAATCTAATGTTGTAATTTTCTTCCTAGCACCAACCTAGGGAGTTCCCAACCCACAAGACATGCCTAGGCCGCCCAGAACACATGGCAACATTACGGTCACGTGGTGACCACGCGACGGGCATGCGAGTTTACGCGCTCTAGAGTTGGGGCCCTCGGCCACCGCCCAAACCTCGACGTATCGCCACCAAACCATGTATTATTATTGAATAGGTCCTTATGTAACTAGAAATGATTTTTGTAAAAAATAAATAGCAAACTATGAGGCAGCTGCAGTTCAAATTTGACCCGCTTCCAACTGAATCGGCGGAAATTTGTCTTTTTCACGAGAGGTGGATCAAAAAATTTTACACAAAACCATTTTGTCAATTGTGCATTAAATATGGCCTAGTATTTTATAAAAATGATTTGGTCCAATTTTGCAACAATTATTTGGTAGTTCCTTCACAAAAAAACCTCCTTTCGGGCACTCGAAAAATGGAAAATGGTTTTTTCGTCCAACGAAAATGAAAACTTCCTTAGATAACATTGTTTTCCATTCCAATATGCACTCTTGTGCACAATATGAGATCATTTGAACAAACTATGCCATGAATGTGGCCATAAGATTGATCATTTGGCTTGAAAGCCATTGATCTCCACACATGATAGCTCGTTTCTGAGAACACTTTTTTTATAATAATTGCCGTATTACAAGTTTGTTATTTTTCCTAGGAACTTGGCCACATATGATGACACAATGCGAAGGTTTCCCAATTTTTTGATTTTTTTGAATTTTTTATGCCCGTTTCAAAATGCGGTCAAAACGGCGGGAATGACCGTTCCTAGCTAGTGGTTGAATCTTGGAATTTTGTTAGTGTTTCTCTGATTAAAAAGATACTTATGTACCTAGAAATGATTTTTGAAAAAAATAAATAGCAAACTATGAGGCAACTGCAGTTCAAATTTGACCTGCTTCCAGCTGAATCGGCGGAAATTTGTCTTTTTCACGAGAGGTCGATCAAAACTTTTTACACCCAACAATTTTCTCAATTGTGCATTAAATATGTCCTAGTATTTTATAAAATTGATTTGGTTCAATTTTGCAACAATTATTTGGGTGGTCCTTCACAAAGAAACCTCCTTTTGGGCACTCAAAAAATGGAAAATGGTTTTTTTGTCCAACGAAAATGAAAACTTCCATAGACAACATTGTTTGCCATTCCAATATGCACTCTTGTGCACAATATGAGATCATTTGAACAAACTATGCCATGAATGTGGCCATAAGATTGATCATTTGGCTTGAAAGCCATTGATCTCCACACATGATAGCTCGTTTCTGAGAACACTTTTTTATAATAATTGCCGTATTGCAAGTTTGTTATTTTTCCTAGGAACTTGGCCACATATGATGATACAGTGCGAAGGTTTCCCAATATTTTGATTTTTTTTGAATTTTTTATGCCCGTTTCAAAATGCGATCAAAACGGCGGGAATGACCGTTCCTAGCTAGTGGTTGAATCTTGGAATTTTGTTGGTTGTTTCTCTGATTAAATAGATACTTATGTACCTAGAAATAATTTTTGTAAAAAATAAATAGCAAACTATGAGGCAGCTGTAGTTCAAATTTGACCCGCTTCCAACTGAATCGGCGGAAATTTGTCTTTTTCACGAGAGGTGGATCAAATCTTTTTACACCCAACCATTTGATCAATTGTGCATTAAATATGGCCTAGTATTTTAGAAAAATGATTTGGTCCAATTTTGCAATAATTATTTGGGAGGTCCTTCACAAAAAAACCTCCTTTTGGGCACTCGAAAAATGGAAAATGGTTTTTTCGTCCAAAGAAAATGAAAACTTCCTTAGGCAACATTGTTTTCCATTCCAATATGCACCCTTGTGCACAATATGAGATCATTTGAACAAACTATGCCATGAATGTGGCAATAAGATTGATCATTTGGCTTGAAAGCTATTGATTTCCACACGTGATAGCTTGTTTCTGAGAACACTTTTTAAAAATAATTGCCGTATTACAAGTTTGTGATTTTTCCTGGGAACTTGGCCAAATATAATGACACAATGCGAAGGTTTCCCAATTTTTTGATTTTTTTTGAATTTTTTAAGCCTGTTTCAAAATATGGTCAAAACGGCGGGAATGACCGTTCCTAGCTAGTGGTTGAATCTTGGAATTTTTTTGGTGTTTCTCTGATTAAATAGATACTTATGTACCTAGAAATGATTTTTGGAAAAAATATAGAGCAAACTATGAGGCAGCTGCAGTTCAAATTTGACCCGCTTCCAATTGAATCGGTGGAAATTTGTCTTTTTCACAAGAGGTGGATCAAATCTTTTTACACCCAACCATTTGGTCAATTGTGCATTAGATATGGCCTAGTATTTTAGAAAAATGATTTGGTCCAATTTTGCAATAATTATTTGGGAGGTCCTTCACAAAAAAAAACTCATTTCAGGCACTCAAAAAATGGAAAATGAATTTTTCATGCAAAGAAAATGAAAACTCCCTTAGTAAATGAAAACTCCTCTCTGCTACGGCCGAAACACAGGCTACCTCCTCTTTTAGTGTTGAATGTTATCCGGAATAAGAGGTTAAAAAAATAAGAGAAACAAAAGGATAAAACAATACTACATAAGTTTAATTCTGATTGGTGCAACCAATCATAGCATGGATTGATGACATGGCAAACATCTGTCCATCAATACATCATCCATCCGTCCGTCGGTCCATCCAACCAACCGCAGCAACCCCTCTCTCTCTCTCTCTCTCTCTCTCGTGAACCCCACCCAACCCGTCATGCCCTCCTCTCTCTCTCTCACTCTCTCGAACCGAACCCTAGCGCTCCACCACTCTCTTGCTGCCGCCACCTCCGGCGACCTCAGGCGGGAATCGACGAACGGCGAGATCCGGCGCGCGCGCAGCGACGACATGGCATGGATCCCCACGACTCCTCTCTGGATCGATCCCCTCCAACCCACCTCTTCCCCCTCTCTAGATCGATCCCCTCCAACCCACCTCTTCCCCTCCTCTAGATCAATCCCCTCCAACCCAGCCTCTGCCGCAGACCTCCCCCAACCCCGGCCTCCTCCACCGCCAGCGACCCCTTCTCTTCCTCCCTCCCTCCACCTCCAGCAGCAGATCCATGCAGGACAGATCTGAGCTCCACTGCCTCCGTTGCTCCCTTTCCCCCGACCAGATCTGCCTCTTGCGTTCTGGCACCTCGCCGGCGTAGCTCCAGCATTACTCCGGCGACTCAGGTGAGTCCCTCCATTTGTCTTCGTCACATCCCTCCCTCTCTTCCTCACCTCATCTTGTCTCCCTTGCAGATCCAACACGTCGTCATTGCTTGAGCACCGGGACGCCATCGACGGGACGTCTTCCTCCTCCCCTGTCCCGAAGGCATGAACGATGCAGCTTTACTGCTACCCTGACACCATCAAGGTCAGACCCCCAATCATCTCCTCCCCTTTTCATTTTCTTCTTCCAAATCCCTAAGCAACTGTTGGTAGGCCGGAGACGATGGCGGCGGTTCGATGCGCGGCGAGGAGGCTCGGTGGCTCCCTACTCCAGCGAGCGCAGGCGGAGGAGCGACGCCGGCTCGTGCCAAGGAGGCTCATGCGTTCCCGCCACCTCTCCACCGAGGTATCTTAACCAAAATCAGGACGACATTTCACAAATCATCTCACGAATTTAGCCAGCGATGATCGAATTCTGTGCAATCAAAATAGTAGCATGCATGTGTCTCTATCTTCTTGTATTAGCTACTGTACTAAGTAGTAGAAGAAATAAGAGCAAAATCACTCGCTTATCATCCTCATACTTGTTTATCCTGACCTCAACCTACTGTCGCTTGCAAATCATATTGTCCTGGCTGATCTGAGCATCATGAATTTTTTGCTCATCCCTTTATCAATTTATTAACTGCGACGTGTACTTCTGCTTCCTGCACTTGCTAATAATTATTTACTCCCTCCGCCGCACCGTGATGTTTGTGTCAAAAATGCGGATCGAGGTTCTGTTACTCGTTCACTACACATGCATGCTGCTTTGCTTTTTGCACACATCCAACCTCGCTTAACTGGCAGGCACGACATTATCCATCCTTCTTAATTATTATTCTTTACCAATCACAATCGCACTTATTCTTAATGATTGATGATACTACAAAGTAACAGCATTGATTGATTATTATCTGTGTTCATGAATCCAGGAAGCAAAAGAGACCCAGCAGAAGAAGGAGGCGCTGTATCTCCAGAACAGAGTTCTTTGAGAAATCAGGCCTACTTTTGTTCTATTAATCTACTCCTAACATATTGGTTGTTTCTTCAAGAACAGAGGGAAACGTGAAATATTATTAGTTGTATCAGAATAACATGTGAATTGTTATTAGTTGTATCAGAATAGCATGTGAACTGTTCTTAGTTGCTTCAGAATAGCATGTGAAGTATTCTTAGTTGTTCCAGAATAGCATGTGAAGTATTCTTAGTTGTTCCAGAATAGCATGTGAAGTACATCTCCCTTTGTAGCTTGGCCTAGGGTCAGCTGAATGCTCAAGACATGGGTAGTTCAGGTTCAGCGAGATGGCTCTTTGAACCATGAGTAGGTAGCACAACGCATGCCTTGCCGGCTGACAGTAGTTGTGCTGCGGCTCTACTACTATACCATGTGTTCCTACTACTAGCTCTAGTCGTGGATGTTGGGTAGCTCCCTGTTTTCTCTATTTTGATGTAATCCTAGATAGAACCATACAACTGTGGATGACAAACACTGCAATTTAATCTAAAATTGTCATCATGATCCTAGCAAATACTCCTCAAATTACTGTAAATTGTTGCACGATTAGGGGCTAGTGTAGATGAAAAATAAGGTTGCACTTTTAGAGGAGATAAGCCACTGATGTTGGATGCTTGGTAGTTGTCTTGTGTTGTGTGCATGTCAGTACTAGCAGTATGTCCGTGAGCAACAAGCATACGATTTGTGCCTATGCTCTACTGTATTGGCCTCATGGGTCATCGCTGATTGACCATGAATATAGCTTATTCCTTCAGCGTACTATCGCTTTCTCAAGTCAACTCAAGCAACAATTCATGTGGCTTGCTCAATCGGGTGGGCGGCATATTTATTCAGTATATTCTCTGAAATTGCAAGTTCTGAAGTGTATCATTTTTTTGTTCAGTCAGAGAGCTGAACGGGGCGAGGCTGGATGCGTCGGTGAGGGCGTATGGCGGCGCCGGCCAGAGCAAGGTGTCCAACAAATGGGTTAAGTCGAATTAGCATTTTGTACTAGCCATCCCTGTTTCCTGCTTTTATATGTACACAAACTCGAACCTAAGTTAGGCCTTTGCATTGTCATGGTGGTCTCTGTGTGTGATTCCGCATGGTAATACTGATGCATAAAACTTGGTTTGGTATGGAATTGGCAACCTGTTTAAGTTGTTAGTTTACTTGTGGATTTTGACATAGTGATCTCTTAATCCTTGTAGAGCATTTTTGTTTGTTCTGAACCTGACTGTTATGTCAGTTTTCATGTGACAAACCTTGCTATCCTAGTTTATTTTATTGCAAAGCTTGCCGTGCTAGGTGCAGAGAATAAGGTGCCCTGCTTGGACCATGCTGAATCTAGTTAGGCAGAGGAATCCTTGCTAATTCTGGCAAGTTTTTTGCTTTCACATCCGAGTTAAAGAAAAATGGAATTGATCTTACAAGCGGATCAAAACGTGAGACTGCCTGATTCCATTTTAAGGTTGTCACTAACCTGGTAGTTTTATTTGGTGATGCAGTTTGTAAGTTAAAATGATGCCCAGGGTTCAGGACATGTGTGATTTCTCTTGACATAGGTGTTCCTCGCATGCTATGTCTCTCTATTGAATAGATAGGTTCAGTTTTCCTTTGTTCTATTTCTAGTTTAAGCATAAGCAGGTTCTAGTAAGTGTCTATGCATGTGGCTCATGAGTTGGAATATCCAATCTAATTAGGGACTGCAGACTTGCTGTTTCATGTGCGAATTTGCTTGCATTCAGTTCAGAAATTTCTGAATTCTTTGATGTTTTCCATCTCCACCTTCAGTTCAGTTCTGTTCTGCTGGGTGTGAAAATCACTCTGTACCTGCATTTTCGCCTGACTGTTTAATACATGATGCATTCGACTACTAGGACTTGAGCACCCATCAACATGTTAGTTCGAGAAATGTGGGCGTCCAATAATCTGATCGAAACCCCGGTCGATAATTAGTTAAGCATCTCGTGATTAAAATGCCTGCTCGTCATTAGCAGCGTATATGCATCCAGCTTTGTTTCAAGCTAATATGTTCTATGATGTGCTATTAGACTGATCGATACTGCTTTGCACCTGCATTTTCGCCTCGCTGTTCAGTACATGGTGTATCTAACTGAGCACCCATCAAGATGTTGATTCGACAAATATGGATGTCCGATAATCTGTTTGAAATCATGGTGTAACCATCATGTAGTACTCTAGCCACTGGGATCATAAAGCATCTTGCGGATATAGTGGCTGGTCCTTATTAACTTGTGCTATGCAGCCAACTTTCTCTCAAGCATATAACTGTGTTCAGCTAATGTTATGCACGATACGCAACTCCATTCGTCCATGCCTTTTCCTTATATCCAGTGCCTGCATTGGCATGACATATTTATTTGCTGATGGTTTTGCAGGATTTCCCCAAGAACATAGACCACCTTGCCGCATTCTGGGACAAAGTAAGAAGATATGCTCTGCTCTGCCGCCACTTCTTTATTGTCTGCTGTAATATAAATAATTTAGCAGAAAGAGTGATTTGCTGACAGACTGTGGATTACTGACCTTATATAACCTATTTAAACGAAGCAACATGTTGTTTCCCTCTCCTTGCTAGTAGTGTGTTCATGGGATTATTTACTTGTCCTGCTCTTCCTTCAGCTCACGGTGGACCAGGCCCAAGCGATACTGTCCTTGGAGGGCGTGGCTATAGAGGTAATGACCATAGACCCGTACCTTCAGAGTATACGACTTTGTCTTTCTGTCTCGGTTTGTGTTTGGGAACATCTAATGTTAATGCACAACAAATACATCTCCAGGAGACCAGCGCTTTATTCATTTTGACATCATTGTCGTCATGGATGTATCCAGGGTACGCTTCATTGCCGCTGCCATATGCCAGATCCGGCAATGAACACCTGGTAAGGCTTTTTTGACCCAACTTGTTACTGTATGCATTTGGTGTCGTGTAGTATCATATGTAAGCTTCTTTTCTCCCCTCTAGGACCTTATTGAGACAGCAGCCTCAAGGCTACCTATCTCATCAAATGAACTATTTATCATGCTTGACGAAGCAAGCGAGAACACATTTCTTTGTACCAACGCAGCTCATCTCACTATTGTTTCTTACTTTGTTAGCTACGACATATATTTCCCCCAGTTTTTCTAATTCTTCTCTGATTCATGTAATAGGATGACAGTGGAAGCCATGTTGTTGTTTTGTTTGTTCCCAGCCCTGACTATGGTCTTCGAGCGAGTCCGGCATGTTGTTCATCTGACTATGTTCATCCAGCGAGTCCAGTATGTTCATGACAGGAGCAGGTAGTTTGTGATCACATGGAAGGAGCTTGTAAAGTAGTACTGTATTACATGTAGAGCTTGCTACATTTGTAGAGCTTGTAAAGCAGTATGGTCCTCTGTATTGGAACGGATAGAGCTTGTATTATGTGATCTGGTTGCTCTTATTTAAGTATCATCTGTGTTTTTGTCTCTGCCAATCAAAATAATGCTTGAAATATGAAGAATATGAGCCTGATAGATGGGACCCACTTACCAAAACATGACAAATGGGACCCAGTTGTTGGGGAACGTAGCAGAAATTCAAAATTTTCCTACGTGTCACCAAGATCAATCTATGGAGTCATCTAGCAACGAGGGAGGAGTGGATCTACATACCCTTGTAGATCGCTAAGCGGAAGCGTTCAAGTGAACGGGGTTGATGGAGTCGTACTCGTCGTGATCCAAATCACCGATGACCAAGTGCCGAACGGACGGCACCTCCGCGTTGAACACACATACAGCCCGGTGACGTCTCCCACGCCTTGATCCAGCAAGGAGAGAGGGAGAGCTTGAGGAAGACTCCATCCAGCAGCAGCACAACGGCGTGGTGGTGGTGGAGGAGCGTGGCAATCCTGCAGGGCTTCGCCAAGCACCACGGGAGAGGAGAAGGACTTGGGAGAAGGGGATGGCTGCACCAGAACATTGGTATGGCCGCCCTCCCACCCCCCACATATATATAGGGGCAAGGGAGAAGGGGGGAGGCGCAGCCTTGGCCCTTCCTCCAAGGAAGGGTGCGGCTAGGAGGAGTCCCTCCTCCTCAAGGCACCTCGGAGGTGCCTTCCCCCTTTAGGACTCTTCCTTTCCTTATCCTTTGGCGCATGGGACTCTTGGGGCTGGTGCTCTTGGCCCATATAGGCCAAGGTGCACACCCCTACAGCCCATGTGGCCCCCCGGGGCAGGTGGCCCCACCCGGTGGACCCCCGGGACCCTTCCGGTGGTCTCGGTACAATACCGGTGACCCCGAAACTTGTCCAGTGACCAAAACAGGACTGCCCATATATAAATCTTTACCTCCGGACCATTCCGGAACTCCTCGTGACATCCGGGATCTCATCCGGGACTCCGAACAACATTCGGTATCCACATACAAGCTTCCTTTATAACCCTAGCGTCATCGAACCTTAAGTGTGTAGACCCTACGGTTTCGGGAACCATGCAGACATGACCGAGACGTTCTCCGGTCAATAACCAACAGCGGGATCTGGATACCCATGTTGGTTCCCACATGTTCCACGATGATCTCATCGGATGAACCACGATGTCGAGGATTCGATCAATCCCGTATACAATTCCCTTTGTCTATCGGTATGATACTTGCCCGAGATTCGATCGTCGGTATCACGATACCTTGTTCAATCTCGTTACCGGCAAGTCTCTTTACTCGTTCCGTAACACATCATCCCGTGATCAACTCCTTGATCACATTGTGCACATTATGATGATGTCCTACCGAGTGGGCCCAGAGATACCTCTCCGTCACACGGAGTGACAAATCCCAGTCTCGATTCGTGCCAACCCAACAGACACTTTCGGAGATACCCATAGTGTACCTTTATAGCCACCCAGTTAAGTTGTGATGTTTGGCACACCCAAAGCACTCCTACGGTATCCGGGAGTTGCACAATCTCATGGTCTAAGGAAATGATACTTGACATTAGAAAAGCTTTAGCATACGAACTACATGATCTTGTGCTAGGCTTAGGATTGGGTCTTTGTCCATCACATCATTCTCCTAATGATGTGATCCTGTTATCAATGACATCCAATGTCCATGGTTAGGAAACCCTAACCATCTATTGATCAACGAGCTAGTCAACTAGAGGCTTACTAGGGACATGGTGTTGTCTATGTATCCACACATGTATCTGTGTTTCCTATCAATACAATTCTAGCATGGATAATAAACGATTATCATGAACAAGGAAATATAATAATAACTAATTTATTATTGCCTCTAGGGCATATTTCCAACAGTCTCCCACTTGCACTAGAGTCAATAATCCAGTTCACATCGATATGTGATTAACACTCAAGGTCACATCCCCATGTGACTAACACCCAAAGAGTCTACTAGTGTCACTAAACTAGTTCACATCATCATGTGATTAAGACTCAATGAGTTCTGGGTTTGAACATGTTTTGCTTGTGAGAGAGGTTTTAGTCAACGGGTCTGCAACATTCAGATCCGTATGTACTTCGCAAATCTCTATGTCATCTTGTAGATGCAACTACTATGCTACATTTGGAGCTATTCCAAATAACTGTTCTACTATACGAATCTAGTTTACTACTCAGAATAATCTGGATCAGTGTCAAAGTTTGCATCGGCGTAACCCTTTACGACGAACTCTTTTACCACCTCCATAATCGAGAAAATTCCTTAGTCCACTAGTTACTAAGGATAACTTTGACCGCTGTCCTGTGATCCATTCTTGGATCACTCTTGTACCCCTTGACTGACTCATGGCAAGGCACATTTCAGGTGCGGTACACAGCATAGCATACTGTAGAGCCTATGTCTTAAGCATAGGGGACGACCTTCATCCTTTCTCTCTATTCTACCGTGGTCGAGCTTTAAGTCTTAACTTCATACCTTACAACTCAGGCAAGAACTCCTTCTTCGACTGATCCATCTTGAACACCTTCAAGATCATGTCAAGGTATGTGCTCATTTGAAAGTACCATTAAGCATTTTGATCTATCCTTATAGATCTTGATGCTCAATGTTCAAGTAGCTTAATCCAGGCTTTCCATTGAAAAACACTTTCCAAATAACCCTATATGCTTTCCAGAAATTCTACGTCATTTCTGATCAACAATATGTCAACAACATATATTTATCAGAAATTCTATAGTGCTCCCACTCACTTCTTTGGAAATACAAGTTTCTCATAAACTTTGTATACACCCAAAATCTTTGATCATCTCATCAAAGCATACATTCCAACTCCGAGATGCTTACTCCAGTCCTTAGAAGGATTGCTGGAGCTTTGCATACTTGTTAGCATCTTTCAGGATTGACAAAACCTTCCGGTTGTATCACATACAACCTTTCCTCAAGAAAATCGTCGAGGAAACAATGGTTTTTGACATCCTATCTGCAAGATTTCATAAATAATGCAGTAATTGCTAATATAATTCCAACAGACTCTTAGCATCGCTACGGGTGAGAAATTCTCATCGTAGTCAACTCCTTGAACTTGTCGGAAAACATCCTAACGACAAGTCGAGCCTTTTAATGGTGACATTTACCCTCATTGTCCATCTTCCTTTTAAAATCCATCTGTACTCAATAGCCTCACGACCATCGAGCTGTTCTGTCAAAGTCTACACTTTGTTTCCATACATGGATCCTCTCTCGAATTTTATGGCCTCGAGCCATTTATTGGAATCCGGGCCCACCATCGCTTCTCCATAGCTCGTAGGTTCATTGTTGTCTAGCAACATGACTTCCAAGACAGGATTATGTACCACTCTGAAGTAGTACGCATCCTTGTCATCCCTCGAGGTTTGGTAGTGACTTGATCCGAAGTTTCATGATCACTATCATAAGCTTCCACTTCAATTGGTGTAGGTGCCACGGGAACAACTCCCTGTGCTCTGCCACACACTAGTTGAAGAGACGGTTCAATAACCTCATCAAGTCTCCACCATCCTCCCACTCAATTCTTTCAAGAGAAACTTTTCCTCGAGAAAGGACCCGATTCTAGAAACAATCCCTTATTGCTTTCGGATCTGAGACAGGAGGTATACCCAACTGAAGATGCATTTATCCGCTTTGGGTTCGAGCTTATCAGCCTGAAACTTTTTCACATAAGCGTCGCAGCCCCAAACTTTTAAGAAATGACAGTTTAGGTTTCTCTAAACCATAGTTCATATGGTGTCATCTCATCGGAATTACGTGGTGCCCTATTTAAAGTGAATGTGGGTGTCTTTAATGCCTAACCCATAAACTATCGTGGTAATTCGATAAGAGACATCATGGTATGCATCATATCCAATAGGGTGCAGTTATGATGTTCGGACACACCATCACACTATGGTGTTCCATGCTGTATTAGTTGTGAAACAATTTCCACAATGTCTTAATTCTGTGCCAAACTCATAATTCAGATATTCATCTCTATGATCATATCATAGATATTTTATCCTCCTGTCATGACGATCTTTCAACTTCACCCTGAAATTACTTGAACCTTTCAATAATTCAGACTCGTGATTCATCAAGTAAATATACTCAACATCTACTCAAATCATCTGTGAAGTAAGACCATAACGATATCCACTACATGCCTCAGCACTCATTGGATTGCACACATCAAAATGTATTACTTCCAACAAGTTGCTTTCTAGTTCCATTTTACTGAAAACGAGGCTTTCAGTCATCTTGCCCATGTGGTATGATTTGCATGTCTCAAGTGACTCAAAATCAAGTGAGTCCAAACGGTCCATTTGCATGGAGTTTCTTCATGCATATACACCAATAGACATGGTTCGCATGTCTCAAACCTTTCAAAACAAGTGAGCCCAAAGATCCATCAACATGGAGCTTCTTCATGCGTTTTATACCGATATGACTTAAGTGGCAGTGCCACAAGTAGGTGGTACTATCATTACTATCTTATATCTTTTGGCATGAACATGTGTATCACTATGATCGAGATTCAATGAACCATTCATTTTAGGTGCAAGACCATTGAAGGTATTATTCAAATAAACAGAGTAACCGTTATTCTCCTTAAATGAATAACCGTATTGCGATAGACATAATCCAATCATGTCTATGCTCAACGCAAACACCAATCTCGATGGTAGAGGGAGTGTGTGATGCTTGATCACATCAACATTGGAAACACTTCCAACACATATCGTCAGCTCACCTTTAGCTAGTCTCCGTTTATTCCGTAGCTTTTATTTCGAGTTACTAACACTTAGCAACCGAACCGGTATCTAATACCCTGGTGCCACTAGGAGTACTAGTAAAGTACACATCAACATGATGTATATCCAATATACTTCTATCGACCTTGCCAGCCTTCTCATCTACCAAGTATCTAGGGTAATTCTGCTCTAGTGGCTGTTCCCCTTATTACAGAAGCACTTAGTCTCGGGTTTGGGTTCAACCTTGGGTTTCTTCACTAGAGCAGCAGCTGAATTGCCGTTTTATGAAGTATCCCTTCGTGCCCTTGCCCTTCTTGAAACTAGTGGTTTCACCAACCATCAACAATTGATGCTCCTTCTTGATCTCTACTTTAGTGGTGTCAAACATCACGAATATCTCAAGGATCATCATATATGTCCCTGATATATTATAGTTCATCACGAAGCTCAAGCAGCTTGGTGGTAATGACTTCGGAGAACCATCACTATTTCATCTGGAAGATCAACTCCCACTCGATTCAAGCGATTGTTGTACTCAGACAATCTGAGCACAAGTTCAACAATTGAGCTTTTCTCCCTTAGTTTGCAGGCTAAGAAAATCGTCGGAGGTCTTATACCTCTTGACGTGGGCACGAGCCTGAAATCCCAATTTCAGCCCTCGAAACATCTCATATGTTTCACGACGTTCCAAAACGTCTTCGGTGCCTCAACTCTAAACCATTTAACTGAACTATCACGTAGTTATCAAAATGTGTATGTCAGATGTTCGCAACATCCACAGACGACGTTCGAGGTTCAACACACTGAGCGGTGCATTAAGGACATAAGCCTTCTATGAAGCAATGAGGACAATCCTCAGTTTACGGACCTAGTCCGCATAATTGCTACTATCAACTTTCAACTAAATTTTCTCTAGGAACATATCTAAACAGTAGAACTGAAGCGCGAGCTACGACATAATTTGCGAAGACCTTTTGACTATGTTCAGGATAATTAAGTTCAGCTTATGAACTCCCACTCAGATAGACATCCCTCTAGTCATCTAAGTGATTACATGATCCGAGTCAACTAGGCCGTGTCCGATCATCACGTGAGACGGACTAGTCATCATCGGTGAACATGTTCATGTTGATCGTATCTACCATACGACTCATGCTCGACCTTTCGGTCTCTTGTGTTCCGAGGCCATGTCTGTACATGCTAGGCTCGTCAAGTTAACCTAAGTGTTTCACGTGTGTAAATCTGTCTTACACCCGTTGTATGTGAACGTTAGAATCTATCACACCCGATCATCACGTGGTGCTTCAAAACAACGAACTGTCGCAACGGTGCATAGTTGGGGGGAACACTTTCTTGAAATTTTAATGAGGGATCATCTTATTTACTACCGTCGTTCTAAGTAAACAAGATGCATAGACATGATAAACATCACGTGCAATCAAATAATAGTGACATGATATGGCCAATATCATATAGCTCCTTTGATCTGCATCTTGGGGCTCCATGATCATCTTGTCACCGGCATGACACCATGATCTCCATCATCATGATCTCCATCATCGTGTCTTCTTGAAGCTGTCTCGTCATCTATTACTTCTACTACTATGGCTAACGCTTTAGCAATAAAGTAAAGTAATTACATGACGTTTAAGTTGACACGTAGGTCATAAATAAATAAAGACAACTCCTATGGCTCCTGCCGGTTGTCATACTCACCGACATGCAAGTCGTGATTCCTATTACAAGAACATGATCAATCTCATACATCACATATATCATTCATCACATCCTTTTGGCCATATCACATCACATAGCATACCCTGCAAAAACAAGTTAGACGTCCTCTAATTGTTGTTTGCTTGTTTTACGTGGCTGCTATGGGTTTCTAGCAAGAACGTTTCTTACCTACGAAAAGACCACAACGTGATATGCCAATTGCTATTTACCCTTCATAAGGACCCTTTTCATCGAATCCGATCCGACTAAAGTGGGAGAGACAGACACCCGCCAGCCACCTTATGCAACTAGTGCATGTTTGTCGGTGGAACCGGTCTCACGTAAGCGTACGTGTAAGGTTGGTCCGGGCCGCTTCATCCCACGATGCCGCCGAATCAAGATAAGACTAGTAACAGCAAGTAAATTGACAAAATCAACGCCCACAACTACTTTGTGTTCTACTCGTGCATAGAAACTACGCATAGACCTAGCTCATGATGCCACTATTGGGGAACGTAGCAGAAATTCAGAATTTTCCTACGTGTCACCAAGATCAATCTATGGAGTCATCTAGCAACGAGGGAGGAGTGGATCTACATACCCTTGTAGATCGCTAAGCGAAAGCGTTCAATTGAACGGGGTTGATGGAGTCGTACTCGTCGTGATCCAAATCACCGATGACCAAGTGCCGAACGGACGGCACCTCCGCGTTCAACACACGTACAGCCCGGTGACGTCTCCCACGCCTTGATCCAGCAAGGACAGAGGGAGAGGTTGAGGAAGACTCCATCCAGCAGCAGCACAATGGCGTGGTGGTGGTGGAGGAGCGTGGCAATCCTGCAGGGCTTCGCCAAGCACCACAGGAGAGGAGAAGGACTTGGGAGAAGGGGAGGGCTGCACCAGAACATTGGTATGGCTGCCCTCCCACCCCCCACATATATATAGGGGAAAGGGAGAAGGGGGGAGGCGCAGCCTTGGCCCTTCCTCCAAGGAAGGGTGCGGCTAGGAGGAGTCCCTCCTCCCCAAGGCACCTCGGAGGTGCCTTCCCCCTTTAGGACTCTTCCTTTCCTTATCCTTTGGCGCATGGGCCTCTTGGGGCTGGTGCCCTTGGCCCATATAGGCCAAGGTGCACACCCCTACAGCCCATGTGCCCCCCCCCGGGGCAGGTGGCCCCACCCGGTGGACCCCCGGGACCCTTCCGGTGGTCCCGGTACAATACCGGTGACCCCGAAACTTGTCCAGTGACCAAAACAGGACTTCCCATATATAAATCTTTACCTCCGGACCATTCCGGAACTCCTCGTGACGTCCAGGATCTCATCCGGGACTCCGAACAACATTCGGTATCCACATACAAGCTTCCTTTATAACCCTAGCGTCATCGAACCTTAAGTGTGTAGACCCTACGGGTTCGGGAACCATGCAGACATGACCGAGATGTTCTCCGGTCAATAACCAACAGCGGGATCTGGATACCCATGTTGGTTCCCACATGTTCCACGATGATCTCATCGGATGAACCACGATGTCGAGGATTCGTTCAATCCCGTATACAATTCCCTTTGTCTATCGGTACGATACTTGCCCGAGATTCGATCGTCGGTATCACGATACCTTGTTCAATCTCGTTACCGGCAAGTCTCTTTACTCGTTCTGTAACACATCATCCCGTGATCAACTCCTTGATCACATTGTGCACATTATGATGATGTCCTACCGAGTGGGCCCAGAGATACCTCTCCGTCACACGGAGTGACAAATCCCAGTCTCGATTCGTGCCAACCCAACAGACACTTTCGGAGATACCCGTAGTGTACCTTTATAGCCACCCAGTTACGTTGTGACGTTTGTCACACCCAAAGCACTCCTACGGTATCCGGGAGTTGCACAATCTCATGGTCTAAGGAAATGATACTTGACATTAGAAAAGCTTTAGCATACGAACTACATGATCTTGTGCTAGGCTTAGGATTGGGTCTTTGTCCATCACATCATTCTCCTAATGATGTGATCCCGTTATCAATGACATCCAATGTCCATGGTCAGGAAACCGTAACCATCTATTGATCAATGAGCTAGTCAACTAGAGGCTTACTAGGGACATGGTGTTGTCTATGTATCCACACATGTATCTATGTTTCCTATCAATATAATTCTAGCATGGATAATAAACGATTATCATGAACAAGGAAATATAATAATAACTAATTTATTATTGCCTCTAGGGCATATTTCCAACACCAGTTACTAGAACCTGACAACTGGGACCCATCTGACTAGTGGACCCTTCTTTTGAAAAAAAAACCTAAATTCGTTTAGACAAAAAGGCCACAACCCAACAATAAAAAAGGTTGCAATGTTGGACTTGGCCCTTGAAGTTGATCAAAAATTGATAGAAAAAATATATAAAAAGGCCGAATTGTTGGGCCAGGCCCATGTAGAAAATCGAATTGGACCGGGCTGAATCTTGTGCCACGTCAGATTGCCACGCTGGATACCTACGTGGCCTGGGGAGGTTGCTAGTGACCAAAACGCCATAGTAGACGTATTTTGGTCATAAATGTCTACGACCATTCCAGAAGAAAGGTCGCTATAGTCAGTTTATGACGGCCAGCTTTTGACCTTATGTTTTGGTCACAAAAAGGTCGCAAATGGAAATTTGTGACCATTCAGTGACCAATAGTGGTGGTCACAAGTTGACATATTTCTTGTAGTGCAAACATGAGTACGAAGGTACTCAGCAAGTCTTACATCAAAACTATCGACATATGCAACATTATCAACGAAGGGGGTGGTGGACTCTTAACAGCAGCAAGCCAGCTTTGACTGAGTGGCTAACCTATACTACGAGTATCAGAAACTTCTTTGAGGTGAGGAGACACACACGAGTCCACATATTCACCATATCAATACTCCACTATGGATCCGTTCCCGTCTTCCTACGAGAAGGCCATCCATAGCACTCACGCTTATCTTGCGTATTTTAGAGTATCCACTTCAAGTTGTCTATGTACTACATAAGTCCTCCAAGTTTCCATATCCGAGGAAAACAGCTATTCGAATAGATAATGTTAACCCTACAAGGGTGTACTTCTTCACACACGCTCTCGCAACTTATCGTCATGTACATGTCATGTACCTTGGCAACCTTCAAGCGGAAGCCGGGCGAGGGTGTCGGCCATGACCTGACTAACCACACAAGTCTCTTGTCCAGGTTTATCGCCTATTCGAGTTCCATTCGCAAGGAGTTCTGGCCGAAGTCTCCAGTACGGCCCCAAACGATGTGTGCAGGGTTCCCAAGCCCACCATCCAGGTGCCACTTGGTACACCGTGCCACGGGGCCTAGTCTGTCCCAAGGCCATCCCGTCAGACACCACCTGGTAGACAAGTAGCACTACCTACAAACGCCAGAAACTAGTTGCAACTCCTGGACAGAGATCAAGTGGATTAATAAGCCGAGAGGGGCCGGATAACCGGAACCCAATGTGTGGTAGTAACTGGACTTGGATAACATACACAAAACTCAGTGCTTAGGGACGGTTCCAATGAGACAACCCACCATGTACTCCTACATGGCCCCTCATTGCTACCTTTACCAAAACATGTTCACACACTTATCCTTCATCGGTAGGACATGTTCACGATTCATTCCCGATGAATCAGACCTGACACAACTCTAAGCATAGCTAGCATAAAGAAAACAAGCATGGATGAGCAGGCACATCAAGGCTCAAGCAACTCCTACTCATGCTAGTGGGTTTCAACTATTTACTGTGGCAATGACAGGTCATGTAGAGGAATGTGTTCAACTACCGCAACAAAAAAGTAGCAGTTGAATCATTGTTGTCCTAATGCAGTATAAGGAGCAGGAGCGAGAGAGTGGGATTTATCGAAATTCTCAAGGGGGGTTGCTTGCCTGATAGAACGACGAAAGGGCACTGCTCCTCTGACAGGTACTCGGGAACACCTTCCGGAGTGGAACCTATCGAGAAGAAACAGTGCTGGCAATCAATACATAAACAATGCAACAATATGATGCATAAACATAACATGTGCAAATGGTAGTGTTTGGGCTAATGCAAGATGCTACCAAATTGGTTGAAGCCCATTTGAATCAAAGATCAATGCAAATTCAAAATGAAGCATTTAAAATGCCCATATTATGTTTTCACTTATAAAGCTTGTATAAGTTGGTTTTTCATGCATGTAACTAGCACAAATGGAGTCCTTGCATTTTTCTGATAATTTTTCATATATAAATTATTTCATTCTGAGCTACGGTTGAATTATTATGATTTTTTGAAGTTTAAGCAATATTCTGGAATTTCCTGAGTTAAAATAATTCCAGAAATCGTTTATTGCGTCAGCTTGAGGTCAGCACTGCATTAGCAGTCAACCTGGGTCAAACCTGACGTGTGGGGACCACACGTCAGTGACACATTGGTTAAGCCCGGGTTAAACCCGCCCTGACAAGGGTTTGACTTGGACCTGGGGCCCACGGTCAACGGCTGGTGGGGTGGATTAGGCTGCGGGATTAGGCGCTAATGGCAGCCACGCCGGCCTCGCTGGAGTTCGGCCGGCAACGACCTTGTGCCGCAGCGGAGTCTGCTCGGGATTTGCCTACAGGGAGCTATTTGGCGCGCGGAGTGCAGCTACGGGGTGCGGACGCTCGTCCACATCCAACCGTGGTGGTGGCGCGGCCGGGGAGTGGCCGGAGTGGCGCCGACGACGACGAGTGCGGCGGTCGGAGTTCAGGCGTCGAGCGAAACGGTGTTGCAGGGAACGGCAGGAGCCCCGGGTGGTCGCGGTCGACTCCTGGGAACGTGCTCGGTTACGGCTTTAGGTGAGGGTGGCCACGGCAGCGACATGGATGGCGGCACGGAGCTCTCGGCTCCAGTGGCAGAGGCGGCTAGAGGAGAGGAACGAGATCGGGGAGGAGGGGAAAAGGCGGCGGAGCTCACAGAGAGGCTAACGGAGGACTCGGCAGGCGCGGGGATGCGTTGGTTGTCGCGAATCGATGGGGAGGTAGCCGGCGGTTGGAGGTTGAGGATGAGGTCGGGGACGATGCTCCAGGCCTCCCACGGTTGAATGGGTTGGTGAAGACGACACAACAGGCGATGGCGGTCCTCTGGACGCGTCGGCAAGGTGATGGGGAGGCAGTGGCTGCGGTGGTGGAGAGCGGCGGCGACGGGCGCGTTCGGTTGGACGCGCACGAGAGAGACAGAGGAGGGAGGGCGCTCGAGGGAGAGAGAGGGAGAGGTGCAGGGGGTCGTGGCATCTCCAGGGACGTCCAGAGGGAGGCGGAAAGCAGGAGGTGGCCGGACGTGCGCCGGCGTGCGTCGGCCATGCGCTCGGTGTCCTCCTGGCGCGGTGGAGACGATGACTGGCAGGGCCAGCTGGCTGGCCCGGCCAGCTGGGCCGCACAGTGCTAGGCCTCAGGTAAGTTTCCCTTTTTTTGTTTTCTTTTCTATTTCTAACATTTTTTATTTAAAATAAATACTAGAACAATTCTAAAAATGTTGGGATTCCTTGTGACCACTAGTTATGATATACCAGAGGCCCTCACCAATATCCAACATTTTTGGAGCCATTAAAATAATTATATTATTTTAAACAGCTGCAATTCAAATACATATGGGTTCATTCAAAAATCCAAAATGTTTAGAAAAAATGTGCATCACCTCTGGTTGTTGCTTGCAACATTTTTCAAAGACCATGAACATTTTTGAAGAGCATTTTGGGTTTATTGAAAATCCATTTTTAAATTGAACCTATTTGAATTTGCTTTGGTGCTAGGGTTTGAAACATTCCACATTTCAAATTCATTTGAAACTTAAACATGATGCACAAAGCAAGCCTAGCTCATACCAGAACCAGGGATGTGGCAACTCGCCCCCACTCGAAAAAATCTTGTCCCGAGATTCAGGAGTCAGCGGAAAGGAGGCGGGGTACTCAAGTCGAAGACGATCTTCTCGCTCCCAAGTAGCTTCTCTCTCGGAATGATGAGACCACTGAACCTTGAGAAACTTGATGTTAATACGTCGAGTGACACGCTCTGCTTGATCCAGAATGCAAACAGGGTACTCTCGATAACTGAGGTTATCTCGGAGATCAAGCATTTCGTGGTCCACTCCGCAGATGGGATCCGAGAAGCAACGCCTGAGTTGAGAGACGTGGAAGACATCATGAACTCGAGAAAGATGTGGGGGTAGTTCCAATTGGTAGGCAACCTCTCCTCGTTTAGCGAGAATGTGAAAAGGACCAATGTAATGAGGAGCCAACTTTCCCTTGATACCGAAACGATGGGTACCCTTCAAAGGAGTAACCCGAAGGTAAGCCTTGTCGCCAACTTCATAAGCCACTTCCTTATGACGACGGTCATACTGGCTCTTTTGACGAGATTGGGCTGTTTTCAAATTCTCACGAATGATGCGAACTTGCTCTTCTGCCTCCTGGATCATATCCGGTCCAAAGAATTGTCTTTCACCGGTTTCTGACCAGTTCAAAGGTGTTCGACATCTTCGTCCATACAGAATCTCGAAGGGTGCTTTCCTAAGACTAGATTGATAGCTATTGTCATAAGCAAACTCGGCGAAAGGAAGACACTTCTCCCAATCCATACCGAATGAGATAACACAAGCTCTAAGCATGTCTTCGAGAATTTGGTTGACCCTTTCCACCTGACCACTTGACTGAGGGTGGAAAGCGGTACTGAAAGAAAGATGGGTTCCCATGGCATTCTGGAAACTTTCCCAGAAATGAGAGGTGAAAAGACTGCCATGGTGATATATAAGTCATTCGGGAGATATATAAGTCATTCTAGTGGAACACCATGGAGTGACACTATTCGGGAGATATATAAGTCAGCGAGCTGACTAGCAGTGATACTCTCTCGAACAGGTAGGAAGTGAGCCACTTTGGAAAGACGATCAATGACTACGAAGATAGCATTCTTTCCTTTCTTGGTCCTGGGAAAGCCGGTGATGAAGTCCATACCAACTTTATCCCATTTCCACTCAGGAATAGCTAAAGGTTGAAGGGTGCCAGCAGGTCTTTGATGCTCTGCCTTAACACAACGACAAACGTCACAGTTGGCAATATACCGAGCGATTTCTCGCTTCATCCTAGTCCACCAGAACCTCTGGTGTAGGTCATGATACATCTTTGTACTACCCGGATGAATCGTGAGAGGGGATTCATGGGCCTCCTTAAGGATCAGTTGTTGCGTCTGTTGACATTTGGGAACCACCAAACGGTTTCCAAAGTAAACAACACCTTGTTCATCCATAGAGAAACAACCAGCAACTCCCTTGGAAATATTTTTCTTGATCTGGGAGATTCCCGTATCATGCTTCTGAGCCTCTATGATCTGATCCGTAAGGGTAGGTTTCGCCACCAAGGTAGAAAGGGAACCATGAGAAGCTATGTGAAGATTAAGCTTACAGAATTCCTCATGGAGGGGTGGTTGACATTGTTGCAACATGAGGTTGTTGCAATAGGATTTACGACTTAAAGCATCAGCCATGACATTGGCTTTGCCTGGGGTGTAGGTGATTCCTAAGTCGTAATCCGAGATCAACTCCATCCAACGTCTCTATCTGAGATTCAGATCCTGTTGGGTGAAGATATACTTGAGACTCTGATGGTCAGTGTAGATTTCGCATCGGTTACCCAGAAGGTAATGTCGCCAAGTCTTAAGTGCATAGACTACGGCTGCAAGCTCTAGATCATCTGTAGGATAATTTTCCTCATGTGGATGCAACTGTCGAGATGCATAGGCAATCACATGATGATCCTGCATAAGAATTCAACCTAGTCTTTGACGCGAAGCATCACAATAGATAACAAAGTCTTTAGTGAAATCCGTGGCACGAGTATGGGCGCAGAAGTCAGGCATCTTTTCAGTTCCTGAAAACTATGCTCACACTATGGGGTCCACTCAAACCTTTTATCTTTCTTGAGAAGTTCCGTGAGGGGTTTGGCCACTTTGGAGAAGTTTTCAACGAAGCACCGACAATAACTGGCTAGACCAAGGAAACTCCTAACTTGTTTGACCGTTTCGGGTGGAGTCCAATCGACAACGGCTTTAACTCTCTCGGGATTGACCGCAATGGCCTTACCAGAGATCACGTGGCCCAGATAGGTCACTTCTGGCAACCAAAATTCACACTTGGAGAACTTGGCATAAATGCGATGCTCTCTGAGTTTTTCTAACACAAGTCTAAGATGTTCAGTATGCTCTTCCTCGTTCTTAGAGTAAATAAGAATATCATCGAGGTAAACCACGACGAACTTGTCTAAGTACTCCATAAAGATCGAGTTCATCAAGCGGGAGAAAGTAGCTGGAGCATTGGTTAGGCCGAAAGACATCACGGTGTACTCGTATTGACCATAACGAGTGACAAAGGCCGTTATGGGGATGTTCCCGTTCCTGTTTTTTATTTGGTGGTAGCATAACCTCAAATCCATCTTGGAAAAGACTAAGGATCCAGCGAGCTGATCATACAGGTCATTGATCCTGGGGAGCGGATACTTGTTCTTTATCGTGACCAAATTAACGGGACGATAATCTACAACCATCCGATCCGTACCATCCTTCTTCTTGACGAAGAGGACAGGACAAGCCCAAGGAGAAGAACTGGGACGGATGAAACTCTTTTGCAAGGACTCATCAAGTTGTTTCTTAAGCTTGGCTAACTCCAAAGGTGCCTTCTTGTATGGTCTCCTAGAGATTGGAACAGTTCCTGGGATAAGTTCTATGACAAACTCTACATCTCTGTTAGGTGGGACAGCTGGCAGTTCTTTTGAAAAGACATCCGGGAAGTCGCGGACTACCGGAATATCTTCAAGGTCTGGAAGAGGGCTGGCATTAAGAGAATAGAGTTGACGCCTTGCAACTCTAGTGGAGACAGTAACTATTTTGCTAGATGGATGTGTAAGTTGAACAGATCTAGTGTAACAATCGATTTTGGCATGATGAGCTATCATCCAGTCCATGCCCAAGATGATGTTAATATCTGAAGACTTGAGAGATATCAAAGAAGCAAGAAATACCAGTCTGTCAACAAGGATTTCATTACCATGGCATACCTTGGAGGTTTGCCATTTGGAACCAGGAGTCTGGATTATCAGTGGAGTTGGCATATCACAAAATGACATGTTGTGCAACTGAGCATAACCTTCGGATATGAAGGAGTGAGATGCTCTAGTATCAAACAGAAGTGAAGCTGGGTGACAATTGACAAGAAGCGTTCCCAATACGACGTCAGGATCATCTTGAGCTTCTGTAGCTGAGACGTGGTGCACACATGCTTGTTCAGTGGTGGCTGGCTTGGTACTGATCATCTTGCCTGATGGCTTTTCATGGCCAACAGACCTCTCATACTGGGGTGCAGTAGAACTGGACTGAGGGCAGTCACGTGCATAGTGTCCTGGTTCTCCGTAGGTGAAGCAAGTTCCTGAGGTAGGACGTGGACCTACATTGGCAAGTGGTCCACTAATAGGCCTGGGTGGAGCACGTTGCTGAGTTGGGTGAGGCACCACATCGGATGGCCTCGGTGCATATCCAGGTGGAAGGGCTGAGTTCGGAATCCAAATCCGTCGCTTCTGAGAGCCAGAGCGGGAGGAAGAACCCAGATCACGGTTGTGCTTACGAGAATCCTCGTAAGTGAGCTGAGCTGTCTCTGTATTAATGGCCTTGTTCACAAGAGCCTGGAAAGTATCACAATGATGCAGGTGGAGATAACGACGCAACTTAGGGTTGAGACCCTTCCGGAACCTAGCCTGCTTCTTGGCGTCTGTGGACACTTCTTCTGTAGCATAGCAGGCAAGGTTTCCAAACTCTCTACTGTAAGCATCAATAGGTAGCTTACCTTGGGTAAAACTATAGAACTCCTCCCTCTTGCGGTCAATGAGAGCCTGAGGAATGTGGTTCTCACGAAAAGCCTCGGTGAAGTCCTTCCAGGTAGGAATCTGGCCAGCTGGAAGCATAGCCTCATAGCTCTGCCACCAAGTACTAGGAGGACCTTCTAGGTGATAGGTAGCATAGGTGACCTTATCACCTTCAGCCATGTTCGCAGAACACAACTTAAGAGTGATGCTTCGGATCCAGTCATCTGCATCGAGTGGGTCAATGGAATGATGGAAGGTGGGTGGTTTCAGACCAATGAAATCAGTGATGGAAACCAACTTCTTACGCTGATGTGCGGTGTTCTGCTCAATCTGTGCCAGCAAGCGGTTAGTCTCACGCTTGTTCCTCTTGGATGCTAACAAAAACTCTACCATCAAAGGCTGGTCAGGAGGATCCTCATCCCTACCATCTCCGTGGTTCTTGCTATGAGCAACTGAACCTCGGTTAGCATACGACATACTGGCACAGAAACCAAGGAAACAAGGATGGAGTTAGCATCGACATGAGGATGCGGAATGTAATGCAAAAGCATTGGGAACTCTTGAAATCCTAGGACAATTTCGGCAGCATAACGGCTGTAAATGCTCAAAAGGATTTTGAGACATTCATCAGAGGAATAGCATAATCAATCAACATCATAATATCAAGGTTCTAGGTCAAACTGATGACACACGGAAGTAGTAGAACTATACGAAGGCACAACCCAACAATCCTAAAACTTTACGGTTTAGTAACACGTCATCCTGAGATATAGAGGAGAAGCATAGGCCTTAACCCTCGTAGAAAAGAAGAGGCTGACTCAAAAAGAATGACATGAGGTAAAGGAGTAAAAAGAGCCTTACGTTCCCTTCCACAATCAATTCCCTTATATAACTAAAGCATTTCTAGACTCAACTTCAACCAGTTTGGCTTGGTAATCCTACAGTCAGTCAAGCTCTGATGCCAACACTGTCGGGACCCTGATCCTAGGTCACACCGATCTAGCATGTAACACATCATATCACCTTGCGGCCTCACGCACGGTATCCCCACGGGTGTCGCCTTACCACGGCCCGGGACCGTTTGCGCCTTTTGGTTCACGTATATGATAGTGTTGCTAGCATCCATATGACAGAGAACCCGGGCCGACATGACTAGTCGTGAACCCAAAGTGGCACTAACTTACAGGGACATGCATACATGAATCAACCTCGAGCATGTCGGTCAACAGCATATGAATCCAGGCTGTAGCAACTGGGCTAATAGGACTCCAGGAACCCGGGCTGTAGCAGGCTAACAGGACTCCGGATGTCTCCGCGTGACATTTCCCCGAAGGGATAGACACAGGAACGAAGTGAATCACATGCCGGCCAGTCTAAGTGTTTCGGAGCAGTAGTGCTGGGCTAACAGGACTCTGGTAAACCGGGCTGTAGCGGACTACCAAGGCTTAGTGGAAGCACTAGACTACATTTCCCCATAAGAAAGGCTACCAAGGATAAACAACTAGATTGTTAGATCCCACACACAGCAATACACATCACACGTACGCATAACATGCAAGTATGTGATGTACAACATGGCATCACAACATAACTCAAACTCATATAGATAAAGGCCCAGAAGAGCCACATAGCATTCAATTCAAACAGGGGTCACATGACCCATCATTCAGAGCATACAAACAACGGAAGCATTACATGTCTGAGTACAGACAACTACAAAAGGAAAAGACTAAGAAGCCTGACTAAACAAGACCCTCCCAAGGGTACAAGATCGTAGCTGGGATACAAGCTACTCGTCAAAGTCACTAGTGTAACCAACTGCAAAACATAAATAAGCAAACGTGAGTATGAAGGTACTCAGCAAGTCTTACATCAGAACTATCTACATATCCAACATTATCAATGAAGGGGGTGGTGGACTCTTAACAGTAGCGAGCCAGCTTTGACTCAATGGCTAACCTATACTATGAGTATCGGAATCTTCTTTGAGGTGAGGAGACGCACACGAGTCCACATATTCACCATATCAATACTCCACTATGGATCCGTTCGCGTCTTCCTACGAGAAGGCCATCCATAGCACTCACGCTTATCTTGCGTATTTTAGAGTATCCACTTCAAGTTGTCTATGTACTACATAAGTCCTCCAAGTTTCCATATCTGAGGAAAACGACTATTCGAATAGATAATGTTAACCCTGCAGGGGTGTACTTCTTCACACACTCTCGCCACTTATCGCCCTGTACACATCATGTACCTCGGCAACCTTTAAGCAGAAGCCGGGCGAGGGTGTCGGCCACGACCTGACTAACCACGGAAGTCTCTCGTCCAGGTTTATCACATATTCGAGGTCCATCCGCAAGGAGTTCCGGCCGAAGTCTCTAGTACGACCCCAAACGATGTGTGCAGGGTTCCCAGGCCCACCATCCGGGAGCCACTTGGTACACTGTGCCACGGTGCCTGGTCTGTCCCAAGCCCGTCCCGTCGGACACCACCTGGTAGACAAGTAGCACTACCTACAAATGCCAGAAACTAGTGGCAACTCCTGGGCAGAGATCAAGTGGATTAATAAGCTGAGAGGGGCCGGATAACCGGAACCCAATGTGTGGTAGTAACTGGACTTGGATAACATACACAGAACTCAGTGCTTAGGGACGGTTCCAATGAGACAACCCACCATGTACTCCTACATGGCCTCTCATCGCTACCTTTACAAAAACGTGTTCACACACTTAGCCTTTATCGGTAGGACATGTTCACCACTCCGATTCATTCCCGATGAATCAGACCTGACACAACTCTAAGCATAGCTGGCATAAAGAAAACAAGCATGGATGAGCAGGCACATCAAGGCTCAAGCAACTCCTACTCATGCTAGTGGGTTTCAACTATTTACTGTGGAAATGACAGGTCATGCAGAGGAATGGGTTCAACAACCGCAGCAGAAAAGTAGCAGTTGAATCGTTGTTGTCCTAATGCAGTATAAGGAGAAGGAGCGAGAGAGTGGGATTTATCGAAATTCTCAAGGGGGGGGGGGGTTGCTTGCCTGATCAAACGATTAAGGGGCACTGCTCCTCTGACAAGTACCCGGGAACACCTTCCGGAGTGGAACCTATCGAGAAGAAACGGTGCCGGCAATCAATACACAAACAATGCAACAATATGATGGATGATCATAACATGTGCAAATGGTAGTGTTTGGGCTAATGCAAGATGCTACCAAATTGGTTGAAGCCCATTTGAATATTTGATTCAAATGCAAATTCAAAATGAAACATTTAAAATGCCCATATTATGTTTTCACTTATATAGCATGTATAAGTTGGGTTTTCATGCATGTAACTGGCATAAATGGAGTCCTTGCATTTTCCTGATAATTTTTCATATATAAATTATTTCATTCTGAGCTACGGTTGAATTATTATGATTTTTTGAAGTTGAAGCAATATTCTGGAATTTCCTGAGTTAAAATAATTCCAGAAATCGTTTATTACTTCAGCTTGAGGTCAGCACTGCATCAGCAGTCAACCTGGGTCAAACCTGACGTGTGGGGGCCACACGTCAGTGACACAATGGTTAAGCCCGGGTCAAACCCGCACAGACCAGGGTTTGACTTGGCCCTGGGGCCCATGGTCAACGGCTGGTGGGGTGGATTAGGCTGTGGGATTAGGCGCTAATGACAGCCACGTCAGCCTCGCCGGAGTTCGGCCGGCGACGACCTCGAGCCTCTGCGGAGTCTGCTCGGGATTTGCCTACAGGGAGCTATTTGGCGTGCGGAGCGCAGCTACGGGGTGCGGACGCTCATCTGCATCCAACTGTGGTGGTGGCGCGGCCGGGGAGTGGCCGGAGTGGCGCCGGCGACGACGAGTGCAGCGGCCGGAGTTCAGGCGTCGAGTGAAACAGTGTTGCAGGGAACGGCAGGAGCCGCGGGTGGTCGTGGTCGACTCCTGGGAACGTGCTGAGCACGGTGGTGCGCATGGTTACGGCTTTGGGTGACGGTGGCCACGGCGGCGACATGGACGGCGGCACGGAGCTCTCGGCTCCGGTGGCAGAGGTGGCTAGAGGAGAGGAACGAGCTCGGGGAAGAGGGGAAAAGGCGGCGGAGCTCACAAAGAGGCTAACGGAGGACTCGGCAGGCGCGGGGACGTGTTGGTTGTCGTGAATCAACGGTGAGGTAGCCGGCGGTTGGAGGTTGAGGATGAGCTCGGGGACGATGCTCCAGGCCTCCCGCGGTCGAATGGGTTGGTTAAGACGACGCAACAGGCGATGGTGGTCCTCTGGACGCGTCGGCAAGGCAATGGGGAGGCAGTGGCTGCGGTGGTGGCGAGCGGCGGCGATGGGCGCGTTCGGCAGGACGCGCACGAGAGAGATAGAGGAGGGAGGGCGCTCGAGGGAGAGAGAGGGAGATGTGCCGGGGGTCGTGGCGTCTCCAGGGACGTCCAGAGGGAGGCGACAAGCAGGAGGTGGCCGGACGTGCGCCGGCGTGCGTCGGCCACGCTGTCACGACCGCCTTTCCAAAATCATTTATTGAAAAGCCGATCTTTGTATTAACCAATACAGAAGAATTGTTCTTACTGGCAGACAAAACCTTGATACAGAAATCCAGCAGTACTAATATTATACATGGTTGAGGTGAGGATGCTCAACAAATTATTACAAGCATGCCCATATTATACATAGAGGCGGATATGACACAAGGGTATGGTGGCATAACTACTGACTCGTAATAGAGGTGGTGGTGGATATGTCATAGTGAGGTGGGTGACATGACTCTGAAATCTTACAGCTCATCAAGCGTCGGAGTGAGGCTTGATGATTTTTATTTGGGTGGCGGAAGCGTGTATAATACAATTGAACAACTCCAGGGTCACACAGGACTGACTGGGACTCCTCTAGGCGTCGGACTCGCTATCGAACTCTTCATCCATAAGATCGCCTTCGTCAACATCTGGCCAAATCAACAAGCCAGGTGAGTACTTTGAATGTACTCGCAAGACAGTTTGGACATAAGATATAACAAATGTAAACATGATGCACATGAGCAGGTCAGTATGCACAATCAAATAATAGATTTGCACTGCATGATAAATATGAGGAAATCAGGCAGTAGTCCTCCCGAAATCCCAATAAAAATAACTGAAAACCGATCAGGTGTCTGAAGCGACGCCTCGAAAGGTGGAAACAAATTCAACATGCCGCAGTCGGGTGTCGAGGCGACACCACATAAAGGGCTTATATTGAAAAGTAAATAACAGGACGTGCCACAGTCGGGCGTCTAGGCGACACCTCGAAAAGGGCTTATAATGAAAATAAATAACAATGATGCCACAGTCGGACGTCAGAGCGACATCACATAAAGGGCTTATATCAAAAGTAAATAACAATAATGCCACAGTCGGACGTCTGGGCGACATCACATAAAGGGCTTATATCAAAAGTAAATAACAATAATGCCACAGTCGGACATCTCGGCGACATCACATAAAGGGCTTATATCAAAAGTAAATAACAATAATGCCACAGTCGAACGTCTGCGCGACATCACAAAAAGGGCTTATAGTTTATCATTCGAATTTAAGTAGCTCATGAATTCAAATCATCACAAGGAAATACTCAGCGTAAAATAATAAACTGGTTAGTCCATTCACATGAATAACCTTCAACCGAGTTTACCACTCTCGGTTGTATGTTTATACTCCGGAAACTGTCACCGGGGTTGACACTGAGATTTGACACGGAGACTGACACTGGCACTAAGATGATGTCCAAGTCCTTGATCGTGGACATGGATACTCGAATGATTTTGACTTTGTAGAGTTTGTACTCTTTAACCACAGCCAACGGATTTCAGTAGTCACAAGGACTAGTTCCGTTTACGGTGTTTTAGAAGAAACATGTCTAACCAGTACACACCCATTCCACATTCCGTTGCCAGGGATCACCCTCGGTGATGTTCAAGAAAAACCTTAAGACGGGGAGGCTACAACCTCGAATAGCATGGGATCAAATTTATATCGTGCTCTCTAAGGGGTGCCCCCTCTCGGTCCCATCCGGAAACACCCATGCCCCTGACCGGATGACTGGCTTTAATCCAGGGCCATGGAACCCTCATTGCGGTCCCTCTGTTTGGTGTGTACCAGGAAAGAGGTTTGCAACTTACTAAACCGCACTCTTTGCAGAAAACATGTGGCAGCACGAAGGGGAAACGAACGGGATCGAGACTTGACCCACTTTAAAACTGGAGTTCACGGTTGGCATAAAACTGCATGCTTCAACAATACCAGCCTGCAACCTATCATGTCACCACATGATCGTGCTATCTTATCATCATAAGGACACATCAACTTCAAAGCTCATCGGTAGCTTGCCATGCATGTACATAACATTCACAAATGCTTATATAAATAGGCCATGAGAAAACTACTCGAGCAAACATGCAAAACACTCATCATATCAAAGGTTCAAACATGCTTGCCTGGTTCGGAGAAGTCAGAGTCTAGCTTGGCGAAGTACGCGTCTCCTTTACTCCTCCCGGTATCTACGTATTTAAAGAAAAATCGGATACTACATACATACCGTGCGTGCACAAAAAGTATCCCAAATAATTTTTCAAATAAATATGACAAAAAACTAGACAGAAATATAAAGATGACAGAAAAGGATTCAAGTTAAAATCATCTTTTGTTTAAAGTTTATAAGAGTTTTAGTCCAGGGACCTTTCTGTAATAAAACAGAAAGTTTTCAGGGTTTATTTTATAAAAACAGGAAACGTTTCAGTCTAGAATACGTCAGTCCAGGGGGAAGACGTGTTTTGCCCGAAGGAGTTTTCAGAAAACGTTTCAAAAAGAAGAAAAAGCTGACGGGGAGGTCCCACCCGTCGGGTTTGAAAACTAAAACAGAGTGCTGGCGCCTGAGGGCCGCGGTGGTCGCCGACAGCGATCCACGGGGAGGCAGGGGGATCGGGGGTTACCAACGTGTTCACCGTGTTCTTCCGCACCTGTGGGTGGTGGAGTTGAGTGTTGGTGAGCACCACGTCGACGGCGGCCATAACTCCGGCGGACGGTGGTTCGAGCATTGGTGGATCTCGCCGGGGAGAGCTGCAAAGATCGAATTGAGGCTCGGGTTAGGGTACTGGGTTCACTAGGGGTTTGCTGACGTGGTTTGGGAGGCGGGGGTGGCCTCACCTGAGTGAATCAAGCCGGAGCCCGAGGCGGAATGGGGCGGACGGAGTCGGGGAAGGTGACCTCCTCGGGGTCCTTCTAGTGGCAAGGAGGGGCTCTGGTGAGGTGGAGGTGTGGCGCTGGGCCGAGAACAAGCTCGGGGGCTCCTTTAATAGCAGATCCGAGGCGGTGGTAGTGAACGGGATAACGCCGATGATGATTACGGCGAGGCAGAGGACGGTCAGGTGGATTAGGGAGCTAGGCATCACCGCGAGGGTTCACTGGTTCCGTTCAAGTGCTAAGCTTGGCCTGCCTTGGGTGTTACTCCACGTTCCCGA
The DNA here is from genome assembly GCF_018294505.1 of Triticum aestivum. Classification (NCBI taxonomy): domain Eukaryota; kingdom Viridiplantae; phylum Streptophyta; class Magnoliopsida; order Poales; family Poaceae; genus Triticum; species Triticum aestivum. The sequence goes on from NC_057812.1 coordinate 658,466,941, forward strand.
CGGAACGGCTCATGGGAGTCGTCGGCGGCAGAGAGCACGCTCTGTGCTGCTCAGGCCACGGTGACGGTGCCGCAGCATGCACAGGCAAGCGGACAGCCACGCGGAGGCCACGGGTGGCTTGGGCGGTGCTGGACGGCGCCGAAAGGTGGTTGAGGGAGTCCTGGATTAGGGGGTGTTCGGGTAGCTGGACTATACCTTCAGCCGGACTCCTGGACTATGAAGATACAAGATTGAAGACTTCGTTCCGTGTCCGGATGGGACTTTCCTTAGCGTGGAAGGCAAGCTTGGCGATGCGGATATTCAAGATCTCCTACCATTGTAACCGACTCTGTGTAACCCTAACCCTATCCGGTATCTATATAAACCGGAGGGTGGTAGTCCGTAGGACATCAACTCCATATACAACAATCATACCATAGGCTAGCTTCTAGGGTTTAGCCTCCTTGATCTCGTGGTAGATCTACTCTTGTACTACCCATATCATCAATATTAATCAAGCAGGACGTAGGGTTTTACCTCCATCAAGAGGGCCCGAACCTGGGTAAAACATCGTGTTCCCTGCCTCCTGTTACCATCCGGCCTAGACGCACAGTTCGGGACCCACTACCCGAGATCCGCCGGTTTTGACACCGACATTGGTGCTTTCATTGAGAGTTCCTCTCTGCCGTCACAATCAGGAAGGATGCCTCCTCCCGTCTTTAAAGACGGCGCCGTTGCTAAGGGAACCTTGGCTATCGGCCAAACCCTCCGGCTAGGTGGTTTCCTCATGACCGCCTGTTCGGCTGTTGCACCGACGGTGACCTCTCGGGTCATCAAAAGCAACCTACACGTCAGCTCGGAGCTTGTCGAGCAGCTAGATCCAATGGAGCTCTCTTCCGTAAACGAGCTCTTGGATCGCATCGCCGCCCTGGGGGTCGCTACGGATTACGACCAGGTTGGGCTTAAACCGATCTAAGAGAAATTAACTCTCCCCAAGTCACCCACCATGTTGCCGTGGTAGAGACGATGTGCGGCGACCCTTCATCTATTTTAAGGACTAGCTACGTCCGAATTCCCGACTCCTCCAAGCCGGATACCCGCGGAGGGGAGATATAACTCAAGACCTGAGCTTAGGATCAGGCAACGGGCTAGATTCACTGGACAACATCCAAGAATCCGAACTTCAGAGTTCGGAAACACTTCGGCCTCCGAATCTTGGATTGGGTGAGGTTTCAGATTCAACGACACCCGCCCACCCAATCATAAGCAATCTCTCCCAAATCAGGCAGAGGCCCGAGGAAACAGTACATCATTACTAGGCCAGATTCCTCCTGGTTATGAACAGGATAAAGGATTGCCACGAGGGAGACGCAATCTCAATTTTCTGCAGTAATTGCACGGACGAGGGAATCCTTAACGCCATAAGTCGTCGTGATATTACACGCTTCGCTGACTTGGCATCCATAGTACAAAAATACTGTGCGATGGAAAGTGCCTGGAAAACCGAAATAAAATTTTGGGATAATCCGGCCTTGAATAGTAACCCCGTCCGAACTAAGAGGGTGCATCATCATAGGACACCCGGGATAAACACCAAAAAGCCAAAACCCTCTATAGGGCATGGAACCGTACTGGAAAGGTGGCTTGATGGACCCTGTAGAATCCACAGTACAGAGGACGCCACACCAACTCACAGCCTTAGAGCATGTTGGATACTCCGGCAGGTGGCCAAAATTGGCGAGGACCTCTTAATTCTGGAGGCCGCAGAAAGCTAGCCCGAGGACACCAGTATCGTTCTCACAGTCTTCGAGACTTTCGCATCAAACAGTATGCGAAAAAGAACACTCCGCAGCCTCGCCGAAGTCTATCAAGTTGCAACAATAAATCCATGGAGCGACACTGCTATTACCTTCAACGCAAGTGATGAACCTAGATTCCGAACAGCCCGAGCACCAGCCGCATTGGTCCTCAGTCCCATAGTGGACGGCTTTCGCCTCACCAAGGTGCTCATGGATGGAGGCAGCGGACTGAACCTCATTTATGAGGAAACCCTTCAAAAAATGGAAATAGACTGGAACCGCATCGAGCGAAGCAGCACAACCTTTAGAGGAATAATCCCCAGTCGGGAAGCGCGCTGCACAGGAAAAATCACACTAGATGTGGTGTTCGGCACGCCGGATAATTACAGGTCCGAAGAAGTCACGTTTCAGGTGGCCCCGTTCAAAAGCGGATATCACGCTTTACTGGGACGGGAAGCATTCTCAATCTTCCAAGCAATACCCCATTACGGGTACATGAAGCTTAAGATGCCCGGGCCGAACGGAATTATCACTCTAGCTAGTGATCCGGACGTAGCACTCCGCGCCGAAAACAAGACGGCCGCATTAGCCCTTGAGGCACTATCCGAAGCCTTAGCGGCCGAGGAACTGACTGCGCTGCGCTCCACGGTTAACAGGGATGATGTGATACTCGATAAGAGATCCAAATCCACATCCTTCAAGCCAGCTGACGAAATAGTCAAATTCCAGGTCCATCCAACGGACCCCAATAAAACAGCTTCCATCGGGGCACGACTGAACCCTGATGTAGACGCCGCACTGCGAGAGTTCCTACGAGAGAACTGGGACATTTTCGCCTGGCACCCTTCAGACATGCCAGGGATCCCACGCAGGCTGGCCGAACACAGCTTAAATATCCTAAAAGGATTCAAACCTGTCAAACAAGCCCTTCGGCGTTTTTCCGAACCCAAGAGACAGGCTATGGGAGAGGAGCTAGCCAAGCTATTGGAGGCCGGATTCATTAGAGACATAAAACATCCGGACTGGCTAGCAAACTTGGTGATGGTACCAAAGAAGGACAAATCCTGGCGCCTGTGTGTCGATTTTAAAGACCTCAACAAGGCTTGCCCAAAGGATCCCTTCCCCCTCCCCCGTATCGATCAAATTATCGATGCCACCGCAGGACACGACTCGTTGTGTTTCCTCGACGCATACTCCGGATACCATCAAATCAAGATGGCAGAATCAGACCAAGCCGCAACAGCATTCATCACACCATACGGCCCATTCTGCTTCAACACAATGCCCTTCGGGCTGAAAAACGCCGGCGCAACATATCAGCGCATGATCCAGACATGTCTGGCAAATCAGATCGGCAAAACAGTGGAGGCGTATGTTGATGATGTGGTCGTCAAATCAAGACATGTCGAATCTCTAGTAGACGACTTGAGGCTTACATTCGATAACCTCCGAAAATATGACATCAAGCTCAACCCGGAAAAATGCGTCTTCGGCGTTCCAGCCGGAAAGCTCTTGGGCTTCATTGTATCCGGTAGAGGAATTGAAGCAAATCCAGCCAAGATCCGAGCTTTGTCACAATTGGATATCCCAAAGGACCTCAAACAAATACAAAAATTAACCGGATGCGTGGCGGCTTTAAGCCGCTTCATCTCCCGCTTGGGAGAAAAGGCACTACCCCTCTATCGCCTCCTTCGGCGCACCGAACACTTCGAGTGGACGGAGGCCGCCACGGCCGGACTTGATGAAATAAAAGCCATATTGGCAACAAACCCAGTCCTGGCCGCGCCGAACACCGGCGAACCAATGTTATTGTACATTGCAGCAACACATCAAGTTGTCAGCGCAGTGCTCGTTGTCGAGCGGGAAACGGATGGACACAAATTCCCCCTTCAAAGGCCGGTCTACTACGTATCCACTGTCCTCACTCCATGCAAATCACGGTACCCGCATTATCAAAAGATTGCATACGCGGTATTCATGGCATCCCGGAAGCTACGACACTACTTTCAAGAGTGTTCCATAACAGTAGCCTCGGAAGTACCACTCAACGATATTATCAACAACCGCGACGCAACGGGCCGGATTGCAAAATGGGCCATCGAGCTTCTCCCGTTCGATATAACCTATAAGCCACGGCGAGCTATTAAATCGCAAGTTTTGGCCGACTTCGTCGCAGAATGGACGGAGGCCGAGCTCCCTAAAGAGTACGGCACATATTCAAACTGGATTATGCATTTCGACGGCTCCAAAATGTTGGCCGGACTGGGGGCTGGCGTCGTCCTGACGTCCCCCACAGGAGACACAGTCCAATATGTGCTCCAAATCATGTACATGGATTCCAACAATGCAGCCGAATATGAGGCCCTCCTACATGGTCTCCGGATAGCAGTATCCATGGGTATCCAGCGCCTAGAGGTACGCGGGGATTCAAACCTCGCGATATCCCAAATAAATGGAGACTTCGACGCCAAGGACCCAAAAATGGCAGCTTACCGCAACGCCGTCCTAAAAATGTCAGCTCGGTTCGAAGGGCTGGAGTTTCACCATATAGCCCGAGAAAACAATCAAGCAGCGGACGTCCTGGCACGCATCGGAGCAAAACGCGATGCAGTCCCCCCCAACATCTTTTTGGAAAGATTGTTCAAGCCATCCGTAGCATGGGAGGGGGAACCCGCAAATAACAGCCCGGACCCAGCCGCACCACTCGACGCCGAACAATCTGACACAATTGGAGGCTCTGCCAATGAAATTACACCTTCAGCCCACGTAATAATGGCGGTCATCGCCCCGTGGACAGAACCATTCCTAGCCTACCTTACTAGGCAGGAACTCCCGGAGGACCAAAACGAGGCCCGCTGCATAGTGCGGCGATCTAAAGCCTATAGAGTCCATGAGGGAGAGCTTTATAAGAAAAGCACTACCGGAGTCCTTCAAAGGTGCATCTCCGAAGAGGAAGGGCGGAACCTTCTGGCTGAAATTCATGCCGGACTCGGTGGTCACCACGCCGCTGCTCGGTCCCTTGTTAGCAAGGCTTTCCGTACAGGCTTTTATTGGCCGACGGCCCGGGCAGACGCTCAGGACCTAGTCCAACGATGCGCTGGTTGCCAACTTTTTGCCAACCAAAGCCATATGCCACCCACCGCACTCCAAACTATACCCATCACCTGGCCTTTTGCGGTCTGGGGGCTTGACATGGTCGGACCCCTTAAAGGTGGGACCGATAGGAAAAAATACTTACTGGTCATGGTGGATAAATTCACCAAATGGATAGAAGCCAAGCCTGTTAAAACGGCCGAATCCGGACCTGTGATAGACTTCATATCCGGGGTTGTACACCGTTATGGCGTCCCCCACAGCATCATAACCGATAACGGTACAAACTTTACCGCCGACGAGGTAAAACTCTGGTGCAAAAACATGGGCATCAAGCTCGATTATGCTTCCGTCTATCACCCACAAACCAACGGCCAGGTCGAACGTGCAAATGGTCTTATCATGAGCGGCATTAAACCCAGACTGGTGCGGTCCCTCAAGGAATCTAACACGCACTGGGTAGAGGAGCTCGACTCCGTGCTATGGGGGCTGCGGACCACGCCAAATCGCACCACCGGATACACACCATTTTTTATGGTGTACGGCGCAGAGGCAGTTCTGCCCTGCGACATAATTCATGACTCACCTAGAGTGCGCATGTACGAAGAAAGAGAAGCCGAGCTCGATCGGCAGGACAACTTGGACGCCCTGGAGGAGGAGCGTGACGTGGCAAAAGCCCGTTCCGCATTTTATCAACAGCAGGCCCGAAGATATCAAAGCAGAGAAGTACGGGCCAAAAATTACAATGTTGGCGAACTAGTTCTACGCCTGCCGGATAAGAAAAAGGACAAACTCAAGCCCAAGTGGGAAGGTCCATTCATAATCGACCAAGTCCTGACTGGCGGGGCGTACCGCTTGTGAGATGCGTCGGATAACCGACTCGAGCCGAACCCGTGGAATGCCACCCGTCTCCGAAGATTCTATGCCTAGCGCCGGACTCTGTGTTCGTCTCCTTCCTTTGTCCATTTTTTGCATTTTTCTGTCTTACATTTCTCTCCTTCCCCTCTTTTCTTTTATAGCCCTTAAAGGCTCATCTAGTGACACGCCACTTGCGCTCATTAAACCTAGGGGCTTCTTTAACAGAAGCTTATTTATACGGGCTTCACGCCCAACACATGCGTCAAACTTCCGCATGTACCTTTTTCTTCACCATTATATGCATCGATATGACTTAAGTTTTGGCCAAGGTGGGTTCCCTGGCTCCTGTGCTTACCCCTACATTCCCGATTGTTCGGCTAGGCGGTAAAGGGAGCACCTCTATGATTGTTACTGCCGGGTCAGCCGGATGTGTACCTCAGACTTGGTGAAGCCGAAAGCTAGCGTTCTTAAGGAAATATTCGGTCGGTGAGATAAAAGATGATCTTTTTATTCATTTTATGCGCCCCCAGATGCTTTTTCCTGCATCTTTTTACGCAGTACGAACATGCACTTTAGGGCATGCCTCCCAGCGAAAGGAACCCCTAACGGAACTATTCTCTCTAGAAGATGTTTCTTACTAACCATGTAATATAACATAACTAGTTGGGAACTTGTCTGATAAAGCACTAATGACCCCTACGCCTGGTCTCCACGCATACCATGGTTCTTATATAACCGCTATGGTATTCGGACACACTCCGGACCGTAAGGTCCCGAGGTTGTATCGAAAAGGTCGGCAACGACAGACGATCTACAATCCGGCTAGAAGGCATTACACATGTCAATTCAAAATTACATTATCATTCTGACTGATTGTATTCCTCTTCTATACCATCTAACAGGCTGTCTAATTTACAGTCCTGCTGGGAATACTTCGTGGCCAACTCTACTTGGCCGTATACTAAGCTCACAGGGATCTCCTTCCCGTTAGGCCCCACTGGTCTGACCTCGGCCATGTGGTTTGGGTCAGTCCTCGTAAAACGGGTCTTCACCATGGCCCAGGCTTCCCTAGCACCTTGTCGGCAGGCCGATATCTTCCACAACCGTAAGCGCCGCCGAGCTCCCTCAGCTTCTCCGCAAGCTCTCCAAGGCCCTCGGGCATGGAGTGGGCATGCCATAAGGCTTGGGCAACACCTCGCATCGCGTGCCGAATTTGCTCGTGCAGTTGCATGAGTTCGGGAAGAAGGTCACCCGTAGAACCGGGCATCTCCTCTACAGGACGACCTGTGAGCATACCTACAGACATTACTCTGTTAGTCGACTTCCTTGCCGAACTTTTTTCAAAGTTCATTCAAGCACTTACTGAATATGCCGCGTCGAAGCCGCTGATTCTCCCTCGTGGAGTCTGACAGCTGGCCACGAACATCTTTAAGTTCGACGTCCAGCCTGGTGTTGGCATCCTGAAGATCATTCTTCTCCCGCCTCACCTTTGTCAATGTACTCTCACCGGCCTTTAGCCGGCGTAAGAGTTGTTGCTTTTCCGGATCAAGTCCGGCACCATCTGCAACATGATTTGTCAGATTTGCACCCACACCGCACAATACTAATCTTTCGAAGCGTATCTTACCAGAGGGGGTCTCTTTGGGCTCCCCTGCTGCGGCTAGTGCGGCCTCTAGTTGGGCCTTGCACTTTTCCAGCTCCTGGGACAGTACGGTATTCTTCTCTGTAAGAACCTGCTTATTAAATGATCCTTAAATCAGTTGCTCTAACTGTTTCAAGTCTCGGGGGCTACTGGTATATCTATATTTGACAAAAAAATTCTTACCCGTATGTCTTTTACATACTGCTCCGTGGCTCTGGCTAAACCATTTTGAGCGTCACGGAGGTACGCATCTCCCAAATTAAAGGCATCTAAAGCCTCTTGGGAGAAACAAGCATCGCGTAGAACTATCCGGCTACGCCTGTGGTTCATGGCACTCTCCACTTCAGAATTTGTGGCAGACAGCCTGTCCGCATCCTCTGTCGGAGGAGCATTCGGCGCGCGCCTTGTGCTCGCCTCCGCTTCCTGGCCAGACGTTGGAGCCTAGCTGGTGGGGCCGCGATTGGCAACCTCTCCGGATGTAGTCCGGCGAGGTCTCTTCGTTCTGAAGATAGCATGAATGTTAATATGCCCTGACAGAATAACACCAGGGAAATAGAGGGTGCGCTATACCTTTGCACCGGCATCTTAGTCCGGACTGCATTCCTTTTTGCCCCACGGGGTCCTGCGGCCCCTCGTTGGCTAGCCGCCGTAGGTTCGGCCTCCTGCCTTGGAAATCTCCCCTGCAAAACACGGTTGTCGTCAGAAACACCGGAATACGTGAGAGTGGAATCTCTCTCAAGGGAATGAGACTCCGGTTTCTGTCACCTGGGAGGCCGGGATTAACCCTGGGTAATCAGCCGTGATGGCTACCAAGGTATTGTCCTTGCTTAGCTGATGGAACACCCCGTCGATAAGCTCCATCGATATGTCCGGGTCCTCTTCGGAGTGCAGATCGAGGGACCGTTCTGGGTCCTCGGGCTATGGAGGGCGGCTATGTATATCCCTTACCTCCTGTCGCAGTTCCTGCACTGAAGTCGTTAGACTACATATCTAACCGTGGGAGTATAAAACAGACGGGCAAGCGCAATTATTCACTTGCCCAACTTGGAGGATCGTACATAGTAAATCCGGCCTGCGGATTGACGCGGAGGAATTCCTCCTTTTCTCCCTTGTACAAAGAGGATAAGATCTTTACTTGGGCGGTAGCTGAGGCCGGCCCCTTACGACCGTAACGGGTGGCGTCATCCTCCCCGTTGAAATCCCACATGGGGTGGCCTCTATACTGAAGCTGCTGCACCCCTCGCATAATGCATGTGGCCATGACTCCAATCATGGTTAGTCCAGAATGAGTCAACAGTCTTATCCGGCCCATCAGGTAAAGGACGTCTCTGTCGCTTTCTTTCTGAGAGCTCCGTGGACGCCAGCTCAAGCGTTTCTTCAATGGGGCACTGTTGAACTCAGGGAGACCGACCCGAATAGGGTCCGGTAGCGGGACGTCATCTATGTAAAACCATTCTGAAGGCCAGTCCTCGAAGGCCTACTTTGGGGTTCCGGATAGGTATCCGATCCCGGCGATGCGCCATACTTCGGCTCTGCCCACTTGGTATATAGACCCCTCTCGAGAACGGGGCACCAGGCAGAATAACCTCTTCCACAGCGCGAAATGAGCCTCAACGCCTAAAAATAGCTCGCAAAGGGCGACGAAACCCGCAATATGTAATACGGAGGCGGGCGTGAGATTGTGCAGCTGGAGGCCGTAGAACTCCAGAAGCCCGCGGAGAAATGGATGAATTGGAAACCCCAGTCCCCTTATTAGATAGGGGACGAGGCACACCCGCTCTCCTTTAGAAGGATTGAGGGTGCTCTCCGCTTGTTTTCCGCCATTATAGGTGGTGAGACCGGCTTGGACCGGGACCATGTATGCCTGAGGGAGAAATCCCTTGGCCTGAAGCGTCACTAACTCGCTATGTGGGATGGTGCAACTCTCCTAGTCCCCGGGTTTGGGACCGGAGGGGCGAGGGGAGGAGCTGCGACGGCTGGTCATGTTGGAATGGACCTTTGCTGGAAGCGCTCTGATGATAACTCGCGAAGAGGAGAAGATGTGGTTTGGACATAAATCCCCATCCCGTTAAATAGGCGGCTCGTTTATACTGCTAGGGGCGTGGATGTAAAAACGCCCTGGCTTTTCGCATTCGTTTGACACGTGGAAGACGGCCATTATTGGGCGTGGGAGTCGAGGAGCGCTACATTACAAAAATCGGTCATTATTCCTACAGGTACACAGTATTTGGAGAAGAACCCGCCTTGCAATGCCGAACAATCTGCGCGCCGGACTCATCATCATTGAAGCCTGGTTCGGGGGCTACTGAGGGAGTCCTGGATTAGGGGGTGTTCGGGTAGCCGGACTATACCTTCAGCCGGACTCCTGGACTATGAAGATACAAGATTGAAGACTTCGTCCCGTGTCCGGATGGGACTTTCCTTGGCGTGGAAGGCAAGCTTGGCGATGCGGATATTCAAGATCTCCTACCATTGTAACCGACTCTGTGTAACCCTAACCCTATCCGGTGTCTATATAAACCGGAGGGTGGTAGTCCGTAGGACATCAACTCCATATACAACAATCATACCATAGGCTAGCTTCTAGGGTTTAGCCTCCTTGATCTCGTGGTAGATCTACTCTTGTACTACCCATATCATCAATATTAATCAAGCAGGACGTAGGGTTTTACCTCCATCAAGAGGGCCCGAACCTGGGTAAAACATCATGTTCCCTGCCGCCTGTTACCATCCGGCCTAGACACACAGTTCGGGACCCACTACCCGAGATCCGCCGGTTTTGACACCGACAGTGGTGCCGATCCCTGCTGGCCGCCACAGGTGGCTCTGCCACCGTAGAAGCTGCCGGCATCGGCGAGACACGTCACCACCGATGATGGTTCCCGTCCAAACGAGTGTGCAGCGCTCTGGATAAGAAGGGGGAACAGGGAGCAAGGATCCAAGGAGGCTACTGGCGAGATCGTCGACGGGTTCTGACGAAACGACACTGTCGCCTGAACCCAGACACTGAATCTCTGAACTTTTCTGAATCCAGACAGAAACAGTGCATGCCAGGTGTTCGATGAAATGATTTTGGCATGTGGGAAATTTTTCTGGAGTTGATCTTTGGTGAGGTGGCCTCTTGGTGTATCTGGAAGCTGCAAGGGTTATCTCAGAATTTTTGGAAAAACAAAAAATATGAATTTCACCAAAAATGACATTTTCGGTCCAAACTTGCAGTGGACAAAATTTGAAATATTTGAACTGAGGCCAAGTGGATCTTGATGGATCTAGGTTGAGGGCACTAAGGACTAGTCAGAGGAGTTGGTTTGGGATCAAAACTCAAAAGGAATTTGGTACTTCCTTTGCAAATCACCTAGGCCCATAAATAATGGCAGAAATAGTTTTTGAGGAAAATAAATTGAATAAAAACCAAATATGGCTTGAGACTTGCTGGAGATGGGAGTCTTGACCTGATCCAAGGCAGGGAGGGGTTTTGGAAGGCTATGTCAAAAAGTGACATGGCAAAAGAGGAAATTTTGAATGGGGAAAAGAATAAACCCATAACTCCTAGGGTTTCTTTTTAATAGAAGGAATTTCAAAAAAGAATTTGAGTCGAGGCAAGACAAAAATGAAAAGCTCTCGAGGCCAAAAATCAAGGTTGAGAAGAGTACCAAAATATTTGTCATAAAATTTTTTGAGGGGGAGAGGGTTTAAGAAAAATATTAAATAGCATCCTCCAAATCAAATAAAGATTTTGATAAAAACCAAATCAAAATTTTTGGAGTGTCACAACACCTACCCCCTTAAGAAAAATCTCGTCCCCGAGATTTCAGCTGATCCTCAAATAGGTGTGGGTATTCTGCCCAGAGAGAGTCCTCTCTTTCCCATGTCGCTTCATCCTTGGTGTGATTGCTCCACTGAACCTTGAAGAACTTAATTGCTTTCTGATGGGTCCTCCTTTCAGACTCCTCTAATATCTTTATTGGATGCTCCCTGTAGGTGAGGTCTGGTTGGACATCAATGTTCTCATGTGACACCTGCTTCTGTGGGTTGCTTACACATTCCCTCAACTGTGAGACGTGGAACACGTCATGGACGTCTGACAGCTCCTTGGGTAGGTCTAGCTGGTAGGCTACGGTGCCTCTCCGTGCAACCACACAGAAGGGTCCAATAAATCTTGGTGCTAGCTTTCCTTTAACCTTGAACCGTTGCAGGCCCCTCATAGGGGATACTCGTAGGTACACATATTCACCGGGTTCAAAGCTGACTTCACGGTGCTTCTGATCGTAATAGCTCTTTTGTCGACTTTGCGCTGTCTTGAGTCGGTCCCTGATGAGTCTAACTTTCTCTTCAGCTTCCTTGAGCATGTCTGGGCCGAAGATACGGCTGTCTCTTGTCTCTGACCAATTTAATGGGGTACGATACCTCCGCCCGTACAGGGCTTCAAAAGGTGCCATTTGTAGGCTGGATTGGTAACTGTTGTTGTATGCGAACTCGGCATATGGCAGGCTTTCTTTCCAACTGGTTCCATAGGTCAGGACACATGCTCTTAGCATGTCCTCTAGAATTTGGTTCACGCGTTCAGTTTGTCCATCAGTCTGGGGGTGGTAGGCTGTACTGAATGCTAGCTGAGTTCCCAGAGCCTGTTGTAAATGATCCCAGAATTTCGAGACGAACTGAGTGCCTCTGTCGGATATTATAGTCTTTGGAACTCCATGCAGACAAACTATACGGGAGAGATAAATCTTGGCAAGTTTCTGAGTGGTGTGGGTTGTCTTCACTGGAATGAAATGTGCCACCTTGGTTAATCTATCGGTGATGACCCATATGGCATCATTTCCGCGTTGTGACCGAGGTAGTCCGACAATGAAATCCATCCCTATTTCGTCCCATTTCCACTCAGGTATCCTGTTTGGTTGCAGTAGTCCAGCTGGTTTTTGGTGCTCGGCTTTTATGCGTTGACAATAATCGCAACATGCAATGAAGGTGGCTATATCCCTCCTCATACCGTGCCACCAAAATCTTTCCTGAATGTCCTTATACATTTTGGTTCCCCCAGGGTGGATCAAATATGGAGCGGTATGGACTTCGGTCAGGATTTGCTCTTTGAGGCCCTCTATATTTGGCACGCAAAGTCTGTCTCCGTACCATAATATTTCCTCATTGTCTATGACGAATTCCGAGGCCTTGCCCATACTCACTTTTCTTTTTATGCCTTCGATGCTGGGGTGTCCATGTTGAGCTTTCTTAACCTGCTCCATAAGGGTGGGTTGTACCTCCAAATTTGACATAGTGCCTTCCGTGACCATCATCAAGTTGAGTTTGGCGAACTCCTGTTGAAATTCAGGTCTCAAGCCTTACAGACTGTTGTCGTCCGAGCTGGGGTTTCGACTAAGAGCATCTGCCACTACATTTGCTTTTCCTGGGTGGTAGTGGATGCCAACATCATAGTCTTTCACAAATTCCAACCAGCGTTGTTGCCGCAAATTGAGCTCTGGCTGTGTGAAAATATATTTGAAACTTTTGTGGTCCGTATATATTTCACAACGATTTCCAAGCAAAAAGTGTCTCCATTCTTTGAGTGCATGAATGACTGCTGCCAATTCTAAGTCATGAGTAGGATAATTTTCTTCATGCTTTCGAAGTTGCCTTGAAGCGTATGTGACAACCTTGCCTTCTTGCATCAGCACACATCCGAGGCCTTTCTGGGATGCGTCACAATACACTTCAAAACTTTTGTGTATGTCTGGTATAACTAACACTGGTGCGGTTGTTAATTTCTTCTTGAGTTCTTGGAAACTCTTCTCGCAAGCTTCAGTTCACACAAATTTCTTGAGTAACTGTGTCATTGGTTTTGCTATGGTGGAGAATCCCTCAATAAACCTTCGGTAGTATCCTGCCATTCCCAGAAAACTGCGGACATCCATTACGTTGGCTGGTGGTTTCCAGCCAAGTACGGCCTTGCCTTTCTATGGGTCCACGGCGACACCTTCTTGGGTCAATACGTGGCCTAGAAAACCAACCTGTCTTAACCAAAATTCACATTTGCTGAATTTGGCGTATAATTGGTGTTTCCTTAATTCTCCCAGTACAATCCTGAGATGCTCTGCATGCTCTTCTGGTGTCTTAGAGTATACCAGAATATCGTCAATAAACACCACGACAAATTTGTCCATAAATTTCATAAACACTTTGTTCATGAGGTGGACAAAATATGCGGGGGCGTTTGTTAGTCCAAACGGCATTACTGTAAACTCATATAGTCCGTATCTGGAGGTGAATGTTGTCTTAGGGATATCTTCTGTCCGGACTTTTAATTGATGATATCCTGACCTTAAATCAATTTTGAGAAAACTTTGGCTTGTGCGAGCTGGTCAAATAAATCATTTATCCGTGGCATCGGATATTTATTTTTGATGGTGACCATATTGAGTGCTCGATAGTCTGTGCATAATCTCAGTGTCCCATCCTTTTTCTTGGCAAATAATACTGGCGAACCCCAAGGTGAGGAGCTAGCTCATATAAATCCTTTGTCCAGCAATTCTTTTATTTGCTTCTTTAATTCTACTAACTCAGAGGGTGCCATCCTATAGGGTTTCTTGTAGATGGGGGTGGTTCCAGGTGCTAGTTCAATGCTGAATTCTATTTCCCGGTCTGGTGGCATGCCTGGTAGTTCTTCGGGAAAAACGTCGGGGAACTCACATACCACTGGAACTTTGCTTAACTCTGAGGTGTCCACCTTGTTCATTGTTGGTTGTCGTGATCCTGGTCTTTCTTGGGCTGCGACTTTTATTGTCTTCCCGTGATGATGAGTGAGGATTACAGTCCGGTTGAAGCAATTGATAAATCCCATGTTGGTGGTTAACCAATCCATTCCTAGGATAACCTCCAATCCTTTATTTTCCAATACGATGACGTTTGCTTGAAATTTCAGCCCTCTAAGCTCAATAACCACACCTTGACAGTAACTCTGAGTGACTTGCTTATTCCCAGGGGACTTGATGATCATGGATTTTTCCAAAGGGAGTATCGAAAAATCATGTTGCAAAGCAAAACTCTTCGAAATGAACGAGTGAGAAGCTCCAGAATCAAACAAAATCGTGGAAGGTATTGTGTTGACAGGGAACGTACCGAGTATGATATCCGAGGCATTCTGTGCTTCCTCCTTGGCCACATGGTTCAGGTGACCCTTCTTGTGATTATTGTTGGGATTGAAGTTGTTGCGCTTGGGTGCTGAATTGTTTCCATTGTTGTTCGGTTTTGGAGCCGAGTTTCTTGGCTTTGGACACTGTTTCGCATAGTGCCCTTCTTCTGCACAAGCGTAGCAAGTGACGCCTGGGTGATACGAAAAATCCTTGTCCCTTGCGTGAAAATTTTTGATTGGCCGCGGAACATTGGTTGTGGGTTGGTTTGCTCCAATCTTCTGAGGGTCAGTCTTGTGCCGGTTGTTGCGAGCATGAGTAACTTGGTCCCTTTTCCACTTGCGAAATTCCTCCAAGATGTGGCACTCATTTTCCAATGTAATGGCCATGTCCACAAGCGTTTTGAAGTCTGGAAAGGTGTGTACGACCAGCTGGCATTTAAGTTCTGGTGCTAGACCATCCAGAAACTTCTCCATCTTTTTTTCCTCTGTCATACGTTCTTCGTTGGCATAACGAGATAATAGGGTAAAGTGACTATTGTAGTCAGTCACTGCCATGCTTCTCTACTTGAGGTCGTCAAATTCCCTTTTCTTGATCTTCATAATGCTCCTAGGAATGTGCGCCCCACGAAATCCTTCTTTAAAATCTTCCCATGTGATATTGTTTTCATCAGGGTGCATGTGCAGGAAATTCTCCCACCATGACGCGGCTGCTCCCATGAGATAGTGAGGTGCATAAAGTACCTTCTCACGGTCTGAGCACTATGCAATAATCAGCTTCCTCTCAATGTCTCGAAGCCGATCATCGGCCTCAAGAGGTTTATCAGTATGAGAGAATGTTGGGGGACGCGTCTTCTGCAATTCAGACAATTTAGAGTGCTGCTGATAAGGCTCACGATGATTCCCCATATTGATAACATGGTTCATCATTTCCTGGTGCTGCTGCTGGCTTTGCTCATAAAGTCGGCATACTTGAGTAAATGCTATCTCACTGCCTTGCTGACTTGACTGTCCCTGTGTGAAGTTGTTGCTAGTCTGGGCACCATAATTTTCTTCCGGTGGGTTTGGCATGGAACGCGTCCAGGGACGAGGCATTTTTCACTCTGGGGTAATTTTGCAAACTCATGAGAAAATTGAGTCATAAAATAAATAATTTCGTAAAGGCGGAAATTTCTAGAACTTCAACATTTTTCACGAAAACACTAGATCGCGCGTGGAGAAGGACAGCTCAGTACACATCTTACATGCAAACCATAATTATACAATACATCACTCAGGATGTGCGTACACATTCCTGACATGTTATTTAGGCTAGTGCACTTCTCCGAGATCCTACATGATGCGCAAACAAGCTACTACTCACCAAACCTATGTACATATAAACATATCATACAAGCTGGCACATCACACTGCTGCTAGGCGTGCTTAGTCGGAGATGGTGAAGACCTCCTTTTGCCTGCCGAGGGTAAGACCCAGTGGTGCTGGAGACTCAACCTCTTCCTCAATGATAGGCTCCAGGCGCGAAGTACTGGGTTGTGGAGCTGGCGCGGGTGTGGCAGGTGGTGCGGCTCGGACTGGAGTGGGAGCAATGACCTGGTCAAACTCCTCAGTGGTAGGCAGGCGACGAGCGGTGGCTAAGATGGCCGGTGTATATGATGCTGAGGACGAGACGAACGTCAGTGGTGGTGCCATGTGGAGGAGCTTCCTCCTATTGGCGGAGCAGCCATGGATGGAATCCATGCGAGCAGCTATGAGGTCGTCCACGAGGTTGTCGAAAGCTGCCTCTAGTGCCTTGAGGTACTCAACAGGCATCTCAATAGCCTCATCTCTTTCTCCCCTGGTGCAAGCGAATGCATAGTGGCAAGTGTATGGCACGTGGCATGGGAGGTAGCGGTAGCGACGAGTCATCATTGAAGGAAGAACATCCTGGAGACGAGCTATTGCCTCACGGGCAGCCATCTGCATGGCATGCCTCTCCGTAGGCATGGCCCTCCCGACGAACCGGAAGCGGCGGAACTTGGCGCATCCTCCCTTGAACTGAACTACGGCCTGGTACATGGACAAACTGTCGCTGAGCTTGTGCCGGTAGAGTGTGAACTCCGGACGGACTGATGGCCCGATCGTGATCTTGGTGATGGAGATGAGGAGTTTGACAAACCCCTCAGGAACATTGGCGAACACCTATGACTCAGAAACGTTGCCCGCCATCTACAAAAGTAGACAAAATCCCGAATAGTCAAATCATAAATTTATGATGACCAACAGAAAATTGCTACAATATGTAGAATAATAAAATAAGCTAATAACCGATTAGCGATCGCACCTAGTGGCTTCCTACAGTCAGCTTGGCTCTGATACCAAGTTTGTCACGACCGCCTTTCCAATAAAACATTTATTGGAAAGCCGATCTTTGTATTAATCAGTACAGAAGAATTCTTCTTACTGGTAGACAAAACCTTGATACAGAAATCCAGCAGTACTAATATTATACATGGTTGAGCTGAGGATGATCAACAAATTATTACAAGCATGCCTATATTATACATAGAGGCGGATATGACACAAGGGTATGGTGGCATAACTACTGACTCGTAATAGAGGTGGTGGTGGATATGTCACAGTGAGGTGGGTGACATGACTCTGAAATCTTACAGCTCATCAAGCATCAGAGTGAGGCTTGATGATTTTTATTTGGGTGGCGAAAGCGTGTATAATACAATTGAACAACTCTAGGGTCGCACCGGACTGACTGGGACTCCTCTAGGTGTCGGATTCGCTATCGAACTCTTCATCCATAAGATCGCCTTCGTCAACATCTGGCCAAATCAACAAGCCAGGTGACTACTTTGAATGTACTCGCAAGATAGTTCGGACATAAGATATAACAAATGTAAACATGATGCACATGAGCAGGTCAGTATGCACAATCAAATAATAGATTTGCACTGCATGATAAATATGAGGAAATCAGGCGGTAGTCCTCCCGAAATCCCAATAAAAATAACTAAAAACCGATCGGGTGTCTGAAGCGACACCTCAAAAGGTGGAAACAAATTCAACATGCCGCAGTCGGGCGTCGAGGCAACACCACATAAAGGGCTTATATTGAAAAGTAAATAATAGGACGTGCCATAGTCGGGCGTCTAGGCGACACCTCGAAAAGGGCTTATAATGGAAATAAATAACAATGATGCCACAGTCGGACGTCAGAGCGACATCACATAAAGGGCTTATATCAAAAGTAAATAACAATAATGCCACAGTCAGATGTCTGCACGACATCACATAAAGGGCTTATAGTTTATCATTCGAATTTAAGTAGCTCATGAATTCAAATCATCACAAGGAAATACTCAGCGTAAAATAATAAACTGGTTAGTCCATTCACATGAATAACCTTTAACCGAGATTACCACTCTTCGTTGTATGTTTATACTCCGGAGACTGTCACCGGGATTGACACTGAGATTTGACACGGAGACTGACACTGGCACTGAGATGATGTCCAAGTCCTTGATCGTGGACATGGATACTCGAATGATTCTGACTCTGCAGAGTTTGTACTCTTTAACCACATCCAACGGATTTCATTAGTCACAAGGACTAGTTCCGTTTACGGTGTTTTAGAACACGTCCAACCAGTACACACCCATTCCACATTCCGTTGCTAGGGATCACCCTTGGCGATGTTCAAGAAAAACCTTAAGACAGGGAGGCTACAACCTCGAATAGCATGGGATCAAATTTATATCGCGCGCTCTAAGGGGTGCCCCCCTCTTAGTCCCAACCGGAAACACCCATGCCCCTGACCGGATGACTGGCTTTAATCCAGGGCCATGGAACCCTCATCGCGGTCCCTTTGTTTGGTGTGTACCAGGAAAGAGGTTTGCAACTTACTAAAGTGCACTCTTTGCAGAAAACATGTGGCAGCACGAAGGGGAAACGAACGGGATCGAGACTTGACCCACGTTAAAACTGGAGTTCACGGTTGGCATAAAACTGGCATGCTTCAACAATACCAGCCTGCAACCTATCATGTCACCACATGATCGTGCTATCTTATCATCATAAGGACACATCAACTTCGAAGCTCACCGGTAGCTTGCCATGCATGTACATAACATTCACAAATACTTATATAAACAGGCCATGAGAAAACTACTCGAGCAAACATGCAAAACACTCATCATATCAAACGTTCAAACATGCTTGCCTGGTTCGGAGAAGTCGGAGTCTAGCTCGGCGAAGTACACGTCTCCTTTACTCCTCCCGGTATCTACGTATTTAAAGAAAAAACAGATACTACATAAATACCGTGCGTGCACAAAAAGTGTCCCAAATATTTTTTCAAATAAATATTACAAAAAACTAGACAGAAATATAAAGATGACAAAAAAGGTTTCAAGTTAAAATCATCTTTTGTTTAAAAGTTATAAGAGTTTTAGTCCAGGGACCTTTCTATAATGAAACAGAAAGTTTTCCGGGTTTATTTTATAAAAAGAGGAAACGTTTCAGTCTAGAATACGTCAGTCCAGGGGGAAGACGTGTTTTGCCCGAAGGCGTTTTCAAAAAACGTTTCAAAAAGAAGAAAAAGCTGATGGGGAGGTCCCACCCATCAGGTTTGAAAACTGAAACAGAGTGCTGGCGCCCGAGGGCCGCGGTGGTCGCCGATGGTGATCCACAGCGAGGCAGGGGGATCGGGGGTTACCAACGTGTTCACCGTGTTCTTCCACACCTACGGGTGGTGGAGTTGAGCATCGGTGAGCACCACGTCGACGGCGGCCCTAACTCCGGTGGACGGTGGTTTGGGCGTTGGTGGATCTCGCCGGGGAGAGCTGCAAAGATCGAATTGAGGCTCGGGTTAGGGTACTGGGTGCACTAGGGGTTTGCTGACGTGGTTTGGGAGGCGGGGGTGGCCTCACGTGAGTGAATCAAGCCGGAGCCCGAGGCGGAACGGGGCGGCCGGAGTCTGGGAAGGTGACCTCCTCGGGGTCCTCCTAGTGGCTAGGCGAGGCTCTGGTGAGGTGGAGGTGTGGCGCTAGGCCGAGAACGAGCTCGGGGGCTCCTTTTATAGCCGATCCGAGGCGGTGGCCGTGAACAGGATAACGCCGACGATGATTACGGCGAGGCAGAGGACGGTCAGGTGGATTAGGGAGCTAGGCATCACCGCGAGGGTTCACTGGTTCCGTTCAAGTGC
Source organism: Triticum aestivum (assembly GCF_018294505.1). Taxonomy (NCBI): domain Eukaryota; kingdom Viridiplantae; phylum Streptophyta; class Magnoliopsida; order Poales; family Poaceae; genus Triticum; species Triticum aestivum. The sequence goes on from NC_057812.1 coordinate 658,486,632, forward strand.
TAAGCTTGGCCTGCCTTGGGTGTTACTCCACGTTCCCGACGGAACGGCTCACGGGACTCGGCGGCGGCAGAGAGCACGCTCTGTGCTGCTCAGGCCATGGCAACGGTGCCGCAGCATGCACACGAAAGTGGACAGCCACGCGGAGGCCACGGGTGGCTTGGGCGGTGCTGGACGACGCCGAAAGGTGGTGCCGATCCCTGCTGGTCGCCACGGGTGGCTCTGCCACCGCAGAAGCTGCCGGCCTCGGCGAGACGTGTCACCACCGACGATGGTGCCCATCCAAATGAGTGTGCGGCGCTCTGGATAAGGAGGGGGAACAGGGAGCAAGGATCCAAGGAGGCTATTGGCGAGATCGTCGACGGGTTCTGACGAAACAATAGTGTCGCCTGAACCCAGACACTGAATCTCTGAACTTTTCTGAATCCAGACAGAAACAGTGCATGCCAGGTGTTCGATGAAATGATTTTGGCATGTGGGAAATTTTTCTGGAGTTGATCTTTGGTGAGGTGGCCTCTTGGTGTATCTGGAAGCTGCAAGGATTATCTCAGAATGTTTGGAAAAAGAAAAATATGAATTTCACCAAAAATGGCATTTCCGGTCCAAACTTGCAGTGGACAAAATTTGAAATATTTGAACTGAGGCCAAGTGGATCTTGATGGATCTAGGTTGAGGGTACTAAGGACTAGTCAGAGGAGTTGGTTTGGGATCAAAACTCAAAAGAAATTTGGTACTTCCTTTGCAAATCACCTAGGCCCATAAATAATGGTAGAAATAGTTTTTGAGGAAAATAAATTGAATAAAAACCAAATATGGCTTGAGACTTGCTGGAGATGGGAGTCCTGACCTGATCCAAGGCAGGGAGGGGTTTTGGAAGGCTATGTCAAAAAGTGACATGGCAAAAGAGGAAATTTTGAATGGGGAAAAGAATAAACACATAACTCCTAGGGTTTCTTTTTAATAGAAGGAATTTCAAAAAAGAATTTGAGTAGAGGCAAGACAAAAATGAAAAGCTCTCGAGGCCAAAAATCAAGGTTGAGAAGAGTACCAAAATATTTGTCATAAAAGTTTTTGAGGGGGAGAGGGTTTAAGAAAAATATTAAATAGCTTCCTCCAAATCAAATAAAGATTTTGATAAAAACCAAATCAAAAATTTTGGAGTGTCACACACGCGCGCGGCGTCCTCCTGGCGCGGTGGAGACGACGACTGGCAGGGCCAGCTGGGCCGCACAGTGCCAGGCCTCAGGTAAGTTTCCCTTTTTTTGTTTTCTTTTCTATTTCTGAAATTTGTTTTTGATTTAAAATAAATACTAGAACAATTCTGAAAATGTTGGGATTCCTTGTGACCACTAGTTATGATATACCAGAGGCCCTCACCAATATCCAACATTTTTGGAGCCATTAAAATAACTATATTATTTTAAACAACTCCAATTCAAATACATATGGGTTCATTCAAAAATCCAAAATGTTTAGAAAAATGTGCATCACCTCTGGTTGTTGCTTGCAACATTTTCCAAAGACCATGAACATTTTTGAAGAGCATTTTGGGTTTATTGAAAATCCATTTTTAAATTGAACCTATTTGAATTTGCTTTGGTGCTAGGGTTTGAAACATTCCCCATTTCAAATTCATTTGAAACTTAAACATGATGCACAAAGCAAGCCTAGCTCATACCAGAACTAGGGATGTGACACACACAATATAAAAATGTAAAATATATAATATATATATAGGGGTATAGATATAGATATGTGATGCAAAAGCCGCCCATCATCTCCAATTAGAATAGTGTGTCCATGCACGGATGCGACATGGCCAAATGATGTCTGCCATCGGTATCTTAAATTCAAATCAGTCTAACCTTTTTCAGTGTGTATACATTACAACATGCTTGTTTCCAAACCACGCCACGCAGGTCTTCGTTATATTCATGCATGCATGGGTTTCAAACATCAGGATCTCTTATTCAAATATTTGAATTCAACTTTACATTGATTGTGACCTCACCTATTTAGCTATTCTTTTACACCCACACAGTAGTCTTCTCTTTATAATTGTACCACTAACTTTCTCTCGTGCATGCATGCACATACACTACCAGTCGGCATTATCCATCGCACGCATGCAATCTTTTTCTTCAGGTCGGTCTCCCATGAAGGCACACACCAACACACATCCCCCTCTCCATCATATCGGGCATTCTTTATCTCTCACGCGCGCATGCGCAATGATCGATGTTCCTCTATGTATGTGTGTATATAGCTAGGTATTTCATAGTTTTCCACACAAACCGATCAATCGATATATCTAGTGAGGTCTCACCCTCTTTCCCACGTCCACATCGATCAATCTATGCCTCTCTATATAGGATTAACATATATAGCTAATACACCCACATTAATTATGTATCCAACGTCCCCCTCTCATCATCCATGCCTTCCGCTTCATCTCTCAAACGCGTGCACAATGGCGAAGACAGGGGGCAGTAAGGGCCCTGCCCCCTCCCCGCTAAAATGGTTTAAGTTCATGAATTGACCCTCCTCGTAAAGGATTAGCAATGCTTGGCCCCCTAGCTCATTTAGTTTTCATGGCTCCGCCACTGTGCGCATCAGCGCATGTGTTCGCCCCCTCTCTCTAAATATTGATCTCGCACTTGTAAATTCATTCATAGTCTCCCTCCACTCGGCCCCTCACACCATCTTCTAGCCCCCCACCGGATTTTGCCACATGTACAATCTAGCAGACTCCATGGTTGAACTTAAGCATAATGCACAAACCTCAAAACAACAGTGGTCCTCTTTTGTTCTAGAATCTTCCGTATCATAACTGCCCAAACTTTTTTATAGTTGAATTGCCATTATTTGTTTTTACTTTATGCTTTACAATGCACAATTCCATGAATCATAAAATAGATTAAGGGCTTCTTTGATTCAAAGGATTCTCAAAGGAATTTTGGAGGATTCTAATCATTAGGAATTTTTCCTATCTTGGTTGTTTGATTCGTAGGATTGTAAACCATAGGAATTTTCCATATGATTCATTTGTACTATATTTCATAGGAAACAACCCATCCACTCAAACATCTTTGAATGAATTCTGCGTTTTTTCTATGCACAATCAAACACTCGTACAATCCTGTAGGATTCAAGACGACATTTCACTATAATCCCATGTTTTTCCTATTCCCGCGTTCTTAGCTTTTTTATAAAAACTAATTGATTTTGAATGAGATGAACTATAAGAATTAAACGAAGGGCTACATCAGGCATATATGGCTCAGAGATTACATGCTATAGTGTGGTATTTATTCATAATTTGGTTGCAAAATCTGATGCATGCAATGCACGTGTACCTTACTAGTACTTCGAGTATGTGCAAAACACGTAAATTAGAATACCAATGGCACGCTAGATAGTGTCTCTCTTACAGTTCATGAAGCCACGTGGCACATATGTAGGCATTGTCGCAACCTCCTTGCATGGATTGATCACAGTGACGTGCTGCTAGTTCCAGAAGAATGTACTCGTCCTCCCTGAGTCATACTGGCGGTACATGCACCAAGCGAAGATGTGCACGCACACCATGCACGCACTCATTCCTTGCACGCACACGCGGGTACACAGGAGGATGCAATTTTGTACCAAGATCCACCCCATGTGATAATTTGACGTGTGTAAAGTCGTTCACTTCATTAATGGTCAATTAATACAGTTCATGCAAATTGAGTGGACGTGAGGGCGGAAGAAAGACATTATTACTCCACTGCGCGCATGCGAGTAGTTAAATCGTGGGTTGCTAGTAGTACTTCCATTGGTCTCCTTCGTATTTTGTGCCAATTTTTGACAGTACCATAGTATTTATGCATTTGAGCAGTGTAGTACTTGAAATTTATGTTCCGCTAAACTCATCGGGAGCCGTTTCGGGCCTCAAAACCAAAACCATCAATTAATCTTTACCTTGTTCCCATCACATTCGAAAGCCTACTCACACCTACTAGTAGTACATACCAAACCTGAATGTGTTCCCACTATGCAGGTATTAGTACTAGTGCTAGTACTTAGGTTATAAAAAGGGCAACTACCTATCCGAAAATCACTCTACCTTTCCTCCTCATAAGTGCTTCTTCTTTGTCCGTCATTGCCATGGCCAGTGAGCAGAGCTTTAGGTCGAGAACTACTCGTAATAAGGGAGCGGCAACCAAGGCTGCAGAAAAAAAAGAGAGGGCTCGCCACCACGCAGAGACCTCGAAAGATCTCTCACGGGTAGGCAATGGCTCCCATGAGCGCCCTAGCCGCGGAGGCAAACATGCCGAGTCGGCGGAGCTGGAGTTGTTATCCCTCGACGCCATGCCTGATCAGCTCAATAAGCAGAAGGAGTTCATCCAATGTTTGATGGAGTTGCTGAAGGAGAGCCTCGATGACATGCCCGCTGAGCTCAATCAGCAGGGGGAGTTGACCGCCGACTTGGTGATGCTGCTGAAGAAGAGCATTGCCTCGAAGAAGAAGGCGACCGGCGAAATCCTGCGACTTCGGGAGGACAATGCGAAGCTCTGCCACGAGATCGGCCTGTTGAAGGAGAAGAACGCCGGCTAGAAGAAGCTACATGAGAATAGTAGTTCCTTGATGAAGATGCTGCAGGCCCTCGCCATGGAACAGAAGGAAGAGTTGGCGAAGCTCCTCATCAAGCATCCAGCTGTTGTCAAGGTACGTAATATGGCCGTGGAGCAGATGATGAAGGCTCGCGTCGAGAAATTCCGCGTCATGGACACAATGATGAAGATGGCGGAGGAGACGCGCAAGGAGATGGAGGTCGTGGATGCGATGAAGAAGCAGTTACGACTCCGCGGCGAATTAGATCATTTGGGGTGATAATCTTCCTTCTTCTTTTGCTCCTGTGTTTCATCTTTTTCTTTGGGTGTTTCGCCGCACGTGGCACGTTCTCTGCGAGGCATGAATAGAACAATGTTTTTCTAAGGGAATGAATAGAACAACGCTAACAATGAGATGACTAGCAAATTAGATCATTTTTATCGCCATATGGCACTAGGCTGCCGTGTTTCGTGCTCCTCCGTCACAGTACTACTCTAGTGGAAAACTTGAGTATACCGCATGGTTCTTTGCTCCTCCTCGATCAGGTCGTCGGCGCATTTATACGAGCAGTCTAATCACAAGGCCCCGCCTTCTAGCGGTAATGAGCTGTCAAATCACAAAGGCCCTCGCCTCTCATGAAACCGACCAAGATAGACTGCCCCACCCTCTAGCCTTTTTAAAAATGTATACTTTTGTATAGCAGTAGTATCGATGGATTGCGCCATGGAGCAAAACTTGAAATTAAAAAAAAGGTCGTACGTATAGAGAGCGCTCGTCGCCAAATTATGCATATAGTACTATTAAAAAGGCTAGTCACAATAATGGTGTCCAGCACAACCCACCCCTCAAATAAAACTAAGAGGGTGCTTGGATACGTTTTAGTCCCATGACTAAAAGTAGTGGGACTAAAACATGCTAGCCTCACCCATGCTTGGATCCAAATACTAAAAAGGCTAAAATCATGTTAATGAGCATTTATTATCCTCCAAACCCTCCAATCCAGAACTCACATGTGTTAAAGGAGAGGAGTTAAATGAGTAGAGAGAGGACTAATCCACATTTTAGTAGGGGTACCCCTGACTAAAAATTTTTAGTCTCAAGACTAGTTTTAGCCCCTCTTTAGTCAAGGGTGCTTGGAACTTTAGCCTCTTAAAAAGACTATTTTTAGTCAGACTAAAATAATTCCCTTGGATCCAAGCACCCTCTAAGCATCCTGGAATTCTTTGACAAAACTAAGCACCCTGAAATTCTTTGACAACTAAACTACTGGCTATATGATGTTGGCCATATATATTGTACGTATATAATGTTAAGAAACGAGTGGTAGTACTATACCAACTAAAAGATGAAATGTAAGAAATACTAGTATGTACGTACTGAAGAGTTAATGTAACGAGAAGAAACATAACATAGTTCTGCTGGGGGCTCAGCACAACACAACCCTCGAATTAAATTAAGCACACATGAAATTAAACTTTGCAACTGTTCCGGTAGACACTGCATTAGAACCACCATGAGCAACGACACTGCCACCTTACTCGGAGTCCTCGTCCACGTCCTCGACTTTGTCCTTGTCCCTCTTCGTCTTGGCCGATACTTCTTTGCTTGAACCGCACACTTGGTTGTTGCTCTTCATCCAACCCTTGTAGATATTGAAGCAAAGGTAGACATCTGTTGCAGCATAGTGGATGTGGTCTATATCTAGTACATTCCGCTGCCATGCATGATGATGAAACATGTAATGAGGTTTCTCCAGTTTACCGTACGAAGGATGAACCATGGCTCCTGCCAGGGTCAGCATTGAAGGCTGACGAGAGGACACCAGCCGATTCTTCTAGAGGTCGAAGGTGTTGCCTACAACGAGGCCTATCCGATGCAGGACTTGTTTGTCGTTACCAAAGTCTACAGTAACGAATTTCACTATTTTTTTCCTTGAGGAAGTTCTTAAAATCCTGGCACTCAATGTCGGCATGGCATATGTGGTAGACCAAGCAAACGTTATGTACGCAAAGCTGGATCATGGCGGGATTCTTCCTAACTTCGTCCTTTAGATCCTTCTCTCGTCCCAGGACTATGGCGTACTCAACATCTAGCCCAGCGACCCACTCATCATCTGAGTTTTCGAACATGCGGCTGAAGCGAGAAAGGAATCCTTTCACCGTCGCGGAAGAACGGGTGTAGATGACGTCAAACACATCGCCGGTGATGGTTCTAACCTTATACTCACCGCCGATCGTGGAGATTTGGGACACCATGGATTTGGGAGGAGGGTTAGGATTAGTGGAACTGTCGTAATGTGAATGGACGGGACGACTAGGAGCGAACCGCCATAGTATTGAAGGACGTGCGAGGACGAGTAGGAACGAACTACCAGCGTGCGAACGGTAGGGTAGTGGCTTTCCATTCTCCCATGATATGGGCTTCCGAGAGCCCTTGGATATGAAATCGAACGGTTGCATGGCGTGATTCTAGACCTATGGTTGAATATCCTATCATGGAGGGTTATTCTACAAATTTCCAGCAACTTAGCATGCGACCGTTTGATCTCAGATCCAAGGGCTGCTAGCAGCCCATATCATGGCCACGCTTACCACGACCATCGCGTCGCTCGCGCGGTCGCGCCCTTGGAGATTTAACACGGTGCGTTAGGCTATCTGATGTTGGCATGTCATATATAGTCATCACTTAGTCACTCATACTACAACAAGGTTGGCTATAAGTGTATTTTTTTACTCCTCTCTATCTCTTTCTTCGTACTCAAGGAAGAAACAGTGCTAAGCGCGTGCATTTATTGCATTTGCCAAGGAGTGACCTCTTCTAATGAAATGGTGTTGCTAAGTTTGCTTCATTTAATTAGCTATAGACCCAAAATTGTCTTTTCACCTAGGTACACGCGCTTAGCACCATTTCTTCCTTGGGTCACCAAACTAGTCTCTCTCTTCTTGATTAACTTGCCACATCAAACTTTATGCCTATGTGTCAAGCTTAAGAACCTGTAGGAGTAAGTAAAAGTAAGTACAATAGTGCACTTTACATGGCATTTTTGCATATGTGGAGGAAAGAGAGGCAAGGAAAAAGTGGAGAAGTGGGCTCTCATGCAAGAGCCAACCTCTACTACATGGTGGAGCATTGGGAGAGGCACCTGTATGGAGGTGGTCAGGAATCTGGGAGACTCACGCCGGTCGTAGTGCCGCAGTTAAAATGATAATGGCAAGTCAAATCACGGGGCCCCACCTGTCCAGCAGTAACTCGCTGTCAAATCACACAACCCTACGTTTGTAGCAGCCTACTCCCTCATCTTCTCGCGTCTCTGTCGAACCGACTAGGCGGAACTGCCCCGCCGCCTACCGCGCAGGAAAAGCCCCGCCCTCGACTTTTAAATAGTATACAATATACTAATTTTGTATCCATGGATTGCGCCCGCACCATGGAGCAAAGCGTCTAGAAAACGGAGGAGAGACGATGGTCTTGCAATAGAGAAGAGGGAGAGGCGAGACGGTGGTTTTGGAATGGAGATGATGGAGAGGAGAGGAGGTGCTTTTGCAATGGAGAAGAGGGAGAGGAGCGTGCGGCAGCGATTTAGGATTGGACTAGAGGGCCGGCGCGCTCTGACTGGATCAAAATCAAAATCAATTTACCCTTCAATTAAGAAAGCAACCCCACATTAACTAGTCTCCCTTTTATTCTGGGTCATAATTGACCATGATTTTCGCACATGAAATATATGTTATACGTTGTATACAAGGCTACTATCAAAATTACAATTTGCAACTATACAAGGCCACTAACATTAATCGAGGCAAAATTGATGGCGTTTGCCTCGTACTAGCACCCAAGGACATTAACATCCCTTGTGTGCATGCGGGAGTGAGAAGGTTAGCTTGCATTCCCAACATTAATCAACCAATGAGGAGTAAGAGGGTTGGCTTGTTGTGCTTGGGAGAGAAAAGCTAGATTAATTAACATGACAATCAAGGTGACAAGCTAGCTTGCAACATTGACTTAAACATAGCATTGATTTTTACCTTGGTACCTGTAATATGAGTTTGTGGCCTTGTATACAAAAATGGAGGGAGTATAATTTGAAAGTACATTCAGATACGAACCAAACGATACAATTTTTGGTGACATGCATTCACATTTTGCTTGTCAAATACAGTACGTGGTCAAACTTTGACCCAAAATACGCGAAACAACAAAAAATACTTCCAAGAACAGCGCCGCTCTTCCGCTCTTCTCCTCTTAAACCACCGTTGCTCCTCTCCTGTTCCAATCTAAATGCGGCGCCGCTCCTCTCCTCTTCCATTTCAAAACAGCCGCCCCTCCTCTCCTATTCCAGTCCAAAACCAGTGTCGCTCCTCTCCCGTTCTAATCCAAAACTAGTGCTGCTCCTCTCCTCTTCCATTCAAAAACCACCACTGGCGAGTGAAGGTGCTATGGAGAAGTAGATCGATGGAGGAGTACAATTGATACGTGAGGATCGCAGACGGCGACCCTGTGAAGCTAGCTAGGATGTTGGAGATATAGTCTTGGTTTGACAACAAGGACCAACTAGCGGCGACGGCGACATCCATGGCCAAATATCTACAACAGAGCGAAAAGGCGGCGATACTCCCGGAGGGAGTCGCGCCGGAGTACATAGAGCTGCTCCTCTGGGCCATGGAGCAAACAGATTCATCGAATCCGATCATGAGGGAGCGATGGTGGGAGTATCAATCCCAGATGGAGCATCCACCAGAGATTGAAGGATCGAGCATCTACAGGGTGCCGTTTGTGAGGGTGTCCTGCCAGAGCGAGCCGGTGGAGTCTTCGTCGACCGAACCCAACTACAAGAGGAGAAAAGCAGTTGGCCCGATGACGCTTCCCTGCCATCGTCTCCCTCGCCGTTCACATCGTCTCACGGGGCGGCTGTCTGCCGCCGAGGAATAGGAGGGGGCTGCCCCCCCCCCCAAGCCCAATAGTCGGGCAGGTTGTGAATTGTCAGGAGGAGCTTAGGGTTGTCAGTATTTGCAGGTTGTGAATTGTGTTTTGTGTTGTGTATTTTGAGAGTACTTTCAGATATGAATGTCTTTTGAATTTTAGATTTGCAATATTGAGCATATAAAGTATTTTATGAATTCTAGATATCTATTTTTAGCACTGAAAAAAATGTAGTTTCATAGGAGTATAAAAGTGCAAACAATGTGATTCTCAGAGAAGAAACTGCAAGTTTCAGTTTCAGATAAGAAACTGCAAGTTCAATTTCAGATAAGAAACTGCAACTTTCAGAGGCAGAGCATTTATATTAACATGGACTTTTCAAACAGGGTTAACATCATGTTGGAAGTTTTATTCATGGTCGAAAATGGAACTACCAGCCAGTTAACATCATGCTGATCAACATTCATGCATAGCACATCTTCATATGATGCACAGTCAAAATGCCCACACAATGTCGATTGTGCGAAACACAGAGAAAATGAGGGACGAAGTTTTGGCAAGTGTCAGACGTGGTTTTGGGCTGCCCCATCTAGGCTTTCATTTTTAACATGCGCAGCCCACGACCTCAGATGGGAGGTCCATAGGCCTGTTTGTATTTTCTTAGGGACATCATGTATCGACCGGCCTATGGACCTCCCATCCGAGGTTTTATTTTTGGCAGCCCAATTTATGTATTTTTTTGAAGAAAACACGGAGGTCTGTTCTATTTTTCTATATAAGAATAGGAATGCCAGGTCCAACTTATGTTTCCCTTTTAACTATATTATATCTATAGTTATACTAATTACAGACTCCCAAGAAAGTACCATGTTAATCAGCAATTAGAAACCGTTCATCTCGTGGGACCAAATTTAAATGGTGTAGATCAATCAATATAATTATATCACCATGTCTCAGTTGTAAAACTAGCCGCCACCTATAGATCTATGTATAACCGTTGGACCCGTCCTCATTAATCTCCTTCCTCCTCCTTATCTCTTTATTTTCTCCTTCCTTCCTCTCACGAAACACATCTTCCCTGGCCCACAAAAAAGGCCATCTCCTCTGCCACCTCTTTTGATCTCCCTGCCATCCCGATTAATCTTTGTTGCCTCAGCTCAAGGAGGACTGGTTGCCTCTACATCTCCATGTGCATCTGACGTAGTTATAGCAATGGCAGATCAGATTGAGGTTCAGAGCCTGGACAAAATTGCATTGACGAACTGATGGCCATGAAACAAGGCTCAAGGAGGACTGGCCGCCTCTGCGCCTCCGTGTCCTCTGTTGCTTGGAGTTTGAGTGCATCTGATGCAGTTATAGCAATGGCTTTGGCGCCTGGACAGATTTGCATCGACGAACTGATGGACATGAAACACACAAGTATGAGTCAAGCGATCAATTAAATCAACCAATGTCGCAGTACCCTAGCGGTAGGCCATTGCAGCTTGCTGAGAGGAAGGCTTAGGCCTGAGAAAGCAACAACATCAGAGGCCCAATGCCATGGACGTCAAGGGCATGGAGGTAACATGGGATTTCTCAAGGCAGCACTGCCGGTTGAACTTGAATATCAAAAGGTTTATAGGAACATGTTGAGGTATGCAGCCATATGTTCTACACTACATAGTAATTTCGCCTTTGAATACCATGGCAGATGAACGCGTATATATATATAGCTATGCGAGTCAAGACATAGGTTTTTCTCGCCATGAGCAGCATGGAAAATATATACCAATCCTTCCCATGATACTGACCAGCCTTGCTCTGCATCTTGCTCGATAGCGAGATGATCTTGATCCGTATTTCCAGTTCTTCTACAATATTGATAGTAAGATTCTTCTTCTCCACAACAATGAAAAGCAAGATGTTAGAATTAGGCATGACACATGTGCCTTCCAGATCGTAGTATAAGAAACCTAATCCTACTTAGACATGTGCTATTGGCCTATATATACATGTACTAAATTGCAACAACCCGATCAGAAATATAGTGAAAAAGAAGGCACTAGAAGTGGAATTAACCTGTATTACACGTGTGTTTTATATGTTTCCAGCAGGCGATAATCGATTAGCATGTGCCTCAAGTGCATGCATGTCTAGACGTGAATCCATCAGGCATTACATGTGTGTTCTATCTATGTGTGTGCAGAAGGCAAGAATTGATTAGAGTGAGCCTCACGTACATGGATTTCTGGAGGGAACAATCCAATGAAAAGTGTTTCCGGTACTTAGCTTGGCTTAGGTACTTGCACGTTCTGCCATCAGCCAAAAGCACCGGCAAAGAGCTACCCGTACAACCGTGTCATGTATTTCAGCAGAGCTAACTTAAGATTCTCACTTGACCAGGTCAGAGACCGAGTCTTTTATGTTTTTCAATATGCTACTTTCATCATTAAGTTCATGTGAACATCCAAACACAAATCTGTCAAATATTTATACGCGAATAAGAAAAAATAGTGACACTATTGCCACAAAATAAACCTCGATATGGTTATAAAGATAAAATTAGATAACTAGCCCGTGCGAATGCACGGGTTAACGACTAGTATATTTAAATTATTTTATATGTTGACTGTTTAGTTCACATACTCCCTCCTTTTCGGTTTATAGGGCTTATCTCAAATTTTAGTTTTTCCATTTTATAAGGCTCAATTTGGTTGTTTTCCATCACATGTTCAGATTCCAAGGTGCATTAAATCATTGCATGCAAGTATTAAGAGAAAATTGACCAATGCATGTACTTTATGGATGCATGCATTGCAATTTATGCATTGATAAACATAATTTTTTGAGGAAAACAAGTGAATTAGTTAGGTGCTTTTGCAAACTACAAAAATTATTCCACCATTCATCATCTACCTTGGTTGGTGAGATTTTTGAATTGAGCCCTATAAACCGAAAAGGAGGGAGTAATTGGCAAATAGATCTCGCCGCCACCCCCGCCTCCTGACTCCGGGCGCGCCTGCCCCCCTCAGCAAGTCCGCTCGCGCGCACCCCATGGAGTTGTCGGCCATATCCACGGGGGAATGGCTGGAAGACAGGCAGATGTACAAGATGCATCTCCCACATGTCTACAAAGCCTTCCCGCAGATGCTCCAGCCGCTCGACTCCGTCACGCTGGCGGTGCTGCGGGAGACTCGAGGGAGGAGATGGAGGCAGCGGGCGATGCGGATCCGCGACGACGCTCTCTCCTGGACCCAGTGCACGCGTGAATGGAGGGAAGCAGAGGAGCAAGCTGCGAGGGAGTAAGCCGAGGAGGGACCGAATCCGTTCTCTCACTCGCACAGGTATGCTCGGATGTGCAAGGATCATGTGGATTGGGAGCTGCTGAATCTAGCCCTGCGGATCTACTTCGAAGGAGATTTCTTGGAGAAGCACAGGATGCCCAACCCAGTGAGCCACCGATTGCGTTCGTTCGATGGGCGAAAGGAGAAGTGAATTCAGGAGATCCACGCCATGCTGCGAGATGGGAATGCTTGACTGGACTCCTGCCCACCAGCACGCCACCGGAGCCGGAGTAGGTGGATCCCCTACCTTACCTCTCCCCCAAACCTACAGAAGATTGAAATAAGGCTTGCAATCTGCTTCAATTAAGTTGTCTGGTGGTTATTTCTGCTTCCTGAGAGACAACATCTAGCTGGAGGATGAGAAGGAACCAGGAACTCCAATGAATTTCCCCTATCACAATAGGGGGAGCGCCGGTTGGCAGTGGTACGGCCCACCTCCGCCCCAAATGGGGGCACAATCTGGGCAGACTCCTGTAATTGCCCAAGATCAATCTGCTGGTGGTTCTGACTCTTAGATCAGTGGGAAATCTCAAGGCAAGAATCAGCAAAAGAAGAGATAGGACATCCAGAAAACTGCTCCTGCCCCTGCTTCGGGCCTTATGCCATACTCTGAGGTGATCTGCTACAACTGTGGGGAACCATGGCATCATTTGGATAAATGTGTCAAGCCCAAGAGTTGTTTTATCTGCAAAATGGTTACCCATAAAGTTGAGAATTGCCCTGTCAGAAGGAAAACCCACAGTTCTGCTAAATATGTTGGAAGTGCTGCTCCAGGATTATGTCCACCATTGATAGAATTTTCTGTGACACAGAATTAGATAGTTTCTTTCCCCTTTCTAGTTGTAGAGCTCTACCCAGATATGGTAGTGAACACACTCCTTTGCTCTGGGACTCTGGTCTTAACCAAACTCCAAAGAGCAATAGTTTTAAATTTGAAAAGTGGTTGTTGCTTAGAGAAGATTTTACTGAGCTAGTCAGGAAAATCCGGAATGAGCCCACTAGGAGCAGTTGCCCCCTAGAAAATTGGCAAATCAAAACCAGGGGATTTAGAAGAACTACCAAAGGGTGGAACTCCAATGAGGTAGCTAATCTTAGAAGATACAAAAGGGTTCTCCTCCTTGAGTTTGATTCTCTAGATATTAAGGCAGAAACCACTGACCTCTCTGAGGCTGAGACTAATAGATTAAACTTTGTCCCTGGAGAGCTCAAGAAAATTTGGCTTCAAGAAGAAATCAAAGCCAAACAAAGGTCTAGAGATACGAACATTAAGGAGGGTGATAGAAATACTGCTTACTTCCATGCAGTAGCTAACCAGAGGAGGAGGAAAACCCTCATTCACTCCCTTGATGGCCCTAATGGCCCTGTTACTGAGGTAGATGAGATGCTGAAAGTGGCTAGTGACTTCTACAAAGACCTATTTAAGAAAGAAAATCCTTCTGGTTTCTCTCTACAAAACAATTTTTTCTCTGCTTCTAAAAAAATCTCTCCTGCTGAAAATGAGCTGCTAGAAGCCCCTTTTTCAGAGACAGAGGTGAAGGAAGCCATTTTTAACTCTTATCCTGATGTGGCTCCTGGTCTTGATGGGATTCCCTTCTTGTTTCACTAGCATTTTTGGGACTTGGTGAAAAATGATCTCTTAGATCTTTTGCAAGCCTTTCATAGAGGAGAGTTGGATCCAGCAACTTACTCATGGGGGGTCTGTTGGCGTCAAGTTAAATAACTGTGAAAGTGATTTTTTCCTTGCTGGTAAAGGCCTTAGGCAAGGTGACCCCATCTCCCCACTTTTGTTTAATTTAGTAATGGACGTTCTTACTAAAATGCTGAGACAAAAAGGCTGATCATAGTCTGATTGCAGGGCTCTGTCCTGAGATCTGCCATGGTGGCATCATCTGCCTTCAATATGCAGATGATACCATCCCTTTCTTAGACAATGACTCCACACATGCTAGCAATCTGAAAACTATTCTAACCTGGTTTGAACAAGTCTTAGGCATGAGAATCAACTACTCTAAAAGTGAACTCATCCCTATCAACATGGATGATCAGGAGTTAGCTGACTTCCTCTCTATTCTAGTTTGTAATAAAGGTAACTTCCCCATTAAGTACTTAGGCATCCCTCTCCACTATGATAAACTGAGGAGAGAGGATATCCAACCATTCTGTATAAAATCATTAAAAGGATTGCTGGGTGGAGGGGCAAACTTCTCTCTTATAGAGGTAGATTGATCCTCATACAAGCTTGTTTGGCTAGCATTCCAGTGTATCTCCTCTCCTTCTTCAAGTTCCCTAAATGGGTAGTGAACCTCATCAATTCTCAGATGTCTCATTTCTTGTGGAATGATTTTGAGGGAAATAGGAAGCTACACCTTGCTAATTGGGCCCAGTCTCCATGAAAAAAGATTTTGGAGGCCTGGGCATACCTAACCTCCAAGAAATTAACATCTATCTTCTAGGGTCTTGGATTAAAAGATTTTATGAGGAAGACTTGAAACCCTGGAAGCTTCTTATTGCCCATAAATACCTAGGAAATAAACCTAATATTTTTGTCCCTTCCTTCAACCCTAAGACCTCTAGATTCTGGAAAGGATTAAAATCTATTATGCATGCTGTGAAATTTGGCTACAGATGGAACATAGGGGATGGGAGCAGAACCAGGTTCTGGGAAGATACTTGGTTTGGCACATCCCCCCTAGCAGTCCAAATTCGTCCTATTTACTCTGTCTGCAATGAGCTTACCAAAAGTGTCAATGAAGTTTGGGACGGTCAATGCCTAAAACTCTCTTTTAGAAGGAACTTTAGTGATAGTCTCATGGAACAATGGTTCCAATTGGAGGAAATTGCCAAAAGCATTACCTTTACTGCCGAGCTGGATGCCCTGATTTGGCAGCTGGACAATAAGGGGAAGTATTCCTCCAGCTCCCTCTATCATGTTATCAACTTTAGAGGGGTTCAACCCGTGTTTATCCCTGCTGTCTGGACATTGAGAGTTCCCCCTAAAATTCATGTATTTCTCTGGCTTCTCTCCAAAAACAAATTGATGACTAGGGGTAACCTTAGGAAGAGACACATCATCAAACCCATTGATTGTGTTTACTTCTTGGAACAAGAGTCTTGTTCTCACCTATTTTTTGAATGTATAGTTGCTAAACATCTCTGGGCCCACATTGAGGAATATTTCTCTAGTCAGATTGGCTCATCCTTAGAATCTGTCGCCAGATTCTGGATTGCTACCAAAAAGTGCTCAGTTTTAAACACTGTTAGCTCAGTTGTCCTTTGGTGCCTCTGGAAATATAGAAATTCTATGATTTTCAGTAACACCTCTTGGATTTGCATTCCGCGGGTCTTGAGGTTGATCAGGAACATGGTGAGGAACTGGGCGATTCTCTTGTCCGGATCGGACAAGGACAAGTTGACGAGCTTTGTGGAAACCCTAACAAAATCCCTCCAGAAACCGTTGACGATCACTTGTGGCTAAACAAGGCTCGACCTGCTCTGTGGCTGGACCTGTGGGTCGTCTCAAGATCTCTGATGAAGATGATGGTCACCTGGTGCCGAAAAAGAGGGACATCCACCATGCTATGCCTTCCAGCCCGGTGTCTTCGATTTCTTACTGGTCACCGCAGGCTGACACGGCCCCTCGGCTGAAGACCATGAAGGCTTCGTTGGACCCTCCTTGTGTCATTGAGTGCTCTATCCGCTCTGCCTTTGGCACCGCTCGGGTGATTTGTGTTATTCAGAGAACTTGTTCATCCACCCCCTAGTTTGTAGCTTTTCTACCTTTGCTTTCGAACTGCTCTTTGAGCTGCTGTATCAGAATATGTTGTGGTTTCGTTCTCAGCAATGGAACCAGGGAGATGCTCCCTGTTTTTCTAAAGAAAATTATTTTATATGTTATTATATATTATTTTTATTGTCATCATATATTTAACAAATACTTACATATGTAAGAAAACAATATCCCACATCTTATTAACTTATAAAAATAATTTCTTAACAACTAAAAACCTAGATTATTTTGGCACGAAAATCCTAGTGATTGTGTACAAAAGCTTGGTAAGATTTAAGGACGAATGTAATAATATCACTTATTATTTAAATATATTTATAACAAAATGCTCAGCCCCTTTTTATTTTTTGATAACATTGCTGGCCCAACCCAACATTATAATTAGAATCAGCCCAGCAAAATCGTGTGTTTCGAGAAAGTGCAAATGGCCTGTAATTTTTTAGGAAATAACATAAACGGGCCGCATGGATGCTACATTATTTGTTCACCCAGCCCAGCTAATGGCTGTAATTCAAAAAATATATCAAATTGACTGTAAATTCTACCGCGCAAAAAAAGACTATAAATTCTGAAAAATGGGTTGAATACGTGCCACATTTTTGGAGGCTGAAATGTGGGCCAATAGGTCGAAGCCAATGCAAGTCGTTGTCAATTTAGTCAACAAATGATTCTGACATGTTAGCCATTGGATTTACATCCAACGACCGGCATCCATCTTCAATCTCTCTTCCTCTTCCTCCAGTGCCACCGGGACCACCTCCCGCCTCCTGCTGCTAGCAGCTCTACTTAGCATGCTTCGCTATGAAGCGCTACTCCACCGTCGGCTAGGCCATCCCTCCACCCCTCCACACCTCCTATTCTTCTCCACCGACTGCCGAACCACACCGCACTAGAACCAGTTAACCCTCGTACACCTCTCCGTCTGCGAATCTACTCCCGCGTCTTACCATCTCCGGCTCGTTGCTGTCCGGGGCCTCACCATCGTCCACCACCTTGGATGCGCTCGGCGCGGCGTGGTAAACGTGGTCAACGAACGACACCATCGGAAGTAGAATGTGCATGGAGAGGCTGACAGCTGGGTCCACGACCGCACACAAGGAAATGCCTCCTTATTACGCGTAAAATAATGATTCCTCCACGTGACATCTGGGACCCACCGGAAGGGCCTTTGTATTTTGCAAAACAAAGTGCCCCCCGCTGACATGTTGGACCCACCAACTATCTTCACACGCAAGGAAGTGCCTCCTTATTACGCACAAAAAAAATGAATATTCCCCCTGCCAGCTGGAACCCAGCATAGTGGGAGGCTGACTTGTGGGCCTACCAAGTTGACGGGGACGGACGGCTTTGTCAACTTAGTCGATATGAATGATTCTAGCTCCTGTTACCGTACGATGTTCATCCGACGGCCGTAGTGCTTCTTCAACCTCTGGTCTTCTTGCACCAGCTGCCCAAACCGGCGCCGGTCGTGCCGCGTGCTCCTGCCTCCCGTGGCCGGCTGTGATGCCGCGGAGGCCTCACCGCCCCTACTACTCCCACCGCTGGCCAGGCCATCCCTCTACTCACCCACACCCCCTGTTATTCTGCGACGATAGTAGCCTCACACCGCAGCCGAACTAGTGAACCCTTGTACTCCTCTTCGCGTGGGCATCCACTGCTGCGTCTTCCCCGGCTCCGAGTCGTCCCCTTCCTAGTCCTCGCCGTCGTCCACCGCCCTGGTGCTCTCGACGCGGCGTGGTTAACGTGGTCAACGGCCGACTTCCATCGGAAGAGTACTATACATGGAGAGGCTGACAGCTGGGTCCACGGCAGCCGCAAGGAAGTGCCTCCTTATTACGCGGAAAATAATTATTTCTCCACCTGACAGCGGGGACCCACCAGATGGGCCACCAGTATTTTGCGAAAAAAATCGTTAGCCCCTGACTGCTTGGACCCACCGGACGGGCCACCATATTTCGTGAAAAAAACATTCCCCCCGCTGTCAGCACGGACCCATCGGAAGTGCCTCCTTATTACGCATAAAAAATGAATACTCCCCCGGCTAGCTGGGACCCACCTTGCTGGGAGGCTGACTTGTGGGCCTACTAAGTTGACGGGGATGAAGGGCTTTGTCAACTTAGTCAATATAAATGATTCTAGCTCCAGTGATCGTACGATGTCCATCCAACGGCTGTAGTCCTTCTTCAACCTCTGGTCTTGTTGCTCCAGCCGCCCAAAGCAGCGCCGGTCGTGGCGCGTGATCCTGCCTCCCGTGCCCGGCTGTGCTGCCGCAGAGGCCTCATCGCCCCCTACTATTCCCACTGCTGGCCAGGCCCTGCGGCGATGGCAGCCTCACACCGTAGCCGAACCAGTGAACCCTCGTAGTCCTCTCCGCGCGGGCTTCCACTGCCGCGTCGTCCCCTTCCTAGGCCTCGCCGTCGTCCACCGCCATGGTGCTCTCCGCGCGGCGTGGTCAACGTGGTCAAGGAACGACTTCCATCGGAAGAGTACTGTATGTGGAGAGGCTGACAACTGGGTCCACGGCCACAGCCTAGTTTTTTTGTGATTTGCCAAGTAAGTCGCTTTGTCAGGCCTATTGTGCTGCAAATCTTTCAAGACGAGGAGAGCTTTCATTCGACTGGCCGAGAAAATGGCCAATCAGTAATGAGAAATGGGTTGTACATTTTTAAAACACATCAAACCGGCAATTAGTTTCAAATATCTTTTTTTCATTTCGAGATTTTAAATTACATTAATTTTTATGTGTGGAGAATTTGTTGGATTTTATATTGATATACATTTATTTTTAAAATCAGTTTGAATGTGAGTCGAAATTTCGGGATTAAAAACAATTCGAACCGCACCGAAATATGCAAAATTTCATATAATTTTTTAACCATTGCCACAATATGGGCTCTAATGCTAACAAAAAGAATATGGGCTCCAAAAAATCTTAAGAATTAGCAAATGGGCTGTAAATTATTAGAAATAATGGCAGATGGGATGTATGCTGTTTTCCATAGATTTGAGGCTTTCCTAAAAAAAGGTTGACGCACAAGTTATGACTGTTGGATGTCCATCCAACGGCCGTCGTGCTTCTTCAATCTCTGCTCTTCCTACTCCAGCCGCTCAAACAAGCGCCGGCGGGACTGCCTGCTCCCTCATCCTCGCGGCCGGCTGTGCTGCCGCGCAGGCCTCACCGCCCGACCGTACTCCCATCGCTGGCCTAGCCATCCCTCTACTCACCCACACATGCTGTTATTCTCCGGCAACGGCAGACGAACTAGTAAACCCTCATACAGTCGTACTTCCCACCCCCTGGGAAACAACTGCCGAGTCTTCCCTGCCTCCCTCGTCCCCTTCCTAGGCCTCGCCGTCGTCCACCGCCTTGGTGCTCTCGGTGCGGCGTGGTCAACGTGGTCAAGGAACGACTTCCATCGGACGTGGACTATATGTGGAGAGGCTGACTGTTGGGTCCACGGCCGCAGCAAGGAAGTGCCTCCTTATTACGCGGAAAATAATGATTCCTCCGCCTTACAGCTGGGACCCACCGGACGGGCCATTGTATTTCGCAAAAAAAAACATTCCCCCCCTGACTGCTGGCACCCACCAGGTACATCTTCGCATGCAAGGAAGTGCGTCCGGGCAAAAAACAATGATTCGCCCCCCTGACTGCTGGGACCGACCAACGTACGTAGCATTGTCATTCTGGTCGCGAACGTGTACGTACATACTGGTCGATGTAGAGGCGCGCATGTGTCGTAGTAGAGGCGCGCACATGTCGTAGTAGAGGCACACACGTAGCATTTACACGTACGTACAACCGTCAGGGTGCAAGAAAGAAAAACGGCCACATATGTGTACATACAGGCGGGGTCTCGAACACCTACTCGCGCATACGTACGGCCAGGGCTCGTGTACATGGCTGGTCGGAACGGAGAAACAGCGTCGTCGTCGTGTTCATGGGGAGGCAACAGAATGCGTCGTGTTCATGGGGAGGCAACGAAATGCGTCGTGTTCATGGGGAGGCAACGGAATGCATCATGTTCATTGGGAGGCTTGGACGGAACAGGCGATGGAAACAAGGCCTGGCGTACCGCAGAACAGAGGAAACGGCCTTGTGTTCGACCGGCCACGTTCGAAACGGGATCCTGCTCATCGAGAGGGGTCTGGCGTACCGCAAAACGGAGGAAACGGACCTCCTACGGTCGAAACGGGGGTCCTGTTGATCGGGAGGGGTGTGGCGTACCACAAAACAGAGGAAACAGACTTATGTTGGAGCGCTACGGTCGAAACGGGGGTCCTGTTCGTCGGGAGGGGTGTGGCGTACCGCAAAACGGGACTCCACGGGATACTGTTCATCTCCACCGTCGACCTCCTCCAGCCTCCACGGGCTCCTGTTCATCCAGCCTCCATGGGCTCCTGTTCATCCAGCCTCCACCGCGCGCTACTCCACCGGCTACTGTTCAACCACCCCTCCACCGTCTACTGTTCATCCAGCCCTCCACACCACGGGGTCCTGTTCAACCACCCCTCCACAGGCACCCCTCCACCGTCTACTGTTCATCCAGCCCTCCAGACCACGGGGTCCTGTTCAACCACCCCTCCACAGTCTACTGTTCATCCAACCCTCCACACCACGAGGTCCTATTCATCCACCCCTCCACGGGCACCCCTCCACCGTCTACTATTTATCCAGCCCTCCACCACACCACGGGGTCCTGTTCATCCAGAGGTAACGCCACCGCTCACTGTTCATCCAACCCCCCCCCCCCGCAACGCTCACTGTTCATCCCATCGATCGGCTTCAGTTAGTAGCAGTAGCGAAGGAATCGCTCGATCGGGTTCAGTTAATAGCCATCGATTGATCGCTCGGGTTCAGTAGCACGTAGCCTGCAGTGTAATCGCTCGGGTTCAGTTAGAGCCCAACGCCTCGCTCGGGTTCAGTTAGAGCCAACGCCTCGCACACACGCGCGTACGTGTAGGAGAGAAATGCGCATCGCTCGGCCCCCGACCTCCCACCGTAACCGGGAACTCCCCGAAATTTTCCTCCCCCTCACTTCTACCATGGTTTTTTCCATCATGGACGGCCCAAAGAATGTCCTGCAGCTGCGTCTCCGGCCCGCCCAGGACGAAAAGCCCATTTTCTGTCATGATTTTTTGTCATAGAAGTAGGAACCCACCACATCTATGATGATACCGGGTTTTGTCACAATTATCGTCATAGAAGTGTCATATGTATGAGAGAACAAAAAATTCGTTTCACCCAAAATGTCATGGATGTGTCTTTTTTTTGTAGTGATTACTTCGTCTGTGAAGCATATGGGGTGTGCGGCGCCTCTGTAGTGGGCTATGTCGCGACGCAGCTCGAATGAGTCTTGTCCGCTGTGTTCGGCCCGGCCGGATTTGCTTTTACTGTATCCGGCGTGATGGTTATTGTCTCACGTAGTGGCGCGCCCTCGTGATCCGTAGATCGATCTTCCGTGTCTTGCTTTGTCCTCCAATACGTCTCGTAAGTCTAGTGTGTTTCCCCGTGCCTTGTCATTTTTATTTGAGTGGCGTCGGGGTGTGGGCAGAGTTTTTGGCTGAAATGCCTCTTTGTCGCGGCCACGAGGTGGCCGATCAGCCGTGTCATATGCTGGAGATGTAGGTTTTAATGCTTCCTCCTCTAGTCGGGGTAGCAACCTGCGCTGTGGGTAACTCTTGGAGGGGCGTTCGAGTTCATATTCCTCTACTGCAAGGACTTCAGTCCATCTGTCAGCTAGCAAATCTTGATCATCTTGAAGCTGCTGCTGCTTTTTCTTAAGGCTATTTGCCATGGCTATAAGCCGGTGCTTGAAGCGCTCTTACTCGGCGGGATCCTCCGGCACGACAAATTCATCGTCGTCGAGGCTTGCCTCGTCTTCGGAGGGAGGCATGTAATTATCATCCTCCGCCTCTCCATCTGCCGCTCTCTCGAGAGGGTTGGCTTCTCCATCCTCCTGCTCTGAATCTTGCTGGAGGGGATTGTTTTCGTCTTCGGCACTGTCCGGAGTTCTATTATCTCCTGTGCCGGTGTCACCACTTTTGCTTTGGCGAGACTTAGAGCTGCGCCACTAACGTTGGTGCTTGGGTTGCTTCTTGGAGGGGTCATCCTCCGCTGTCCCGTCGCCATTGCCTTCTTTGGGTTTGTCCACCATGTATATATCATATGATGAGGTGGCTGTCCAGTGCCCTGAGGGCAGTGGTTCCTCTTTGTCTCCCGCATCGTCGTCCATACCATCGATGTCTTCGGAGTCGAAGTTGAGCATGTCGGTCAAATTGTCGACAGTGGCTACTAAGTGGGTGGTGGGTGGGCGGCAAATTTCTCCGTCATCCGCATCCCAATCCTGCCGAACATAGTTTGGCCAGGACTCTCCTGGCAGGGAGAGAGACCTTAATGAGTTCAGCATGTCGCCGAAGGGCAAGTGCCGAAAGATATCCACGGAGGTGAACTCCATGATCAGCGCCCAGTCGGAGTCGATAGGCACGGGCGCAGGCGGTTCGGAGTCCGTGGCCGGGGAAGAATCCGCCTTAGACACACAGTTCGGGACCGCCTACCCGAGATCCGCTGGTTTTG
The DNA here is from genome assembly GCF_018294505.1 of Triticum aestivum. NCBI lineage: Eukaryota > Viridiplantae > Streptophyta > Magnoliopsida > Poales > Poaceae > Triticum > Triticum aestivum. The sequence continues at coordinate 658,509,829 of NC_057812.1, forward strand.
ACACCGACAATAGGCATTACATATTTTGAATGGAAAAAGCTTGTCAAAGTTTAAGCATTGATGTTAGCAAGAAGACGTTAGTTTAATATATTGTAATTGGAAAACCTTGTCAAAATTTGCTCATTGATGTTAGCCAGAAGACATGCATTTGATATTTTTGAGTGGGACGCCCTTGCTATGAGCAGCGTCGAGTGTTTTTTCCTATTCCTGTATTCTGCGGCGACGGCAGCCTCACACCGCAGCCGAACCAGTGAACGCTCGGACTCCTCTCCGCGTGGGCATCCACTGCCGTGTCTTGCCCGGCTCCACGTCATCCCCTTCCTAGGCCTCGCCGTCGTCCACCGCTGTGGTGCTCTCGGCGCAGCATGGTCAATGTGGTCAACGACCGACTTCCATCTGAAGAGTACTGTACGTGGAGAGGCTGACAGCTGGGTCCACGGCAGCCGCAAGGAAGTGCCTCCTTATTGCACGGAAAATGATTATTCCTCCACCTGACAGCTGGGACCCACCGGACGGGCCACCAGTATTTTGCGAAAAAAATCATTTTGCCCTGACTGTTGGGACCCACCGGACGAGCCACCGTATTTTGCCAAAGAAACGTTCCCCCCGCTGTCAGATCGGACCCACCGGAAGTGCCTCCTTATTACGCACAAAAAAATGAATACTCCCCCGGCTAGCTGGGACCCACCTTGGTGGGAGGCTGACTTGTGGGCCCACTAAGTTGACGGGGACGAAGGGCTTTGTCAACTTAGTCAATATGAACAATTCTAGCTCTAGTGACCGTACGATGTCCATCCAACGGCTATAGTGCTTCTTCAACCTCTGGTCTTCTTGCTCCAGCCGCCCAAAGCAGCGCCGGTCATGCCGCATGATCCTGCCTCCCGTGCCCGGCTGTGCTGCCGCAGAGGCCTCACCGCCCACTACTATTCCCACCGCTGGTCGGGCCCTGCGGCGACTGCAACCTCACACCACAGCCGAACTAGTGAACCCTCGTACTCCTCTCCGCGCGGGCTTCCACTATCGCGTCTTCCCCCGCTCCACATCGTCCGCTTCCTAGGCCTCGCCGTCGTCCACCGCCGTGGTGCTCTCCGCGCGGCGTGGTCAACATGGTCAAGGAACATCTTCCATCGGAAGAGTACTATACATGGAGAGGCTGACAGCTGGGTCCATGGCCATAGCCTAGTTTTTCTGTGATTTGCCAAGTAAGTCGCTTTGTCAGGCCTATTGGGCTGCAAATCTTTCAAGACGAGGAGAGCTTTCATTCGGCTGGCCGAGAAAATGGCCCATCAGTAATGAGAAATAGGTTGTACATTTTTAAAACACATCAAACAGGCATTTAGTTTCAAATATCTTTTTTTCATTTCAAGATTTTAAATTACATTAATTTTTATGCATGGAGAATTTGTTGCATTTTATATCGATATACATTTATTTTTAAAATCAGTTTGAATGTGAGTCAAAATTTCGGGATTAAAAACAGTTCGGACCGCACCGAAATATGCAAAATTTCGTATAATTTTTTAACCGTGGCCACAATATGGGCTGTAATGCTAACAAAAAGAATATGGGCTCCAAAAAAACTTAAGAATTAGCAAATGGGCTGTAAATTGTTAGAAATAATGGCAGACCCAATTTATGCTGTTTTCCACAGATTTGAGGCTTTCTAAGAAAAAGTTGACGCACAAGCACTGACTGTTGGATGTCCATCCAACGGCCGTCGTGCTTCTTCAATCTATGCTCTTTCTGCTCCAGCCACTCAAACAAGCGTCGGCGGGACTGCCTGCTCCCTCCTCCCCGCGGCCAGCTGTGCTGCCACGCAGGCCTCACAGCCCCATCATATTCCCATCGCTGGCCTGGCCATCCCTCTACTCAACCACACCTGCTGTTATTCTCCGGCGACGGCAGACGAACCAGTAAACCCTCGTATAGTCGTACTCCCCTCCGCGTGGGAAACAACTGTCGAGTCTTCCCTGCCTCCATGTCGTCCCCTTCCTAGGCCTCACCGTCGTCCACCGTCGTGCTGCTCTCGGCGCGGCGTGGTTAATGTGGTCAACGACCGACTTACATCGGAAGAGTACTGTGCGTGGAGACGCTGACAGCTGGGTCCACGGCCACAGCAAAGAAGTGCCTCCTTATTACGCGCAAAATAATTATTTCTCCACCTGACAGCGGGGACCCATCGGACAGGCCACCGTATTTCACGAAAAAAATGTTTCCCCCCTGACTGCTGGGACCCACCAGCTACACCTTCGCACGCAAGGAAGTGCGCCCGGGCAAAAAAATGATTCGCCCCCCTGACTGCTGGGACCCACCAGCTACATCTTCGCATGCAAGGAAGTGCCTGACAGTCGAGACCCACCTGGTCGAAGCGTACGTAAGTTTGTCATTCTGGTCGCGAACATGTACTTACATATATACTGGTGGATGTAGAGGCGCGCACGTGTCATAGTAGAGGCGCGCACGTAGCATGTACACGTACGTACAGCGGCCAGGGTGCAAGAAAGAAAATACGGCCACGTATGTGTACATACGGGCGGGGTCGCGAATGCCTACTCACGCATACGTACGGCGAGGCCTCATTGACATGGCTGGGTCAGAACGGAGAAATAGCATCGTCATCATGTTCATGGGGAGGCAACGGAATGCGTCGTGTTCATGGGGAGGCAACGGAATGCGTCGTATTCATCGGGAGGCAACAGAACGCATGGGAGCCAACTGGCTGGGTCGGAACAGAATGCGTGGTCGTGTTCATCGAGAGGGCTTGGACGGAACAGGCGATGGAAACGAGGCGTGGCGTACCGGAGAATGGAGGAAATGGCCTTATGTTCGACCGGCCACATTCGAAACGGGATCCTGTTCATCGGGGAGGGGTCTGGCATACCGGAAAACAGACGTAACATACCTCCTACGGTCTAAATGGGGGTCCTGTTGATCGGGAGGGGTGTGGCATACCGCAAAACGGAGGAAATGGACCTCCTACGGTCGAAATGGGGGTCCTGTTGATCGGGAGGGGTGTGGCGTACCGCAAAACGGACGAAACGGACCTCCTACGGTCTAAACGGGGATCCTGTTCATCGGTAGGGGTGTGGCGTACCACAAAATGGGACTCCACGAGATACTGTTCATCTCCACCATCGACCTCCTCCAGCCTCCATGGGCTACCGTCGACCTCCTCCAGCCTCCATGGGCTCCTGTTCGTCTAGCCTCCACCGCGCGCTACTCCACCGGCTACTGTTCAACTACCCGTCCACTGTCTACTGCTCATCCAGCCCTCCACACCACGGGGTCCTGTTCAACCACCCCTCCACGGGCACCCCTCCACTGTCTACTATTCATCCAGCCCCCCACACCACGGGGTCCTCTTCATCCAGAGGCAACGCCACCGCTCACTGTTCATCCAACCCCCCCGGCAACGCTCACTGTTCATCCAATCGATCGGCTTTAGTTAGCAGCAGTAGCGAAGGAATCACTCGATCGGGTTCAGTTAACAGCCATCGATCGATCGCTCAGGTTCAGTAACGTGTAGCCTGCAGTGCAATCGCTCGGGTTCAGTTAGAGCCCAACGCCTTGCTCGGGTTCAGTTAGAGCCAACGCCTCGCACACGCGCGCGTACGTGTACGAGAGAAACGCGCATCGCTCGGCCCCCGACCTCCCACCGTAACCGGGAACTCCCCGAAATTTTCCTCGCCCTCGCTTCTACCACGGTTTTTTCCGTCATGGACGGCCCAAAGAATGTCATGCAGTTGCGTCTCCGGCCCGCCCAGGACGAAAAGCCCATTTTCCGTCATGATTTTTTGTCATAGAAGTAGGAGCCCAGCACATCTATGATGATACCGGGTTTTGTCACAATTATCATCATACAAGTGTCATATGTATGACAGAAAAAAATTCGTTCGGCCCAAAATGTCACGGTTGTGTCTCTTTTTTGTAGTGTGATTTACTGAACACCCCCATACTTACTACGAGGGGGCTGAAGCCGATGACTATAAAACTTTCAGATTATATTAAAACAACCGCACAGGAGGAATTCAAGCTTTTGAGCAAAATACAAATAGATTAACCATAAATTTGTATTTTACAATTATCATATACTTCACCCGAACATTATGTTTTTCGAACATTGACCCTCTATCAAGCGGGTGGCCTCCAGGACGTCTTCATAGTAACTCCCTGGTTCCGAACTGTCCCTGCCCCCGGGCGGACCCTTCGTAGCGACATCAACGGCCTTCATCTTTCCCCAAAATGTCTTGACTCGGGCAAGGGCCATCCGTGCACCTTCAATGCACATCGATCGCTTCGCAGCATCGATTCACGGCACCATGTCGACAAGCTTCTACACCAAGCCGAAATAGCTACTTGGAACAGGTTCGGTTGGCCACAGCCGGATTATAACATCCTTCATGGGAGCGATGGATAGCCTATGAAGTTTAGCCCATTGGGACATCTGTTCATTAAGCAGCAGCGGGCGCTTCGACGCACCGAACTGTGACCAAAAAAGCTTCTCCGTTGCATATCCAGCTCGCGCTTGGTAATTCCACGCTGCATCGGAAGAACTCTTCGGCAAGTCCAAATACTCGCCCAAAGAACTCCACACTTGGTTCAGCTGAGCATAGTCCGGGTCGCCGAACTTAGTCTGCAGCAGAAAAGGCTTTCCAGCCATAATCTCTTTCGCCTGCCGAACCTCCTCACGGAGTGCTCTCGACTCCGATCGTGCTTCTCTTGCCTCCTGTCGGGCCTTGTCCAGTTCAGCTATTAGGGCTTCATTCTCCACAGCAAGTGTCATTGTGGATACCTTCTCCTCGACCTGGCATCGTGCAGCTTGTGCGGCCTTCAGTTCAACTGATGCCTCTTTAGCAGCAGCATCACTAAGCCAGACCCACTCCTTGGCCCGGACTAGCTCTGCCCGAAGAGCCCCCATGGCGGCAACACCATTTGCATTATATGCACATTTAATATACAGCAAGTTCCCGTGTCAAGCACACTGGTGTAAAGAAAGCTCGAAATATGTACCTTGTGAGTCATCAAGATGTCTTTTGATCGATGCAATGTCATCCACCGCAATATCCAGCTTTTGCTATAGTACGGCCACTTCCATACTTTGGGCAGCCACAGGAGGGGCATCAGCCTATATTTCAAACTAAACCAAGGTTAATACCTGAGCATATCTCTTTGATCCTCCGATCGCTTCCTTCGGAAGACAACCCGAGTCCCTGGGGCTACTTCATATACAACAGGTGCATTCTGTCAATAAAATTCAATTGATAAAACTACATCACAGACCTCAAAACCTCTCAGAAGGCCTGTGAAGGCCTCGTCCAATTGACTCTTCGCGGATAGAACCTTTTTGACCACCGTAGCCATCAAGGTACGGTGCTCTTCTAAAAGGGATGCTCGTCGTAGCAAGTCCATCAGTGGCTCCGACACCCTAGGGTCTTCAGAAGCGCTGCCGATGTACGACCTTCCCTCGAAGGATCCCGCTTACTTACTTCCAGAATCGTTACCGGCTATAAACCAGATGGTTCGGGGACTCCAGTCTTGATCCCGGAACCCCGAATGATAGAGGCGCCGCCTTCAGGTAACGCCTTCTCAGTTTCTTGTACCACTTGGTGTTCGGGAGGAGCCCTTCGAGATGATACTTCGGTATCATCCCCCCTATCGGGCGTTGGGGCCAGGAAAGGCGTATCACTCGCCATCATCTCTGGAAGAAGATCCCCCGAGGAGGAGAATGATTGAGAAGCACCAGGTGTTAACCTGCGTGGATGAACATATATCGGATGATTACTTCACTAATAGGAAAAGAATGAGGTGCCCTAGCTACTCTTACGTTTTGCTGTAAGGTTCGTCCTCATCATCCTTTGCCCGGCCCAAGCCGCTCGATGATGGCGTTTTCCCTTCTTGGAAGGCTGATGTCTACTACACAACCTTCTTCTTGTAGACGTTGTTGGGCCTCCAAGTGCAGAGGTTTGTAGGACAGTAGCAAATTTCCCTCAAGTGGATGACCTAAGGTTTATCAATCCATAGGAGGCGTAGGATGAAGATGGTCTCTCTCAAGCAACCCTGCAACCAAATAACAAAGAGTCTCTTGTGTCCCCAACACTCCCAATACAATGGTAAATTGTATAGGTGAACTAGTTCGGCGAAGAGATGATGATACAAGTGGTATATGGATAGTAGACAATAGTATTTGTAATCTGAATTTATAAAAACAGCAAGGTAACTAATGATAAAAGTGAGCGTAAGCGGTATTGCAATGCGTTGAAACAAGGCCTAGGGTTCATACTTTCGCTAGTGCAAGTTCCCTCAACAATACAAACATAATTGGATCACATAACTATCCCTCAACATGCAACAAAGAGTCACTCCAAAGTCACTAATAGCGGAGAACGAACAAAGAGATTATGGTAGGGTACGAAACTACCTCAAAGTTATTCTTTCCAATCATTCCGTTGGGCTATTACTATAAGTGTCACAAACAGCCCTAGAGTTCGTACTAGAATAACACCTTAAGACACAAATCAACCAAAACCCTAATGTCACCTAGATACTCCAATGTCACCTCAAGTATCCGTGGGTATGATTATACGATATGCATCACACAATCTCAGATTCATCTATTCAACCAACACATAGAACCTCAAAGAGTGCCCCAAAGTTTCTACCGGAGAATCACGACGAAAACGTGTGCCAACCCCTTTGCATAGGTTCATGGGCGGAACCCGCAAGTTGATCACCAAAACATACATCAAGTGAATCACGTGGTATCCCATTGGCACCACAGATACGCACGGCAAGACATACATCAAGTGTTCTCAAATCTTTAAAGACTCAATCTGATAAGATTACTTCAAGGGGAAAGCTCAATTCATTACAAGAGAGTAGAGGGGGGAAGAAATATCATAGGATCCAAATATAATAACAAACATCGCGATACATCAAGATCGTACAATCTCAAGAACATGAGAGAGGGAGAGAGAGATCAAGCACATAGCTACTGGTACATACCCTCAGCCCTGAGGAGAACTACTCCCTCCTCGTCATGGAGAGCACCGGGATGATGAAGATGGCCACCGGGCAAGGATTGCCCCCTCCGGCAGGGTGCCGGAACGGGTCTAGATTGGCTTTCGGTGGCTACAGAGGCTTCTGGCGGCGGAACTCCCGATCTATTGTGCTCCTTGATGTTTTTAGGGTATATGGAGATATATAGGCAGAAGAAGTACGTCAGGGGGCCACGAGGGGCCCACAAGGGTGGAAGGCGCGCCCAGGGGGGTGGCGCACCCCCCTGCCTCGTGGCCTCCTCCCAGATCCCCCGACGTGCACTCCAAGTCTTTTGGGCTTCTTTCCTTCCAAAAATGAGTTCCATGGAGTTTCAGGTCAATTGGACTCCGTTTGATTTTACTTTACTTCGAAACCCTAAAACAGGGTAAAAACAGAAACTAGCATTGGGCTCTGGGTTAATAGGTTAGTCCCAAAAATGATATAAAAGTATGTATAATAAAGCCCATAAACATTCAAAACAGTATATAATATAGCATGGAGCAATCAAAAATTATAGATACGTTGGAGACGTATCAGCATCCTCAAGCTTAATTCTTGCTCGTCCTCGAGTAGGTAAATGATAAAAGAAAGAATTTTTGATGTGGAATGCTATTTGGCATAATTTTAATGCAATTCTTCTTAATTGTGGTATGAATATTCAGATCCGAAAGATTCAAGACAAAAGTTCATATTGACATAAAAATGATAATACTTCAAGCATACTAACTAAGCAATTATGTCTCTTCAAAATAACATGGCCAAAGAAAGTTATCCCTACAAAATCATATAGTCTGGCTATGCTCCATCTTCACCACACAACATATTTAAATCATGCACAACCCCGATGACAAGCCAAGCAATTGTTTCATACTTTTGATGTTCTCAAACTTTTTCAATCTTCACGCAATACATGAGCGTGAGCCATGGATATAGCACTATAGGTGGAATAGAATGGTGGTTGTGGAGAAGACAAAAAGGAGAAGATAGTTTCACATCAACTAGGCGTATCAACGGGCTATGGAGATGCCCATCAATAGATATCAATGTGAGTGAGTAGGGATTGCCATGCAACGGATGCACTAGAGCTATAAGTGTATGAATAGCTCAACAAAAGAACTAAGTGGGTGTGCATCCAACTTGCTTGCTCACGAAGACCTAGGGCAATTTTGGGGAAGCCCATCATTGGAATATACAAGCCAAGTTCTATAATGTAAAATTCCCACTAGTATATAAAAGTGACAACATAGGAGACTCTATCATGAAGATCATGGTGCTACTTTGAAGAATGACTGTGGTAAAAGGATAGTAGCATTGCCCCTTCTCTCTTTTTCTCTCATTTTTTTATTTTTTATTTGGGCCTTTTCCTCTTTTTTATGGCCTCCTTTCTCCTTTTTTTTACTTGGGCTTCTTTGGCCTCTTTTATTTATTTATTTTCGTCCGGAGTCTCATCCCGACTTGTGGGGGAATCATAGTCTCCATTATCCTTTCCTCACTGGGACAATGCTCTAATAATGATCATGACACTTTTATTTACTTACAACTCAAGAATTACAACTCGATACTTAGAACAAGATATGACTCTATATGAATGCCTCCGGCGGTGTACCAGGATGTGCAATGATGCATGAGTGACATGTATGAAAGAATTATGAACGGTGGCTTTGACCCAAATACAATGTCAACTACATGATCATGCAAAGCAATATGACAACGATGGAGCGTGTCATAATAAATGGAATGGTGGAAAGTTGCATGGCAATATACCTCGGAATGGCTATGGAAATGCCATAATAGGTAGGTATGGTGGCTGTTTTGAGGAAGGTATATGGTGGGTTTATGGTACCGGTGAAAGTTGCGCGGTACTAGAGAGGCTAGCAATGGTGGAAGGGTGAGAGTGCGTATAATCCATGGACTCAACATTAGTCATAAAGAACTCATATACTTATTGCAAAAATCTACAAGTTATCAAAGCAAAGTATTACGCGCATGCTCCTAGGGGGATAGATTGGTAGGAAAAGACCATCGCTTGTCCCCGATCGCCACTCATAAGGAAGACAATCAATAAATAAATCATGCTCCGACTTCATCACATAACGGTTCACCATACGTGCATGCTACGGGAATCACAAGCTTCAACACAAGTATTTCTAAAATTCACAACTACTCAACTAACATGACTGTAATATTACCATCCTCATATCTCAAAACAATCATCAAGTATCAAACTTCTCTTAGTATTCAACACACTCATAAGAGAATTTTACTATTCTTCTTGTATACCTAGCATATTAGGAATATTTAAGCAAATTACCATGCTATTTAAGACTCTCAAAATAATATTAGTGAAGCATGAGAGATCAATAGTTTCTATAAAACAAATCTATCACCGTCCTCTAAAAGATAGAAGTGAAGCACTAGAGCAAATGACAAACTACTCCGAAAGATATAAGTGAAGATCAATGAGTAGTTGAATAATTATGCAACTATGTGAAGACTCTCCAACATTAAAGAATTTCAGATCTTGATACTTTATTCAAACAGCAAGCAAAGCAAAATAAAATGATATTCTAAGAATGGCAAACATCATGTGAAGAAGCAAAAACTTAGGATCAACCAATACTAACCGATAGTTGTTGAAGAAGAAAGGTAGGATGCCAACCGGGGCATCCCCAAGCTTAGATGCTTGAGACTTCTTGGGATGCCTTGGGCATCCCCAAGCTTGAGCTTTTGTGTCTCCTTAATTCCTCTCATATCACGGTCTCCCTAAATCTCAAAAGCTTAATCCACACAAAACTCAACAAGGACTCGTGAGATAAGTTAGTATAAACCATTGCAAAAACCTTATCATACTCTACTGTAGCAAGTCACTAAATTTATTATTCAACATTGCACACTAAATTCCTCTGCATATTTAATAGTCCTATCCTCAAATAGAATCATTAAAGAAACAAACATATGCAAACAATGCAAACATAACATCAATCTGCCTAAACAGGATAGTCTGTACAGAATGCGGCAACATCCATACTTCCCTAGGTCCAAAAATTATGAAAGAAAATTCCCACTGTAGTAAATTTATCATATCTTAATATGCAGAAGGTTTCAACATTTTATCACATTCTGAATTTTCTAGGGAATTATTGCAACAGCGGTAAACTTTCTGTTTTCAAACAGCAACATGTATACTTGTAACATAGGCATAGTAAAGGCTATCAATGCCACTTTTATTGAAATAAAAGATGCAAAACATTGTTGTAAATAACAGCAAGCAAATCCTAACAAAATAAATTGACGCTCCAAGCAAAACACATATCATATGGCGAATAAAAATATAGCTCTAAGTAAAGTTACCGATGAATGAAGACGAAAGAGGGGATGCCTTCCGAGACATCCCCAAGCTTAGGCTCTTGGTTGTCCTTGGATATTACCTTGGGGTGCCTTGGGAATCCCCAAGCTTAGGCTATTACCACTCCTTGTTCCATAGTCCATCAAATCCTTACCCAAAACTTGAAAAGTTCACAACACAAAACTTAACAGAAAACTCGTAAGCTCCGTTAGTATAAGAAAATAAATCAACACTTCAGGGTACTGTAATTAACTCATTCTTTATTTATATTGGTGTTAAACCTACTGTATTACAACTTCTATATGGTTTAAAAACTCTTTTACTAGCCATAGATTCATCAAAATAAGAACACAACACATGAAAAACAGAATCTGTCAAAAACAGAACAGTCTGTAGTAATCTGAATCAAACGTATACTTCTGGAACTCATAAAATTCTCAAGCAAATTGATGGACCTGAGGAATTTATCTATTAATAATCTTAAAAATAATTGACTAAATATCACTTTCCAAACAAAGATGGCAGCAATTCTCGTGAGCGCTAAAGTTTCTGTTTTTTACAGAATGATCAACAAGACTTCTCCCAAGTCTTCCCAAAGGTTCTACTTGGCACAAACACTAATTAAAAAAAACTAAAACCACATCTAAATAGAGGATAGATGAATTATTTATTACTAAACAGGATCAAAAAGCAAAGAACAAAAATAAAGTTGGGTTGCCTCCCAACAAGCGCTATCGTTTAACGCCCCTAGCTAGGCATGATGATTTCAATGATGCTCACAAAAAAGATAAGAATTGTAACATAAAAAGAGCATCATGAATAATATGACTAGAACATTTAATTCTAACATACTTACTATACATAGGGAATTTGTGAGAAAATAACTTATGGGAACAATAATCTACTAGCATAGGAAGGCAAAACAAGCATAACTTCAAAACTTTAAGCACATAGAGAGGAAACTTGGTATTATTGCAATTCCAACAAGCATATATTCCTCCCTCATAATAATTTTCAGTAGCATAATGAATTAATTCAACAATATAACCGGCACCTAAGACATTCTTTTCATGATCTACAGGCATATAATTTTTATTACTCTCCACATAAGCAAAATTCTTCTCATTCGGGATAGTGGGAGTATCATAAGAGACTTGAATACTATAAATTGTCTCCACATTAAAAGAGTAATGTTCATAAAAAGGGTAATCATAATCATGACAAGTTTTATAAATATAATCACTACTTTTTATAGCATAAGTATCATCACAATAATCATCATAAGTAGGAGGCATGCTATCATCATTATAAATTTGCATATCAAAACTTGGGAGACTAAAAATATCATCTTCATTAAACATAGCATCCCCAAGCTTGGGACAAATATTAATTGCAGCAAATATATTCTCAAAAACATCATATTCATCAAACATAGCATCCCCAAGCTTGGTCCTTTTCATATCATAAGCAAAATCACTCTCATAATTAATAGTATGGATAGCACCAATAGTATAGCAATTATCATATTCGTCCAAGCAAGTGCCAAAAAGATTTTCAAGATCATAAGAAATATCATTATCTTCCACAATTATATTTTCATGAGGCACAATAGTAATAGGAGCCGCATTATTTCGGAGAGATATCTCTTTACCTCTCTTCCTTTTTCTTTTCTTTTCTTCTTCTTCACCACATCACGTGTGGGTTCACTCCTCTTTTTGGAGCTCCTTATTTATGAGATTGGTTGAATAGGAGGCTCCTCCTCGTTACCTGATTCATCATAAGAAATAATAGGAGGATATTGGGAAGTCTCTTCCCTTTCATTAGTATTCTCTTCATCTTCTATTCGTGTTCTTTTCTTTATGTAATTGGCAATATAAGGATTTTCAATGCAATTCACCGCACAATACATATAAATTTCCTCTAGGTCAAAATGAAGAACTCTATCAAGGGAAAATTTTGGAATATCCTTAGTTATACGTTTCATTTCTTCGTAGCTCATAGGCAAACTAAGTTCATTATAATGTGCAATGGAAATCAAGTCATCACAATTTTTGGACACGATTAGATCATGAAACAATTTTCATCAGATAATTAAATGACCACGTTCATTACAAAGCTCACAAGTATGGCCAAGAAAATTTAAATTTTCAGCACAATCATCTAGATCTTCTTGCAACAATTTAGTTTCTAAGTACTTATGCTTCTTGCAATATCTATCTTCTCTATTTAGTGTGTACTTACAAACCCAATGCACCCCACAAAAATTGACATGTTTATAGGAGACATTTTCATCATAACTAGTGCAATCATCATTATTATCATGGATATTCAAAGAATTCATACTAACAACATTGCAATCATGCTCATCATTCAAATATTTAGTGCCAAACATTTTATAGATTTCTTCTTCTAGCACTTGAGCACAATTATCCTTTCCATCATACTCACGAAAGATATTCAAAAGGTGAAGCGTATGAGACAAACTCAATTCCATTTTTTATAGTTTTCTTTTATAAACTAAACTAGTGATAAAACAAGAAACTAAAAGACTCGATTGCAAGATCTAAAGATATACCTTCAAGCGCTAAACTCCCCGGCAACGGTGCCAGAAAAGAGCTTGATGTCTACTACACAACCTTCTTCTTGTAGACGTTGTTGGGCCTGCAAGTGCAGAGGTTTGTAGGACAGTAGCAAATTTCCCTCAAGTGGATGACCTAAGGTTTATCAATCCGTACGAGGTGTAGGATGAAGATGGTCTCTCTCAAGAAACCCTACAACCAAATAACAAAGAGTCTCTTGTGTCCGCAACACACCCAATACAATGGTAAATTGTATAGGTGCACTAGTTCAGCGAAGAGATGGTGATACAAGTGGTATATGGATAGTAGATAATAGTATTTGTAATCTGAAATTATAAAAACAGCAAGGTAACTAATGATAAAAGTGATTGTAAACGGTATTGCAATGGTTGAAACAAGGCCTAGGGTTCATACTTCCGCTAGTGCAAGTTCCCTCAACAATACTAACATAATTGGACCACATAACTATCCCTCAACATGCAACAAAGAGTCACTCCAAAGTCACTAATAGCGGAGAACGAACGAAGAGATTATGGTAGGGTACGAAACCACCTCAAAGTTATTCTTTCCAATCAATCAGTTGGGCTATTCCTATAAGTGTCACAAACAGCCCTAGAGTTCGTACTAGAATAACACCTTAAGACACAAATCAACCAAAACCCTAATGTCACCTAGATACTCCAATGTCACCTCAAGTATCTGTGGGTATGATTATACGATATGCATCACACAATCTCAGATTCATCTATTCAACCAACACATAGAACCTCAAAGAGTGCCCCAAAGTTTCTACCAGAGAATCACGACGAAAACGTGTGCCAACCCCTAAGCATAGTTTCATGGGCGGAACCCGCAAGTTGATCACCAAAACATACATCAAGTGAATCACGTGGTATCCCATTGTCACCACAGATACGCACGGCAAGACATACATCAAGTGTTCTCAAATCTTTAAAGACTCAATCCGATAAGATTACTTCAAGGGGAAAACTCAATTCATTACAAGAGAGTAGAGGGAGGAAGAAACATCATAGGATCCAAATATAATAGCAAAGCTAGCGATACATCAAGATCGTACCATCTCAAGAAAACGAGAGAGAGAGAGATCAAACACATAGCTAGTGGTACATACCCTCAACCCCGTGGGAGAACTACTCCCTCCTCATCATGGAGAGCACCGGGATGATGAAGATGGCCACCGGAGAAGGATTGCCCCCTCCGGCAGGGTGCCGGAACGGGTCTAGATTGGCTTTCGGTGGCTACGGAGGCTTCTGGCGGCGGAACTCCCGATCTATTGTGCTCCTCGGGGTTTTTAGGGTATATGGAGATATATGGGTGGAAGAAGTACGTTAGGGGGGCGCGAGGGGCCCACGAGGGTGGAGGGCACACTCAGGGGGGTGGGCGCGCCCCCCTGCCTCGTGGCCTCCTCGCAGATCCCCCGACGTGCACTCCAAGTCTTCTGGGCTTCTTTCCTTCCAAAAACGAGTTCTGTGGAGTTTCAGGTCAATTGGACTCCATTTGATTTTCCTTTACTTTGAAACCCTAAAACAGGGTAAAAACAGAAACTGGCACTAGGCTCTGGGTTAATAGGTTAGTCCCGAAAATGATATAAAAGTGTATAATAAAGCCCATAAACATTTAAAATAGTAGATAATATAGCATGGAGCAATCAAAAATTATAGATACGTTGGAGACATATCAAAGGCTTCCCCTCCTGACCTTCGGAGGCGGCCCTCTTCTTGCCCTGGAAGGCTTCCTCCGCACTTTTGCCCTTGGGTAAAAGGGTTTCGGTTTCCCCGAACGCGGCCACCTAGTACGGTGTCGAAACCAGCATCCTCGTCAGCAGGTCGGTCGCAGGGCCTTCGGGAAGAGGCGCCGGACACCAGATCAGCGCCACTTTCTTTATCCAGTCCTGTACAGGGACGGATTGTTCAATATCTTGTTAAGAGGTACCTGAATGGAAGGTGCTTGGGGTACCAAATACTTGTCGAACTGTCTGGATGATTGCAGTCAAGTCCAACATCTTCGGTGGTGTCCAGCCATTGCTCTCGTTCCCCGAAATATAATTTCCACATTCCTTCGCGCGTAGTGCCGAAGAAGTTTTGTACGGTCCGCCGCCCTTCTAGGTTAAACTCCCACATACGAAGAGGCCGCCGCTGACATGGCAGGATGCAGCGGACTAGCATTATTTGAATGACGTTCACAAGATCGATGCCCTTCTCAATAAGGCTTCCGATGCGGCTTTGCAGAGTCTGCACTTCATTGACGGATCCCCAGTCCAATCCCTTATTGACCCATGAAGCAAGCTGAACTGGAGGGCCGGGTTGGAACACAGGTGTAGCCGCCCACTTGGAGCTCCGCGGCTTGTTGACATAAAACCACCCCTTGTTGCCACAGGTCTGAAGATTTGGCGAAAGAACCCTCGGGCCAAACTGCACCAACCAGTTTGCCTATCATGACGCAGCCGCACTCTGCCCGCTCCTCCTCTGCCACCTGCGGCCTCACATCAAAGGTCTTGAGCCACAAACCGAAGTGTGGAGTAGTCCGGAGTAAGGCCTCACACGTTACGATAAATGTCGAGATGAGGAGAATAGAGTCCGGGGTCAGATCGTGAAAATCTAGCCCATAGTAGAACATGAGCCCCTGGACGAAGGGGTTATGCGCGAACCCTATCCCATGAAGGAAGTGAGACACAAATACAACCCTCTCGCCAGATCTGGGGGTCGGTATGACTTGCCCTTGCGCCGGAAGCCGATGAAAGATTTCCGAGGTCAGGTACCTCGCTACGCGAAGCTCCACAATGTGTTCCTCTGTGACAGAAGAGGCCACACACCAGCCCTAACGGTTGGATCCGGACATGACTAAGGATGGTGGTGATTGGAACCCGAGGGTTGGAACTTGGGGTGGCTGGAGTAGAGGAAGGAGCATGCGCAAGGAAGAAGAAGAGGCAAGTGTCGGTGTCAAAACCGACGGATCTTGGGTAGGGGGTCCCGAACTGTGCATCTAAGGCTGATGGTAAAAGGAGGCGGGGGACACAATGTTTACCCAGGTTCGGGCCCTCTCCATGGAGGTAATACCCGACTTCCTTCTTGATTGATCTTGATGATACGAGTATTACAAGAGTTGATCTACCACGAGATCGTAGAGGCTAAACCCTAGAAGCTAGCCTATGATTATGATTGTTGTTGTCCTACGGACTAAACCCTCCAGTTTATATAGACACTGGAGGGGTCTAGGGTTACACAGAGTTGGTTACAAGGGAGGAGATCTACATATCCGAATTGCCAAGCTTGCCTTCCATGCAAAGGAGAGTCCCACCCGGACACAGGACGAAGTCTTCAATCTTGTATCTTCATAGTCCAATAGTCTGGCCAAAGTATATAGTCCGGCTGTCCGAGGACCCCCTAATCCAGGACTTCCTCAGTAGCCCCTGAACCAGGCTTCAATGACGATGAGTCTGGCGCGCAGATTGTCTTCGGCATTGCAAGACGGGTTCCTTCTTAGAATACTCCATAGAAGGTTTTGAACACAGGGATCGCGTCCGACTCTGCAAAATAAATTCCACATACCACCGTAGAGAGTATATTATTCCACAAATCTAATCTGCTGACAACTTTTTATAATGTGACGTCCTGCCGTGGCCCGGTCATTACGAACCGTTTTTCCCTGCCTGCCACTGCACGTGTTGCGATGTGGTTTTATTGCCACGGAATTCTCATCAATACGAGATTCTCATCAATACGGATATGGGTAACCCAACCGCGGCATCAATCGCGGCGCTTGGGGAATAAGCGATTTTATGGGGCAAGTAGGGAGGCGCACAATTTCTACCACCTTTATAAAGGGACAAGGATTCCTCTTTTTCACCCACGCCTTCTTCTTCCCCTGCCCATCCATTCTCGCGCACTTGAGCTCCAGCGCCCAAGTTCTCATTTTCTCCGCAAAGCCATTCCAAAGTGGATGGTGTCCTTTGTTACGGAGGAGAACATTACGAAGCTCCAGGAAGCCGGATACCTGGCCGCAGACATCGCACCGGCTCCCAGACGCGGGGTTGATCGTCCCTACTCCAGAACCCCATGAGAGGGTTGTATTCCTCATCCACTTCGTCCTTGGACTGGGATTTCCCCTCCACCCATTTGTCCATGGGCTCATGTTCTACTATGGGCTGGACTTCCATGATCTGGCCCCCAATTTCATCCTCCACATCTCGGCGTTTATCGTCGTGTGCGAGGCCTTCCTCTACATCAAGCCCCACTTCGGCTTGTGGCTGAAGACCTTCAACGTGAAACCGAAGGTAGTGGTAGGCCAGCAAGTGGAGTGCGGAGGCGCCATGGTGGGAAAAATTCCCAACGTCACCTGGCTCGAAGGCTCCTATGTGGAGACCGTGAAGGGGTGGCAATCGGGGTGGTTCTACATCACCGAGCCGCGCGACACCAACTGGGTGGCGGCCCCCGAATTTCGATCCGGCATCCCCACGCGGCTCACCTCCTGGAAAGAGAAGGGCCTATCCTGGGGTTCATCGGTAGAGCTGACCAGATGATACGTCCATTTTGCATCATGCTTTTATATCAATATTTATTGCATTATGGGCCGTTATTGCACATTATGTCACAATACTTATGCCTATTCTCTCTTATTTTATAAGGTTTACATAAAGAGGGAGAATGCCGGCAGCTGGGATTCTAGGCTGGAAAAGGAGAAAATATTAGAGACCTATTCTACACAGCTCCAAAAGTCCTGAAACTTCTCAAAAGTCATTTTTAGAATATATAAAAAATACTGAGCACAAGAAGTTCCGGAGGGGGGACACACCCTGCCCACGAGGGTGGGGGCGCGCCCTACCCCCTGGGGGCGCCCCCTGCCTCGTGGCCCCCTGGTGGCCCTCCGATGCCCATTTTCTGCTATATGGAGTCTTTCGATGAGGAGAAAATTATAAGCCAGCTTTCGGGACGAGACTCCGCCGCCACGAGGCGGAACCTTGGTGGAACCAATCTAGGGCTCCGGCGAGGTTGTTCTGCCGGGGAAACTTCCCTTCGGGAGGGGGAAATCATTGCCATCGTCATCACCAACGATGCTCTCATCAGGAGGGGGTCAATCTCCATCAACATCTTCACCAGCACCATCTCCTCTCAAACCCTAGTTCATATCTTGTATCCAATTCTTGTCTCTAAGTACGGGATTGGTACCTGGAGGTTGCTAGTAGTTTTAATGACTCCTTGTAGTTGATGCTAGTTGGTTTATTTGTTGGAAGATCATATGTTCAGATCCTATATGCATATTAATACCCCTCTGATTATGAACATGAATATGCTTTGTGAGTAGTTACGTTCGTTCCTGAGGACATGGGAGAAGTCTTGCTATTAGTAGTGATGTGAAATTGGTATTCGTTCGATATTTTGATGAGATGTATGTTGTCTCTCCTCTAGTGGTTTTATGTGAACGTCGACTACATGACACTTCACCATTATTTGGGCCTAGAGGAAGGCATTGGGAAGTAATAAGTAGATGATGGGTTGCTAGAGTGACAGAAGCTTAAACCCTAGTTTATGTGTTGCTTCGTAAGGGGCTGATTTGGACACATATGTGTCATGCTATGGTTAGGTTTGCCTTAATACTTTTGTTGTAGTTGCGGATGCTTGCAATAGAGGTTAATCATAAGTGGTATGCTTGTCCAAGTAAGGGCAGTACCCAAGCACCGGTCCACCCACATTCCAAATTATCAAAGTACCGAACGCGAATCATATGAACGTGGTGAAAACTAGCTTGACGATAATTCCCATGTGTCCTCAGGAGCGCTGTTCTCTATTTTAGAATTTGTCCAGGCTTGTCCTTTGCTACAAAAAGGATTGGGCCACCTTAATGCACTTTATTTACTTTTATTAATTGTTGCTTGTTAGAAATTATCTTATCACAAAACTATCTGTTACCTATAATTTCAGTGCTTGTAGAGAATACCTTGCTGAAAACAACTTATCATTTCCTTCTGCTCCTCGTTGGGTTCGACACTCTTACTTATAGAAAGGACTACGATAGATCCCCTATACTTGTGGGTCATCAAGACTCTTTTCTGGCGCTGTTGCCGAGGAGTGAAGCGCCTTTATTAGGTGGAATTTGGTAAGGAATAATTTATATAGTGTGCTGAAATTTACTGTCACTTGTTACTATGGAAAGTAATCCTCTGAGGGGCTTGTTCGGGGTATCTTCACCCCGACCAGTAGAGCAAAGAGTTGCGCCTCAACCTATTGAACCTACTGAAAATGAAAATGTCTACTTTGAGATTCCTTCGGCTATGATAGAAAAACTGCTAGCTAATCCTTTTGCAGGAGGCGGAACAATGTATCCTGATGAGCACCTAATATATGTGGATGAACTTTGTGGATTATTTAAGCTTGCAGGTGTGCCCGATGATGTTATTAAGAAGAAGGTCTTCCCTTTATCTTTGAAGGGAGATGCATTGACATGGTATAGGCTATGTGATGATATGTGATCATGGAACTATAAATGATTGAAATTGGAATTTCATCAAAAGTTTTATCCTATGCATCTTGTTCATAGTGATCGCAATTATATATATAATTTTTGGCCTCACGAAGGAGAAAGCATCGCTCAAGCTTGGGGGAGGCTTAAATCAATGTTATATTCATGCCCCAATCATGAGCTTCCAAGAGAAATAATTATTCAAAATTTATATGCTCGGCTTTCTGATAATAATCACACCATGCTCGATACTTCTTGTGCTGGCTCTTTTATGATGAAGACTATTGAATTCAAATGGGATTTATTGGAAATAATTAAACGCAACTCTGAAGATTGGGACCTCGATGAAGGTAAGGAGTCAGGTATGACACCTAAGTTTGATTGTGTTAAATCTTTTATGGATACCGATGTTTTCCGTAAATTTAGCACTAAATATGGACCTGACTCTGAAATAGTAGCTTCTTTCTGTGAATCTTTTTCTACTCATGTTGATCTCCCTAGGGAGAAGTGGTTTAAATATCATCGTCCCATAGAAGTAAAAGTAGCTGCACCTAGTAAAGTTGAAGAAAATACTGTCCCTTATAATGATCCTATTGTTCCTACTGCTTATGTTGAGAAACCACCTTTTCCTGTTAGGATAAAAGATCATGCTAAAGCTTCAACTGTGGTTCGTAAAAGCAATATTAGAACTTATACACCTCCTGAGCAAATTAAAGTTGAACCTAATATTGCTATTGTTAAAGATCTCTTGTCTGATAATATTGATGGGCATGTTATTCATTTCTGTGATGAGACTACTAGAATTGCTAAACCTTGTGCTAAGGATAAACATAGACCCGTGGTAGGCATGCCTGTTATTTCTTTTAAAATAGGAGATCATTGTTATCATGGCTTATGTGATATGGGTGCCAGTGTTAGTGTTATACCTCATGACTTATACAAAGAAATTATGCATGATATTGCACCTGCTGAGCTAGAAGATATTGATGTCACAATTAAACTTGCCAATAGAGATACTATTTCACCAATTGGAATTGTTAGAGATGTTGAAGTCTTGTGTGGGAACACTAAATATCCTGCTGATTTTCATGTTCTTGGTTCCCCACAAGATAGCTTTTGTCCCATTATATTTGGTAGACCCTTCTTGAACACATTTATTGCTAAGATAGATTGTGAAAAGCATGTTGTTACTATTGGTTTAGGTGATATGTCTCATGAATTTAATTTCTCTAAATTTCGTAGACAACACCATGAAGAGGACTTGCCTAGTAAAGATGAAATTGTTGGTCTTGCTTCTATTGCCGTGCCTCTAGTGATCCTTTAGAACAATATCTGCTAGACCATGAAAATGATATGTTTATGAATGAAAGAAGGGAAATAGATGAAGTGTTCTTTAAACAGGAACCATCCTGAAACACAATTTACCTGTCGAAATCCTAGGGGATCCTCCTCCACCCAAGGGTGATCCCGTGTTTGAGATCAAACTATTACCTGATACTCTTAAATATGCTTATCTTGATGAGAAAAGGATATATCATGTTATTATTAGTGCTAACCTTTCAGAGCATGAAGAAGAGAGATTATTGAAAACTCTAAAGGAGAACCGTGCTGCTATTGGATATACTCTTGATGATCTTAAGGGCATTAGTCCCACACTATGTCAACATAAATTTTTTTGGAGAAAGATGCCAAACCATTTCATGATCACCAACGACAGCTGAATCCTAAGATGATAGAAGTGGCAAGAAAGGAAATACTAAAGCTCCATGAGGCAGGTATAATTTATCCCATTGCTGATAGTCAGTGGGTAAGTTGTGTCCATTGTGACCCTAAAAAGGGAGGTATTACTGTCGTTCCTAATGATGAAGATGAATTGACTCCGCAAAGAATTATTACAGGTTATAGGATGGTAATTGATTTCTGCAAATTAAATAAGGCTACTAAAAAAGATCATTACCCCTTACCTTTTATTGATCAAATGCTAGAAAGATTATCCAAACATACACATTTTTGCTTTCTACATGGTTATTCTGGTTTCTCTCAAATACCCGTGTCAGCTGATGATCAATCTAATACCACTTTTACTTGCCCGTTCGATACTTTTCCTTATAGACGTATGCCTTTTGGTTTATGTAATGCACCTGCTACCTTCCAAAGATGCATGATGGCTATATTCTCTGACTTTTGTGAAAAGATTTGTGAGGTTTTCATGGACGATTTCTCTGTCTATGGATCCTCTTTTGATGATTTCTTAAGCAACCTTGATCGAGTTCTGCAGAGATGTGAAGAAACTAACCTTGTCTTGAATTGGGAGAAGTGCCACTTTATGGTTAATGAAGGTATTGTCTTGGGGCATAAAGTTTCTGAAAGAGGTATTGAAGTTGATAAAGCTAAGGTTGATGCTATTGAAAAGATGCCATGTCCCAAGGACATCAAAGGTATAAGAAGTTTCCTTGGTCACACCAGTTTTTATAGGAGGTTCATTAAGGACTTCTCAAAAATTTCTTGGCCTTTGACTAATTTAATATAAAAATATATACCATTTGTTTTTGATGATGATTGCGTAGAAGAACTTGAAATACTTAAGAAAGCATTGATCTCTGCACCTATTGTTCAGCCACCTGATTCGAATTTACCCTTTGAAATTATGTGTGATGCTTGTGATTATGTTGTTGGTGTTGTTCTAGGGCAAAGAGTTGATAAGAAATTAAATGTTATTCAATATGCTAGTAAAACTCTAGACAATGCTCAGAGAAATTATGTTACTACTGAAAAAGAATTTTAGCAGTTGTATTTGCTTGTGATAAGTTCAGACCTTATATTGTTGATTCTAAAGTAACTATTCACACGGATCATGCTGCTATTAAATATCTTATGGAAAATAAAGATGCTAAACCTAGACTTATTAGATGGGTTCTCTTGCTACAAGAATTTGATTTGCATATTATTGATAGAAAGGGAGCTGAGAACCCCGTTGCAGACAACTTGTCTAGGCTAGAGAATGTTCTTGATGACCCACTACCTATTGATGATAGTTTTCCTGATGAACAATTAAATGTCATAAGTGCTTCTCAAACTGCTCCATGGTATGCTGATTATGCTAATTACATTCTTGCTAAATTTATACCACCTAGTTTCACATACCAGCAAAAGAAAAAGTTTTTCTATGATTTGAGACATTACTTTTGGAATGACCCACATCTTTATGAAGAAGGAGTAGATGGTGTTATTAGACGTTGTGTACCTGAGCATGAACAGGAACAGATCCTACGCAGGTGTCACTCCGAAGCATATGGAGGACACCACGCTGGAGATAGAACTGCACATAAGGTATTGCAATCCGGTTTTTATTTGCCTACTCTCTTCAAGGATGCACGTAAATTTGTTGTATCTTGTGATGAATGTCAAAGAATTGGTAATATTAGTAGACGTCAAGAAATGCCTATGAATTATTCGCTTTTTATTGAACCATTTGATTTTAGGGGCTTCGATTATATGGGACCTTTTCCTGCCTCCAATGGATACACACATATTTTAGTTGCTGTTGATTATGTTACTAAGTGGGTAGAAGCTATTCCAACTAGTAGTGCTGATCATAACACCTCTATTAAGATGCTTAAAGAAGTTATTTTCCAAGGTTTGGAGTCCCTAGATATTTAATGACTGATGGTGGTTCACATTTTATTCATGGTGCTTTCCGTAAAATGCTTGCTAAATATGATGTTAATCATAGAATTGCATCTCCTTATCACCCACAGTCTAGTGGTCAAGTAGAATTGAGTAATAGAGAGCTCAAATTAATTTTGCAAAAGACTGTTAATAGATCTAGAAAGAATTGGTCCAAGAAACATGATGATGCATTATGGGCCTATAGAACTGCATATAAAAATCCTATGGTTATGTCTCCGTATAAAATGGTCTATGGAAAAGCATGTCACTTACCTCTCGAACTAGAACATAAGGCCTATTGGGCTATTAAAGAGCTCAATTATGATTTCAAACTTGTCGGTGAGAAGAGGTTATTTGACATTAGCTCACTCGATGAATGGAGAACCCAAGCCTACGAGAATGCCAAATTATTTAAAGAAAAAGTTAAAAGATGGTATGACAAAAGAATACAAAAGCGCGAGTTTAATGTAGGTGATTATGTATTGCTATACAACTCTCATTTAAGATTTTTTGCAGGAAAACTTCTCTCTAAATGGGAAGGTCCTTACGTTATCGAGGAGGTCTATCGTTCCAGTGCCATAAAAATCAACAACTTCGAAGGCACAAATCCGAAGGTGGTGAACGGTCAAAGAATTAAACAGTATATCTCAGGTAATCCTATAAATGTTGAAACCAATGTTATTGAAACCGTAACTCTAGAGGAATACATAAGGGACACCTTCCGGAACGTTTCAGACTCCGAAAAGGAATAGGTATGTGGTAAGGTAAGTAAACCGACTCCAAAACAGTTCTAATGGCAATTTTCTTCCGTTTTGGAATATTTAGAAAAATAGAAAAATAAGAAGCAGTCCGGGAAGGACACGAGGGCTCCACGAGGGTGGAGGGCGCGCCCTACCCCCTGGGCGCGCCCCCTACCTCGTGGGCACCTCGTGTGCTCTCCGGACTCCGTTTTCTTGTACGATACGTATTTTGGTCGGTAAAAATTCATTATATAATCCCCCGATGGTTTTGACTCCCGTATCCCGCAATTGTCCTCTGTTTGTGTTTCGAGCTGTTGCTGCTATAGATTAGAGCAAGATGTCTTCGCAAGAGTCAGTCAGGGAGAGCCAGGTGTCTCATCCGGCACCGAGATCAATGACAAACGACAATGTTGACCACTTTGGGCCAGCAACGGAGGAAGAGGTGGAGGCTGATTTGAAGAGGATAGATGCCATGGATGAGGATCAAGAAGTCACTTCCCGCTTCCAAGCTGGATTCACAATGGGGGAACTGCAAAGCTCGGCTATTCCAAACTCGGTTATCCCTTCCAATGTTAGATTTCTTTCTTATGAGAATATGAAAAAGAGTGTCACTGTTTCTCCCACAGCTATGCAGCACCATTGGGTGCAAGGATCTTTGGCTGTTATAGGAAAACTTCGAAATGAAATAATGGACCTCAAGTAGCAAGTCAATAAGCTCGAGGAGGAGAATCGTATCCTGAGGGGCATCATCGCCAAGAATATCACATCACCATCCCCGAAAAGAGAGATATAATCACATGGTTACGGGCACTCCCCTTGGCAACTGCCAAGATTGGGGGAGTGCCCCGGTATCGTATCACCATCACTTTTTTCTTTACCGTTTTTCTTAGTTCGATCCTTTTGATAATATCTTGATCTAGTAGAATAAAGTTTTAGTATGATCTAGTTGTGAGTTTTGCTTTATGATCCTTCTATGTAATCGAGTCTGTGAGCTATATATAATAAAGATTAGTGTTGAGTCAAGGGCTTGATTATTTTTCCAAGATCTTGAGTGAATAAAAGAAAAGAGAAAGAATAAAAATAATAAAAGAGATCATATGGATCTTATGGAGAGTAATGAGCTCACATAGAAAGAGTATGATGAATAAAAGTTGTTGAGAGTTTACAAACATAGTTTTGGTCATCGTTGCAATTAATAGGAAGTAATAAAGAAAGAGAGGTCTTCACATATAAATATACTATCTTGGACATCTTTTATGATTGTGAGCACTCATTAAAATATGACATGCTAAAGAGTTGACATTGGACAAGGAAGACAACATAATGGGTTATGTTTTCTTACATCTGAGATAAATTATATTGTCCTGGATCATCCAACATGATTGAGCTTGGCTTTCCCCCTCATGCTAGCCAAATTCTTTGCACCAAGTAGAGATACTACTTGTGCTTCCAAACACCCTTAAACCAGTTTTGCCATGAGAGTCCACCATACCTACCTATGGATTGAGTAAGATCCCTCAAATAAGTTGTCATCGGTGCAAGCAATAAAAAATTACCCTCTAAATATGTATGACTTATTAGTGTGCGAGAAAATAAGCTTTATACGATCGTGTGATACGGAAGAAATAAAAGCGACAGCCTGCATAATAAAGGTTCGTATCACAAGTGGCAATATAAAGTGACGTTCTTTCACATTAAGATTTTGTGCATCCAACCATTAAAGCACATGACAACCTCTGCTTCCCTCTGCGAAGGGCCTATCTTTTACTTTTATCTCCTACCTTGTATAAGAGTCATGGTGATCTTCACCCTTCCTTTTTAAATTTTATCTTTTGGCAAGCATAACATGTTGGAAAGATCCTAGTATATATGGATAATTAGATGTGAGTTTTCATGAACTATTATTGCTGAAATTACCCTTGAGGTAAAACATTGGGAGGCAAAACTATAAGCCCCTATCTTTCTCTATGTCCGATTAAAACTCCATACCCATAAGTATTGCGTGAGTGCTTGCAATTGTGAAAGACTATATGATAGTTGAGTATGTGGACTTGCTGAAAAGCTCTTATATTGAATCTTTTCTATGTTATGATAAATTGCAATTTCTCCAATGACTGAGATTATAGTTTGTAAGTTTTCAATGAAGTTTATGACAAGAATTATATAAGTTGTTGTTCTAAGAATGATCATTATGCCCTCATGTCCATATTTTATTTTTATCGACACCTCTATCTATAAACATGTGGACATATTTTTCGATTTTGGCTTTTGCTTGAGGACAAGCGAGGTCTAAGCTTGGGGGAGTTGATACGTCAATTTTACATCATGCTTTTATATTGATATTTATTGCATTATGGGCTGTTATTACACATCATGTCACAATACTTATGCCTATTCTCTCTTATTTTATAAGGTTTACATAAAGAGGGAGAATGCCGGCAGCTGGGATTCTGGGCTGGAAAAGGAGCAAATATTAGAGACCTATTCTGCACAGCTCCAAAAGTCTTGAAACTTCACGGAAGTCATTTTCGGAATATATAAAAATACTGAGTGCAAGAAGTTCCGGAGGGGGCCACACCCTGCCCGCGAGGGTGGGGGCGCGCTCTACCCCCTCGGCGCGCCCCCTGCCTCGTGGCCCCCCTGGTGGCCCTCTGATGCCCATCTTCTGCTATATGGAGTCTTTCAATGAGGAAAAAACCATAAGCCATCTTTCCCCACGAGACTCCGCCGCCACGAGGCGGAACCTTGGTGGAACCAAACTAGGGCTCCGGCGAGGTTGTTCTGCCAGGGAAACTTCCCTCCGGGAGGGGGAAATCATCGCCATCAGCATCACCAATGATCCTCCCATCGGGAGGGGGTCAATCTCCATCAACATCTTCACCAGCACCATCTCCTCTAAAACCCTAGTTCATCTCTTGTATCCAATTCTTGTCTCTATGTCCGGGATTGGTACCTGTGGGTTGCTAGTAGTGTTAACTACTCCTTGTAGTTGATGCAAGTTGGTTTATTTGGTGGAAGATCATATGTTCAGATCCTATATGCATATTAATACCCCTCTGATTATGAACATGAATATGCTTTGTGAGTAGTTACGTTTGTTCCTAAGGACATGGGAGAAGTCTTGCTATTAGTAGTCATGTGAATTTGGTATTCGTTCGATATTTTGATGAGATGTATGTTGTCTCTCCTCTAGTGGTATTATGTGAACGTCGACTACATGACACTTCACCATTATTTGGGCCTAGAGGAAGGCATTGGGAAGTAATAAGTAGATGATGGGTTGCTAGAGTGACAGAAGCTTAAACCCTAGTTTATGCGTTGCTTCGTAAGGGGCTGATTTGGACCCATATGTGTCATGCTATGGTTAGGTTTGCCTTAATACTTTTGTTGTAGTTGCGGATGCTTGCAATAGAGGTTAATCATAAGTGGGATGCTTGTCCAAGTAAGGGCAGTACCCAAGCACCGGTCCACCCACATACCAAATTATCAAAGTATCAAACGCGAATCATATGAACGTGATGAAAACTAGCTTGACGATAATTCCCATGTGTCCTCGGGAGCGCTTTTCTCTATATAAGAATTTGTCCAGGCTTGTCCTTTTCTACAAAAAGGATTGGGCCACATTGCTGCACTTTATTTACTTTTATTACTTGTTGCTCGTTACAAATTATCTTATCACAAAACTATCTGTTACCTATAATTTCAGTGCTTGCAGAGAATACCTTGCTGAAAACCGCTTATCATTTCCTTCTGCTCCTCGTTGGGATCGACACTCTTACTTATTGAAAGGACTACGATAGATCCCCTATACTTGTGGGTCATCACCGGACTCCAGAACTATGTTAAAAATATGATAAGCAAGAAAATCAAGCTTGCCAACGTGGTCCAAGTCATGCTCTTCCACCGGATCCTTCCGTGTCAAAGACGGGCATTCAATATGTCGGAGTTCGACCCGGCCAAGCACCGGACGCTGCAAGAGCTTTTCAACATGACACACAAAGACGTCTGGAAGGTGCTGTTGATGGCCACCGAGGTACCTCCTCCCCTTACCGAGGATCGCGGACTCAGCGCAAAGCACCCTGCCAATCCGGTAAGCTCTTTATATCTCATAAGATATTCCTTTCCCCAGTATAATCATGTGAGGGATCTGAGCCTCCACGCCATTTTAACAGGACTGGGTAGCGATAGCGGAGCGGATCGATTGTCCATCCCCTTTGCCCAAAGATCCAGCTAGGGCTCTCTTAACGAAGATGCTGGTTCTGGTGGCCTATGAGGCGCTGGAGAAGAAGGCCAAGAAGAAGGCTATGAGGACCAGGAAAGGTCTCTGGCGCAAGGTTGTATCGGACTCATCGTCCGAAAACACCGAGGCGCACTCCTCCCACGAAAACGAGGAGGAAGAGGAAAGTTCTCTCCCCCCAACCTGGGAGGACAAGAAAAGGAAGGCCGCCCCATCTGGGGAGGCCGAAGGGTCCAAGAAGGGAAGGACCCTCCTTCTGGACCACTCCACAACGGCCGCTTACAGCGACGAGGAGTGGTTGCCCAGGAACAAGCCCCTGGCGAAGTCATAAGTATCCGGATACAATAATAGTTCTGGTATGTTTTGTTTTATTACTTCTTATCGTGTCAAACATGATCATGCAGTCCATCCAAAGCCCATATCGACGTATCTTCTTCGGATGAGTCTTTGGGCCAGTCGGCGATGAACAGTGATTCACTCCCGATAGCCACCTCCCCCCGGCCCAGGGACGACATTGAGGTGTTGTCTCAAAGGGCATCGGACCGAGGCAACATCCCAGATGTCGGGCGCATCGGGGGGTAAGACTCTAGTGGGTTCTAATGACGGGGGCCGCAGCAAATTTGCCCCCAGCCGGATACTGCGCCGGACCCTCCAGTGGTTCCTGATTCTGTGAGGCGACCCCTTGTTAAGGGGGGTGAGCCATCTGTGCCGATGGCCTTTGTCCATCCAGAGGCATCAGACAACTTGTTCGAAGCGCTTCACGACAGTTCCATTGACGAAGAGCACCGCACTATCATGAGTGCGGTGGACGAGAAGGTTCAGTCCGCCAAAAGCGGATTGACCGAAGCCTGTGCCAGCCTCCTAACATGCTTTGAGGTAGGTAATCAAATTATGAGAAAATATCACATCATAGACAGTAGCCCCTGATGCTCTGTTTGGTGTTCGCAAAGAAAGGCCGAACAGAGGATCAAATAACAATCACAGGAGTCTAATCAAAATATGTCTATGTGAATAAGCAGGCTTCGCTGCTGGCCGCTGCTGCTCGTACTACGGAGGTCTCCGAACTGAAGCGGGACCCTGAGCATTCTGAGGAAGAGCTCGGCCTTACCAAGAGGCAGCTCGAAGAGAACAAAGGTTAGTGATACCCCGTCTGTATATGGATAAAGAAAAAAGTGGTTATTAGATCATAGGATCATCATGAATTTTGCTAGGGGCCACGACCTAAGTGGCGGCCCTGAAGAAGGCGCTGTCCGAGGCTCAAGACAGAGCGGCCCAGGAGCGCATCAAGAACGAGAAGCAAGAGGCCCGAGTCGGCGAGGTTCAGCAAGAGCTCTAGGATTTCGTCAAAAAATACGAGTCCTTGGAGCGTGATTTTAAGACGCAGGGGTCCGAGCTTGCAAAGGCCCTCGAGAACACACAAAATGCCAAGACCAAAGCTCAAAAGGTCCTCCAGGAGATTCAGACGGTCAAGAAGATAGCGGTGGGTAAGGCATTCATTACGCAAAGCAAGCATGTGAAGGAAATTTTCCTTTTACTTACCCGAATTCGGAGCTCTCCAGGAGCGTTGGCAGATCTACCCAGCAGCGTATCGGATGCCGTGGAGTTCTACTGGCCGAGGAAGGGAGCTCGATGGAAAAGTTATTCTGGTCTCAATATACTGGGACCGAACATCCAGTGCCCTTGAGCGACCAGCTGAAGCAACTGGTCGAGCTTCACAAGGCGGCCAAACTGGCCATGAAGGGTCTCACACTCCGGATGTGGCCTGATGAGCCCCTTCCTGGCAGCTACTTCGGCCTAGTAAAGCGGCTTGTGAATGCCTGCCCACGGTTTGAAGTCATAAAGCGGTCCATCTGCATTGAAGGTGCGCGCAGGGCCTTTGCTCGTGCGAAAGTGCACTGGGCGAAGATGGACGCCGAAAAGCTGGTGAAGGAGGGGCCACCAGAGGGCAAGGAGCATCGCCACCCCGAAAAGTATTATGACAGTGTCCAGAAGGGTGCCCGCCTTGTGGCGGAGGAATGTGCTAAGGATGTAATGTTTGAATGAATGTACTCATGTGATCCTGTAATATGAAAACAAGTTCATGTGCGCTATATAACGCTTGTCAATTTAAAATATTACCTTTTGTGCGGCCGTTTATAAAATCTGAGAGTTGGCCAGTCGTTGGCTTCTGCCCCCATGTAACTAGTACTGAGGTGTTCGGGATAAATCTTAAACACTCTTTATCAAAAAAAATTGGTCCTTTAAGGAGGTGTTTAGCGCAGCGAACAATACAGCTTTATCATTCTCACTTAGCCGAAGTCTACAATTTTAAATGTTGGCAAAGCCCCTAGTATTCGGAAGGCCGAACTTGGGGTGCTATATACGCCTAAATTGGACAACGCCGATTCCTCACCCGAAGCGGAAAAAACCTTTAAGGATTTGAGACCTCTCGAACAGCGACCAGCTCTCGCCGCATCATGACAGTTAGTTTTCGGCTTTCTCTACTGAGGTGCTTGTCGGGAAGAACCGGGACACAATTGCAGTAGTTCTCATAGTGCTACCTTAGCCGATATAGCGCAACATAAGGTACCAAAACATGGGAGCCGGGCAAACCCAACTATTGACCCAAGACATGACTCGGAGCTGATGCATATAATGCTATAAGTTCAGGGTGCCGCATTGTCGAAAGTATTCGGACTTTTCTTGCCGTGTTATGGGGTACACTGAAACCCCTGGCGCACTAGACGTACCAAAATGTATGGTTGCAATTTGTTGTAAATGAACAGACAGGGAAAAAAGATGAAGAAAGGCAATAATAAGCTAGCGATGTGCATTGTTATTTAAATGATATGTCAAAGTGTAAGACAAGTAGTGCAATAACCAAAAATAGGACTATTTGACATGTCCTATCCAAGGGCAGGCTGTGTGTGGGTATGTAAAATAGGTATAGTGATCGTTATCAGAGACCACCTGGGGATTCCCTTGTACGTTAAAGCTTCTTGCTTCCTTGGTGTTTCCTTCCCGTGATGGGTCCGATAATCAGGGTATCGGAGAGGGCCTTCAGAGAATAGGGTCCTGAAAGGAAGAAAATGGTAAAGATATACGGGTCCTGAGGCGGTTGACCCACATTGTGGGCCGTGCCATAGTCGTGCCTCCGCCTATGCCAATGGTATCTTGAGTGCGTAATTATGGACACGCAGCGCAAATTTTACCACTTGATTGGGACTAGGACGGAGGCCGAATTGCTAGGCGAGCTCAGAACGTGCCGGGCGATCCTGTTGCAGGGTACTCCGGACTCGCTTGAAGGTGTCCGGGGGCTTTATCGCCGAATTGGCGGTTTGCCTCAGAAGGTTGCTTTGTACTTCTGCTGCGAGGGCCGCAGTGTGCTCCTCCCGTACGGAGCGAGCGTTCTGTATTTCCATTAACTATTATAACCCCGCAAGGTCCTGGAATTTTGAGCTTGTGGTATGCATAATGTGGTACCGCATTGAATCTGGCGAATGCGGTTCGTCCGAGCAGTGTGTGATAGCCACTGCGGAAGGGGACGATATCGAAGATCAACTCCTCGCTTCGGAAGATGTCCGGGGATCCAAAGACCACTTCCAGTGTGATTGAGCCCGTGCAACAGGCCTCTACACCTGGTATGACACCTTTAAAGGTGGTTCTTGTTGGTTTGATCCTTGAGGGGTCGATACCCATTTTGTGCACTGTATCCTGATAGAGCAGGTTCAGGCTGCTGCCACCGTCCATAAGGACTCGAGTGAGGTGAAATCCGTCGATGATGGGGTCAAGGACTAATGAGGCAGAACCGCCATGACGGATACTGATAGGGTGGGCCCTGCGATCGAAAGTGATCAGACAAGAAGACCATGGGTTGAACATTGGGGCGACTGGCTCCATCGCATAGACGTCCCTTAGTGCACGCTTTCATTCCCACTTGGGAATATGGGTTGCATATATCATGTTCACTGTTTTCACTTGGGGAGGAAATTTCTTCTGTCCTCCTGTGTTCGGCGGCCGGGGCTCCCCCTCGTCGTCGCTATGGAGCCCCTTTTCCCTGTTTTCGGCATTGAACTTGCCGGCCTGTTTGAACACCCAACATTCTCTGTTGGTGTGGTTTGCTGGTTTATCGGGGGTGCCGTTAATTTGGCACGAGCGATCGAGTATGCGGTCCAAACTAGACATGCCCGGATTGCTTCTTTTGAACGGCTTTTTCCGCTGACTGGATTTAGAGCAACTGAATCCGGCATTGACTGTCGTGTCTTCGGTGTTGTCACCGTTGTTGCAGTACTTGTGTCTGTTGCGATGTGGCTTGCTGTTGCTATCTCTGGCATCTGAATTGCCAGGATTTCTTGATGTGTTGTTGCTACGAGCCAACCAGCTATCCTCGCCCGCACAAAAGTGGGTCATGAGTGTCGTGAGGGCTGCCATGGACTTCGGCTTCTCTTGGCCAAGGTGTCGGGCGAGCCACTCGTCATGGATGTTATGTTTAAATGCCACTAAGGCCTCTACATCCGGATAGTCGACAATTTGGTTCTTTTTAGTTGGGAACCGAGTCCAAAATTTCCTGGCTGACTCCCCGGGCTATTGGGTTATGTGACTCAAGTCATCAGCATCCAGTGTTCGCACGTAAGTGCCCTAGAAGTTGTCAAGGAATGCGTCTTCCAAGTTCTCCCAACTGCCAATGGAGTTTGCCGGCGGGCTATTCAGCTAATGCCGAGCCGGTCCTTTGAGTTTTAGTGGGAGGTACTTGATGGCATGTAGATCGTCACCACGGGCCATGTGGATGTGGAGGAGGAAATCTTCAATCCATACCGCGGGGTCTGTTGTACCATCGTATGATTCAATGTTTACGGGTTTAAACCCTTCTGGGAATTCGTGATCCATTACTTCGTCGGTGAAGCATAGGGGGTGTGTGGCGCCTCTGTGTCGGGCTATATCACGATGCAGTTCATACGAGTCTTGTCTGCTGTATTCAGCCCGGCCGGATTTGCTTTTAGTATATCCGGTGTGACAGTCGTCAACACTCGTTGGGGCGCGCCCCCGTGATCCATAGATCGATCTTGTATGTCCTGCTTTGTTTTCCAATACGTCTCGCAGGTCCTGCGTGTAGCCCTGGGCCTTGGTGTTTTTGTTTGACTGGCGACGGGGTGCGGGCTGGACTTTGGGCTGATATGCCGCTTTGTCTCGGCCACGAGGTGGCTGGTCAGCCGCATCATACGCTGGTAGTGTAGGCTTTAATGCTTCCCCCTCGAGTTGGGGTAGCAACCTGCGCTTTGGGTAACTTTTGGTTGGGCGCTCGGGTTCATATTCCTTGGCTGCCAGGACCTCGGTCCATCTATCCGCTAGCAGATCTTGATCAGCTTGAAGCTGCTGCTGCTTTTTCTTCAGGCTTTTTGCTGTGGCTATAATCCGGCGCTTGAGGCGCTCCTGCTCGACAAGATCCTCAAGCACGATGAATTCTTCATCACCGAGGCTCACCTCGTCTTCGGAGAGGGGCATGTAATTGCCATCCCCTGATTCTCCGTTTGTCACCTGTTCCTTAGGGCTCGCTTGCCCATCCTCCTGCTCGAAGCCTGGCTGGAGGGGATTGTCTTCGTCTTCGGCACTGTCCGCAGCGTTATTGTCTCTTGTGCCGGTATCGCTGCTTTTGCTATGGCGGGGCTTAGAGCGGCATTGATGACGCCGGTGCTTAGATTGCTTCTCGAGGGGATTATCCTCCATTGCCCTATTGCCATTGCTTTCTTTGGGGGTGTCCACCATGTATATATCATATGATGAGGTGGCTGTCCAGCGCCCTATGGGCGGTGGTTCCTTTTCTTCTCCCGCATCGTCGTCCATACCGTCGATGTCTTCGGAGCCGAAATCAAGCATGTCGGTTAACTCATCGACAGTGGCTATTAAGTGGGTGGTGGGTGATGTCTACCACACAACCTTCTTCTTGTAGACGTTGTTGGGCCTCCAAGTGCAGAGGTTTGTAGGACAGTAGCAAATTTCCCTCAAGTGGATGACCTAAGGTTTATCAATCCGTAGGAGGCGTAGGATGAGGATGGTCTCTCTCAAGCAACCCTGCAACCAAATAACAAAGAGTCTCTTGTGTCCCCAACACACCCAATACAATGGTAAATTGTATAGGTGCACTAGTTCGGCGTAGAGATGGTGATACAAGTGGTATATGGATAGTAGATAAAGGTATTTGTAATCTGAAATTATAAAAACAGCAAAGTAAACTAATGATAAAAGTGAGCGTAAACGGTATTGCAATGATAGGAAACAAGGCCTAGGGTTCATACTTTCACTAGTCTAAGTTCCCTCAACAATACTAATATAATTGGATCACATAACTATCCCTCAACATGCAACAAAGAGTCACTCCAAAGTCACTAATAGAGGAGAACAAACAAAGAGATTATGGTAGGGTACGAAACCACCTCAAAGTTATTCTTTCCAATCAATCCGTTGGGCTATTCCTATAAGTGTCACAAACAACACTAGAGTTCATACTAGAATAACACCTTAAGATGCAAATTAACCAAAACCCTAATGTCACCTAGATACTCCAATGTCACCTCAAGTATCCATGGGTATGATTATACGATATGCATCACACAATCTCAGATTCATCTATTCAACCAACACATAGAACCTCAAAGAGTGCCGCAAAGTTTATACCGAAGAATCATGATGAAAACGTGTGCCAACCCCTATTCATAGGTTCATGGGCGGAAGCCGCAAGTTGATCACCAAAACATACATCAAGTGAATCACGTCGTATCCCATTGTCACCACAGATACACACGGCAAGACATACATCAAGTGTTCTCAAATCTTTAAAGACTCAATCCGATAAGATTACTTCAAGGGGAAAACTCAATTCATTACAAGAGAGTAGAGGGGGGAAGAAACATCATAGGATCCAAATATAATAGTAAAGCTCGTGATACATCAAGATCGTATCACCTCAAGAACATGAGAGAGAGAGATCAAACACATAGCTACTAGTACATACCCTCAGCCCCGAGGGAAAACTACTCCCTCCTCGTCATGGAGAGCACTGGGATGATGAAGATGGACACCGGAGAAGGATTGCCCCCTCCGGCAGGGTGCCGGAATGGGTCTAGATTGGTTTTCGGTGGCTACGGAGGCTTCTGGCGGCGGAACTCCCGATCTATTGTCCGTTTTGGAAGTTTTAGGATACGTAGGTATATATGGGTGAAAGAAGCACGTCGGTGGCCCAAAGGGGGGCTACAAGGCAGGGGGCGCACCCTAGGGGGGTGGGCGCACCCCCCACCCTCGTGGGCACCTCCCTTCTTTCCTGACGTGCACTCCAAGCTTTTCCGGTAGCTTTCCTTCCAAAAAAATAACTTCTCTAGTTGATTTCGTTCTGTTTCGTCTCCGTTTGATATTCCTTTTCTTCGAAACACTGATATAGGCAAAAAACAGCAATTCTGGGTTGGGCCTCCGGTTAATAGGTTAGTCCCAAAAAATAATATAAACGTGGATAATAAAGCCCAATATTGCCCAAAACAGTAGATAACATAGCATGGAGCAATCAAAAATAATAGATACGTTGGAGACGTATCAAGCATCCCCAAGCTTAATTCCTACTCGTCCTCGAGTAGGTAAATGATAAAAACAGAATTTTTGATGCGGAGTGCTACTTGGCATAATTTCAATGTGATTCTTCTTAATTGTGGTATGAATATTCAGATCCATAAGATTCAAGACAAAAGTTCATATTGACATAAAATGATAATACTTCAAGCATACTAACTAAGCAATTATGTCTTCTCAAGATAACATGGCCAAAGAAAGTTCATCCCTACAAAATCATATAGTTTAGTCATTTTTCATTTTCGTCACACAAGAATGCTCTCATCATGCACAACCCCGATGACAAGCCAAGAAATTGTTTCATACTTTAGTAATCTCAAACTCATAAACTTTCATGCAATACATGAGCGCGTGCCATGGATATAGCACTATGGGTGGAATAGAATATAATGAAGGGGGTTATGTGGAGAAGACAAAAAAGGAGAAAGTCTCATATCAACGAGGCTAGTCAATGGGCTATGGAGATGCCCACCGATTGATGTTAAATCAAGGAGTAGGGATTGGCATGCAACGGATGCACTAGAGCTATAAATGTATGAACGCTCAACAAAAGAAACTAGTGGGTGTGCATCCAACTTGCTTGCTCACGATGACCTAG
Source organism: Triticum aestivum (assembly GCF_018294505.1). Taxonomy (NCBI): domain Eukaryota; kingdom Viridiplantae; phylum Streptophyta; class Magnoliopsida; order Poales; family Poaceae; genus Triticum; species Triticum aestivum. The sequence continues at coordinate 658,546,103 of NC_057812.1, forward strand.
GGCACTTGAGGAGGCCCATTGTTGGACTATACAAGCCAAGTTCTATAATGAAAAATTCCCACTAGTATATGAAAGTGATAACATGAGAGACTCTCTACTATGAAGATCATGGTGCTACTTTGAAGCACAAGTGTGGTAAAAGGATAGTAACATTGTCCCTTCTCTATTTTTCTCTCAATTTTTTTGGGCCTTTTCTTTTTGTATGGCCTTTCTCTTTTTTTAGGCCTTCTCTTTTTTTATGCATTTTTTTATTCCTCACTTGGGACGATGCTCTAATAATGATGATCATCACACTTCTATTTATTTACAACTCAATGATTACAACTCGATACTAGAACCAAGATGACTCTATATGAATGCCTCCGACGGTGTTCCGGGATATGCAATGAACCAAGAGTGACATGTATGAAAGAATTATGAATGGTGGCTTTGCCACAACTACTATGTCAACTACATGATCATGCTAAGCAATATGAAAATGATGAATGTGTCATGATGAACGGAAAGATAGAAAGTTGCATGGCAATATATCTCGGAATGCCTATGGAATTGCCATAATAGGTAGGTATGGTGGCTGTTTTGAGGAAGATATAAGGAGGTTTATGTGTGAAATAGCGTATCATATCACGGGGTTTGGATGCACCGGCGAAGTATGCACCAACTCTCAATGTGATAAAGGGCAATGCACGGTACCGAAGAGGATAGCAATGATGGAAGGGTGAGAGTGCGTATAATCCATGGACTCAACATTAGTCATAAAGAACTCACATACTTATTGCAAAAATCTACAAGTCATCAAAAACCTCGGAACTACGCGCATGCTCCTAGGGGGGTAGATTGGAAGGAAAAGACCATCGCTCGTCCCCGACCGCCACTCATAAGGAAGACAATCAAATAATACCTCATGTTTCAATTTTTTTACACAATGTTTACCATACGTGCATACTACGGGACTTGCAAACTTCAACACAAGTATTTCCCAAATTCACAACTACTCAACTACCACGACTTTGATATTATTACCTCCATATCTCAGAACAATCATCAAGCATCAAACTTCTCTTAGTATTCAAAACACTCATAAGAAAGATTTTACTAATCTTGGATACCTAGCATATTAGGATTTTAAGCAAATTACCATGCTATTTAAGACTCTCAAAATAATCTAAGTGAAGCACTAGAGCAAACGACAAACTACTCCGAAAGATATAAGTGAAGATCAATGAGTAGTTAAATAATTATTTAGCTATGTGAAGACTCTCTAACATTTAATAATTTCAGATCTTGGTATTTTATTCAAATAGAAAGCAAAACAAAATAAAATGACATCTAAGAATAACAAACATCATGTGAAGAAGCAAAAACTTAGGATCAACCGATACTAACCGATAGTTGTTCAAGAAGAAAGGTGGGATGCCAACCGGGGCATCCCCAAGCTTAGACGCTTGAGACTTCTTGAAATATTATCTTGGGGTGCCTTGGGAATCCCCAAGCTTGAGCTTTTGTGTCTCCTTAATTCCTCTCATATCACGGTCTCCCTAAATCTCAAAAGCTTCATCCACACAAAACTCAACAAGGACTCGTCAGATGAGTTAGCATAAACCATTGCAGAAACCTTATCATACTCTACTGTAGCAAATCACTAGAATTATTATTCAACATTGCATACTAAATGCCTCTGCATATTTAATAGTCCTATCCTCAAATAGAATCATTAAAGAAGCAAACATATGCAAACAATGCAAACATAACAGCAATCTGCCTAAACAGGACAGTCTGTAAAGAATGCAGCAACATCCATACTTCCCTAGCTCCAAAAATTATGAAAGAAAATTCCCACTGTAGTAAATTTATCAGATCTTAATATGCAAAAGGTTTCAACATTTTATCACATTCTGACTTTTCTAGGGAATTATTGCAACAGCGGTAAACTTTCTGTTTTCAAACAGCAACATGTATAGTTGTAACATAGGCATAGTAAAGGCTATCAATGCTACTTTTATTGAAATAAAAGATGCAAACATTGTTCTAAATAACAGCATGAAAATCCTAAAAAAATTAATTGACGCTCCAAGCAAAACACATATCATGTGGCGAATAAAAATATAGCTCTAAGTAAAGTTACCGATGAACGAAGACGAAAGAGGGGATGCCTTCCGGGGCATCCCCAAGCTTAGGCTTTTGGTTGTCCTTGAATATTACCTTGGGGTGCCATGGGCATCCCCAAGCTTAGTCTCTTTCCACTCCTTACTCCATAGTCCATCGAATCCTTACCCAAAACATGAAAACTTCACAATACAAAACTTAAAGTAGAAAACTCGTAAGCTCCGTTAGTATAAGAAAGCAAAACACCACTTCAAGGTACTGTAATGAACTCATTATTTATTTGTATTGGTGTTAAACCTACTTTATTCCAACTTCTCTATGGTTTATAAACTATTTCACTAGCCATAGATTCATCAAAATAAGTAAACAACACATGAAAAACAGAATCTGTCAAAAACAGAACAGTTTGTAGTAATCTGAATCAAACGTATATTCTGGAACTCATAAAATTATCAAATAAATTGCTGGACCTGCGGAATTTATCTATTAATCATCTTCAAAAAGAATTAAATAATATCGCTCTCCAAATAAACATGGCAGCAATTCTCGTGAGCGCTAAAGTTTCTGTTTTTTACAGCATGATCATAAAGACTTCACCCAAGTCTTCCCAAAGGTTCTACTTGGCACAAACACTAATTAAAAGCATAAAACCACATCTAAACAGAGGCTAGATGAATTATTTATTACTAAACAGGAGAAAAAAGCAAGTAACAAAAATAAAATTGGGTTGCCTCCCAACAAGCGCTATCGTTTAACGCCCCTAGCTAGGCATGATGGTTTCAACGATGCTCACATAAAAGATAAGAATTGAAACATAAAGTGAGCATCATGAAGAATATGACTAGCACATTTAAGTCTAACATACTTCGTATGCATAGGGATTTTGTGAGCAAATAACTTGTGGGAACAAGAATCAACTTGCATAAGAAGGTAAAACAAGCATAACTTTGAAATTTTAAGCACATAGAGAGGAAACTTGATATTATTGCAATTCCTACAAGCATATATTCCTCCCTCATAGTAATTTTCAGTAGCATTATGAATGAATTCAACAATATAACCAGCACCTACAGCATTATTTTCATGATCTACAAGCATAGAAATTTTACTATTCTCTACATAAGCAAAATTCTTCTCATTCGGAATAGAGGGAGTATCATAAGAAACTCGAATACTAAAAATTGTTTCCACATTAAAAGAGTAATGTTCAGAAAAGGGGTAACCATAATCATGACAAGTTTTATAAATATAATCACTACTTTTTATAGCATAAGTATCATCACAATAATCATCATAAGTAGTAGGCATGCTATCATCATTATAAATTTGCATATCAAAACTTGGGAGACTAAAAATATCATCTTCATTAAACATAGTGAGGGAGTCCTGGATTAGGGTGTCTCCGGACAGCCAGACTATATCCTTTGGCCGGACTGTTAGACTATGAAGATACAAGATTGAAGACTTCGTCTCGTGTCCGGATGGGACTCTACTTGGCGTGGAAGGCAAGCTAGGCAATACGGATATGTATATCTCCTCCTTTGTAACCAACCTTGTGTAACCCTAGCCCCCTCTGGTGTCTATATAAACCGGAGGGTTTTAGTCCGTAGGACAATATACAATCATACCATAGGCTAGCTTCTAGGGTTTTGCCTCTCCGATATCATGGTAGATCAACTCTTGTAATACTCATATCATCAAGAATAAATCAAGTAGCACGTAGGGTTTTACCTCCATCAAGAGGGCCCAAACCTGGGTAAAACATCGTGTCCCCTGCTTCCTGTTACCATCCGCCTTAGACGCACAGTTCGGGACCCCCTACCCGAGATCTGCCAGTTTTGACACCGGCATTGGTGCTTTCATTGAGAGTTCCTCTGTGTCGTCGCCGTTAGGCTTGATGGCTCCTACGATTATTGATAGCAATGCGGTCCAGGCTGAGACTTTTCTCCCCGGAGAGATCTTTGTGTTCGGCGGCTTGGCACTGCGGGCAACTCGCTTGGCCATCTGGATTAGATCGAAAGTTACGCCCCTGGCCACCAGGTCAGGTTTGGAAGCTTAAACTACACGGCCGATATCCGCGGAGATTTGATCTTCGACGGATCCAAGCCCCTGCCTTGTGCACCACGTGGTCACGATGAGTATGATTTAGCTCTACCATCGGACTGTATTCAGGGATCGCACCGTCAGTCGCTCCGACCCTCAATTCGGAGCCAGTTTTGCAATCCGTGGACGGGTTGATAGACCTTGTCACAGAGGCCGTACCCTCTGCGGCGATCGAGCCGAATATCGACCTTACCCTTCACGAGAGCCGTGTTGCCAAACTACTGGATCCTTCTCCGGCCATGGACTCCGAACCGCCTGCGCCCGTTCCTATCGAATCCGATTGGGCGCCAATCATGGAGTTTACCTCTGCGGATATTTTTCAGCACTCGCCCTTTGGCGACATACTGAACTCATTAAGGTCTCTTTCCTTGTCAGGAATATCCTGGCCGAACTACGTCTGGCAGGATTGGGATGCGGATGACGAAGAAATTCGCCGCCCACCCACCACTCGTTTAGTAGCCACTGTCGATGACTTAACCAACATGCTCGACTTCGATTCCGAAGAAATCAATGATATAGACGATGATGCGGGAGGCGAAGAGGAACCACTGCCCACAGGGCACTGTACGCCCATTTCATCACATGACGTATACATGGTAGACACACCCAAAGAAAATAACGATGAGGAACGGAAGGATGGAGCGAAGGGTGGTTCCCTCGAGCAGCAATCAAAGCGGCAGCGTAAACGCCGCTCCAAATCCCGCCTTGGCAGAAATAACGATCACATAGACCCAGCGTTTGAGCAGGGTGAACCATTGCCCGACCACGGCAACACGGAAAATCAAGTCGAACAACCCAACCGTCGAAGATAACAGTCCGGACGACATCACACTGGACAGGCGCCAGGAGCAACATAATGTCCACCAAAGGCTCGTTGCCACGGCGAGGAGCCTGAAAAAACAGAAGCAAAGGCTCAAAGCTGCACAAGACACACTCAAAATCAAATGGAGTGATGTACTCAACACAGCAGCAAAGTACGACAGTAATCGCCACACCAAGAGCTATCCAAAGCGAAAGTTGCTACCTGAATTCGACAAGGAGGCCTTAGATCCTCCACAATTAAAAAATAAAATGGCCATCCGGTCTGATAGACGACATCATAGCCAACATAAAGCGGCAATCAATGCCGCACATAAAAAAGTACGCGATCCACGTAAGGGCTCGCATCAAAAGGACGGCGCAACTAGATCCATCTATGGACCATGCAGGCACGCTCCAACATACAATGTGACACAACAAACATTCGAATACCACGGTACACCCAAATACAGGGGTGCCGCACACCCTCTATGTTTCACCGATGAGGTGTTGGATCATGAATTTCCAGAGGGATTCAAACCCGTAAATATAGAGGCGTACGACGGAACAACAGACCCTGGGGTCTGGATTGAGGATTACATCCTCCATATCCATATGGCTCGAGGAGATGATCTCCACGCCATAAAATACTTACCCCTCAAGCTCAAAGGGACAGCTCGGCACTGGCTTAAAAGCCTCCTTGAAAAATCCATTGGAAGCTGGGAAGAGCTCGAAGACGCCTTTCGGGCAAATTTTCAAGGGACATATGTCCGACCACCGGATGCAGACGATTTAGGTCATATAACTCAGCAGCCCGGTGAGTCAGCCCGAAAGCTTTGGAACAGGTTCCTCACTAAAAAGAGCCAAATAGTCGACTGTCCGGATGCCGAAGCCTTAGCAACTTTTAAACATAGCGTCCGAGACGAATGGCTTGCCAGAAACCTCGGTCAAGAAAAGCCGAGAACAATGGCAGCATTAACAAGCCTCATGACCCATTTTTGCACGGGCGAGGACAGCTGGTTAGCCAGATGCAGCACCAGCGACCCAAGTACCTCCGAAGTCAGGGATGGAAACGGGAAATCACGGCGCAGCAAGAACAAGCGCCGGAATAAAGAAGACAGCCCAAAGAGCACGGCGGTAAACGCCCGATTTAGAAGCTCTCGGCCAAGCCAGCAGAAGCCGCCCTCCAAAGGCAACAGAGACGAACTGTCCAGCCTAAACAACATTCTGGATCAAATATGTCATATCCATAGCACCCCGGATAAACCTGCAAATCACACCCACAGAGAATGTTGGGTCTTCAAACAGTCCGGCAAGCTCAACTCTGAACACAAAGGGCAGGATACACCAAGTGAAGATGAGGATGAGCCTCACAATCAAAGCACAGGGGAACAGAAGAAATTCCCACCAGAAGTCAAAATAGTCAACGTGTTACACGTGATAAAAGGGAGAAACAAAGCGGCACCCTTTGAGGAACACGCCCCAGGGCCTATCACCGCGGAGCTCCGCCACTGGTCATCCCAACCGATCACCTTCGACCATCGGGATTACTCGGCAAGTATCCAGCGTTCAGGATGGGCTGCCTTGGTATTAGATCCAATAATTAACGAATACCACTTCACCCGAGTCCTGATGGATGGCGGCAGCAGTTTAAATCTGATATATCAGCACACAGTCCGCAAAATGGGGATAGACCCAACAAAATTTTTCTGCAGCAATGATACCTTTAAAGGAGTAACGGCAGGCCCGGAGGCTCACTGCAGGGGCTCCCTGCTACTAGAGGTTATATTCAGCTCCCCCGACAACTTCCACAGCGAAAATTTAACCTTCCACGTCGCTCCGTTCCAAAGTGGCTATCAAGCACTACTCGGACGCGAGGCTTTCGCTCGCTTTAACGCAATACCGCATTACGCTTCCCTCAAGCTCAAGATGCCCGGTGCACATGGCATCATTACAGTAAATGGAAATATTGAGCACTCCGTGCGCGCCAAAGATGGTGCGGTCACCTTGGCCGCCGCACACTAAACGGCTTCACGAACTCAAGCATTTGACAGGTTGTTAAGACCACGGACATGGTTAGACGAGTCTGGCTCAGCTATATGTAATTAATACAGGTTTGATGGCTATACCCCTATTACAATACAAGGGGCTCAACGCGCGCGCAAAAGTGGCAATAAGGCTCACCTTCACTCATTTTCAACTGTATATTGTTTATTTAGTATAACTTAACTTTTGCACGACAACTTTTCAATTAAGTTCTTCTCTTTTTCAGATGACCATCGTGCTACACCCGTCCAGAATACGGCACAACGGAGACACAGGCGCAGACATGCAGCAGGGACCCGGTTCAAGGATTAATTCTTTGTAGATTAAGACCCTGCATAAACCTTATTTACTGTCTCTTGTTGATTTACATCCCTCGGTTTGTCAGTACAACCGAGAAGGATGCTGACGTCTTGGCATGTGGCCACGCCAGAATAATGCACGTACCTGGACACCAGGGGCTTATTACAAAGGGTACTGTTTAGACCCGGTTTCACTACAACAGGACCCCCACTATAGCAACGCTTTTTTCCGTATCTAGAAGTTCATATATGCGTTGTTTGTGTATTTACCAACGGTTTGGGATACGTTGTCTTATCCACTGTTGCTAGTGCGTAGTGCAACGCTTATACCGGCGTTGGTAAAAGGTATCGTTGCAAAAATGCAACACATAAAACAGACTTGTGCAACAGTTTTATACGTTGGTGATTAATGTACGGTAATCAAAATCCCATTGCTTGGCAACAAAAAATTTACAACGGTTCAAGTGTTGTACATATATAATGTGAATTATATTATTATTTATATATATATATTGCCAGCAATTAAATTAATGCTCCACGTAATTGGTGATAGATGTGTATTTCAAGTGAAGAAAAAGCAAGAGAATATTACTCACATATAATGAAGAAATCATATATTTGATAAAATTGTGGGTTACAATATTGGATATTACAAGAGGAACATCATCAGAATGTGATGCATAATCTAAATATTTTCTACACATCGAAAGTTCAACCGAAAGCATCCATCAACATCCCTACAACTTATCTAAAACTTAACCGAGGAACATCACCCATCACCCAAAATGAACATCCCTACAACTTAACGAACAATAAAAGCATCCATCATCATCATCATCATCATCATCATCATGGACAGGAGCATCACCATCTTCACACACCCATATAATCATCCATTTATTTCTTGCATCTACAAACAAAAAAATCAAAATGAACTGTTATCACACAGTGCATTGACATGATGCAAGTAGTTGTAGAGACAGAATATTAGTCATTGTATATGCTGATATATCTCTCTATGCAAACTCGATCCAGAAATTCATCTACACAAGCTGACTACTATTTACTTTCTCTAGGAAATCACATTAGTAATTTGTTGAATTCTATATCCATTGCACACTGCATAAAAATAACAAATATTACTTAACCATGAATGAATTGCAAAAGCTTAGCATATGAATATCGGATTTGTGATTTAATCCCTATCATCGTACAATAGAATTGACAATTATATCGTTCTTCGACAATGCAAAGACCAACCGCAGAATTTTCTTCAAACATTGAAAAAAGGCTAGTAAGGTCATTCTACTATTCATACTACTCATGAACCCATGCACAGTCTAGCATTTTGTGTTACACATTGTTAGCTGGGAATAACTACTATGGTGATCTAAAATAGTTAGCTTCAATATGACATCAATAATTAGCTTCAACGGAAGCCTTGTACAATGCACACTTATTCTCATGACGGTGGCCTTGGTCTGGTATGGTTAGGAGAAGACACCAAAAAGGATTGGTGGGAAATTTCTTAGATTTACAGACCATACGCAAGAAGATTCGTATGTCTTTAGAATTTGCAATATATTAGGCCTAAGATTTAAAGCATCGATATGATCATAGAAAATAAAAGTATGCTTGATGGCACATATATTTTCACATCCATCGACAAAAGCTATGAAGAAACTTACCTTATCAGTTCAAATATGAGGCAAAATTGGTAATTCTCAAGTTCATCCTCTCCTCTACTTGCATGCCACATACCTAACTGGTACACGTGGTAATTAGCTCAAGTAAACATTTGTTTTCTTTTAAACTGAAAACAAACATAATTTGTGTGCTGCAAATACAATAGAATATGTTTTTTGTGATGCATAGTGACATAAATATTATAAATGGCAAAAATAATGATGAGTAAATATTTTGTGGGCAACGAACAAAAGTGAGAGTTGAATCTCTGGACCCAAAAAAGGATGTTTGCAAATCGATAGTGTGTATACTGTTCTAGCTTTCTAGGAACATCTTATTGGGCAAAACCAGCAAATTTATATTGAAATTGCTAAAAGAGTAACTAATTTATCATGGAATGGCTACAGGAATACCTTAATTTTAGAGGGACAATTTGTAGGCGCTTGTTTCCTTGGAGTGTATTTCATGAGTACATAGTACTGAAAAATAGTAGTACATCACAGGTTAATCCTTTTATCTAGTTTGTTCTTTCCCTTCCCGTATGGAATTTGCAAAACAAAACTGTTTGGTCTTTCCATCATTCATACATACAATAGGCAAAATAGAACATGTTCCTGACATTTAATGCGGAATAGTACCCCAAAAAATACGTCTATAGGAGCACCGTGTCCTGAACTCATGAGATCCACAAATACTAATATCCTTTTTTAGTTGAAAAGGCAAACTTCTAATATTAAAATATTTCTCATGATTTTTTTAAGAGGATACATCGAGATACCATGTTACCACGAAGAGAGTCAAAAGATAATACAATTACGCTTTATCTGGTCTGAAAGTGCATATGAATATAGAATATAATTTGTATTGGCCACCATACTGAGATAACAATACATCAACTCCCGACTGTAACAGAAGCACCTTTATTATTTTTGGAAAGTAAGGGAAAGCATCTAACTTACCGCCAAATAGTGGTTGAAATATTCATCATTTGGTACTAAAAACACCTTGCTGATGATATAGTCTGGCATAATAATCATATCTGACTAACATAACTCAAAGATCAACTTTTATTTTAGAAAGGAAAAGAAGCACCAATCTGCAAAATATAAATAAATAACTAATATTAATAAGCAAATTAAATAATTCTGCTCAGTTTCAAAGCCAACATGGCAATACAGAAGAAACCATATACATACTCTGGTTGCAGCAAGTGCACTGCAAGCCATGCAGACTAAGTTAAGACGTACAATAGTAAAAGTCTTATATATAGTGCATGATAGTCAACTTGATTTACAATCTCTGATATGTTTGTAGTTAATATATGCTAGTTAAATTAATTGCTGCACTTTGTTGTTGCTCAAGCATATCAATTTGCATAGTATAGAGAGGCCCGATCATTACCCTGCATGTAATATTAATAAGTGGACGAATCACTATTGAGATTGGGTGCTACTTTGCGAGCTTAATCGTGCGTTAATGAACAGTTGAACAGATTGGGTGCTACCTTGCTGATCTTCTTTCCTTTACAAAGAAAAAATAGATGTAGTCATACCTAGAATGAGATCGGTGGCAGCAGTATCCATCCAGTCCTATTAGTAAGCATGCTCAGGTCCTGCCCTGCTTTCCTCTCTGACTCGTCGTGCCAATTCGGACGGCGTTTACATGCATAGTACTGTGGAGGTGGATAGTCAATTTAGCAAAGTATATTTGTGAGGCAGGTATTTTGGGCGTGGCCCGTTGGTTACATCGGCAGCAGCTGCGAATTGGATGACGGCAAGGACGGATCGCGCGCTAAGAACATGCGCCGTTGGTACATGAGATTGGCTTGGGTTTGGGGGAAAACTTGGTGGGCAGGCCCGATACTGTACATGGCCGTACCTTAGATTCGCCGTTGGTTGCAGGAGTGCCATCACGAGGGGCGGCGCACCTGTATGCAGGGCAGCAGGGGAGTGGTGACGAGCGATGGAGCGTCCGGATGGAGGATCGTAGGGTTGTGGCAAGGTGCGGCGAGCCAGGACGGAGGATCGCAGTGGAGTGGTGAGGGGCGGCGCGTTAGGATGCAGGTAGGTCGCAGCCGTGCAAAGGAGTTGGTCGCAGGGGAGCGGTGACGAGGGGCGGCGGCCGGCATGGGAGGCTCGAGAGGAATAGGCGACGCTGTGGGGACAACAAATGACCTAATCGTGAAAGCTAACTTGGGCTGGTTTAGTGCATTTGGGCTTTACTTAGTTGTGGCCGGTTGCATATCCTACAATGGTTATATATGTGTATCTACTGTGAATTTTAAAACATATAATCAAAATGTTGTGCACTATGTGTTGCTTTATAGGGGGTATCCTTGTAGTGTTTACACCATAAAGACCCAATACCTTAGGGAGTGTTCGGCATCGCGAGTTTGGCCTTATAAGCATCAGGGCCGAATCATGTCTTTGGTCAAATGTTGGGTTTGCCCGGCTCCTGTGTTTTGCTATCTTACGTTCCGCTCATCGGCTAAGGCGACACCAGGAGAACTACTGCGATTGTGCCCTGGTTCATCCGAACAAGCACCTCAGTAGAGAAAGCCAAAAACTGACTGCCATGATATAGCGTGAGACTGGTCAACCACTCGATGACCTATCGGAATCTTCGGGATTCCCCCGCATTAACGAAGGGCCGTTTCCCGGCCAGGCATGTACGCACCCCGAACCCGGGCGAGTGCGGAGCAACCAGGGGCTATTTAGTAGCCCCACTGTCAAACTCCTATGGCTAAGTGAAAGTGTTAAAGCATTATAGTCTGGTTGCCTAGTTCGCTGCGCTATCACCTCCTTACTAGGACCAAGATGTTGGATTAAGTGTGAATACGCGTCTTCTGCGAACACCCCCGCATAGTATGCATGGGGGATGAAGCCGACGACTGTAATCTTTGAGGTTATATACATAAATGGCCGCACATGAGGCATCACAATACTTTCGGGAAAAAGTATAAACACAACCTTGATAAATTTAATAAAACACTGTTTTTACAATGGGAATACATGTCACTCAAACATAATATTCTTCGAGCACTAGGCCTCTATCAAACGAGCAGCCTCAAGAACTTCTTCAGAATAGTGCTCGGCAGCCACTCGGCCTATGGCCGAACCATGCGCCGCGACAGTGGTAGCATCCATCTCTGCCCAGTATGCTTTGACACGGGTAAGGGCCATCCACGAGCCTTCTATGCACGCTGACCTCTTCATCGCATTGATGCGTGGCACCGCACCAAGGAACTACTGCACCAGGCTAAAATAACTGTTCGGCTTTGGCCTTTCCGGCCATAGCTGATCCATGCCAGACCTCATGGCGAGTCCGTACAACCTATTGAGTTCGGCCCATTCGGCTAGCTGGTCGATCAATGGAAGTGGACGCTCTGGAACGTTAAACTGCGCCCAGAACAGCTTGTCCACTTCATGATCTGTTTATTCTCGGAAGTATTCGGCCGCATCGACAGCGCTCGCCGCCAAGTCCAGATATGTGTCCGCCGAACTCCACAGCCGATCCAGAGGGTCATACTACGGATCTCCGAACTTCCTCCGCAGCAAAAAGGGCTTCCCAGCCACAATGTCATAGGCTTCACACAGCTCCTCCTTCTTCGCTCTCATGGCAGAACGGGTGTCTTTGGTCGCCATCGTGGCCTTTTCAAGGTCCGTCGCATTCGCTCGGATTTCTTCCTTAAGGAACTGGCAACGGTCGGCAGTGTCTTTTAACTTTACAGCCATCTTGGCCATTTTCTCTTTGCTCTCGCAATGCGCGGCCTTCTCGGCTCTTAACTCATCGGCCTCCTTCAAAGCAGCTGCATTACTACTCCTTGCTTGTTCTTTGGCTCGGGCAAGTTCCGCCCAAAGGGTCTCCACGGTGGCAGCTCCATCCGCAGTCACAACATATTAAAGATACTGGCATCACGCTGCTCTTACTATGTGACATTCACCAGAAAATATCACTTACCCTGTGCCTCGTCAAGCCGCTTGTTAACAAGCTCAATGTCGGCATCCGCCACATCCAGTTGCCGCTTTAGTTCGGCAAACTCATGAGTCCGGCTAGCCACCGGAGCCTCCAATACCTCCACATAAAGGCGGTATGGTGATTACCTGGGACTATGATCCTCTGTTTGCAGCCGTTCTCGGTGACAACCAGAGTCTCGGGGGCTACTATCTACACAGGGCACACCTAAAAATGTGCGGTACTATCACAAAGGTATATCATTTTACGTACCTCAAAGCCCGTTAGTAGACTCATAAAGGCGTCATGCAACCCGCTTTCGATGGACGAAATCCTGCCCATCACCATACCCATCAACGCACACTGTTCTTCCGAGATGGTCGCTTGCTTCAGCAGATCCCTCAGTATGTCCGACCGCATACCAGACGGCGCCGGACTCTTTTGTCTGTCCTCTTCAAGAGCCGGATGCTGGGGACTTCGGGTGACTATAGGATTATCTTCTGGCCTCACCGGATCCGAAGAGGCCCTCCGTGATGACACTTCAAGGTCGCTCGCTTCTTGAGCGGGGAAGTCCGGGGGAGGCGTTTCGCTCTCCATCATCTCCGGAAGAAGGTCCCTTGAAGACGAGCTCTGTTGAGAAGGGCTAAGATCCAAACTGCAAGATAAACGCTTCGGTTATTTTCCTCGAAAGTAAGGTAGAATATCTCTACTATTAAGTAGATTTTGATCACTTACGACTCGTTAGAGGGCTGATCCCCGCACGAACTTTGTGCGGCAAGAGCACCCTCCGAGACGGGACCCTCTGGTGGAGTTTTCTTCCCCCATTTGGAAACCTTGGTTTCCGGATCATCAGAGGTAGTCCTCTTCCTCCCCCGGGGCGAGGGAATGTCAGATTCCTTCCCTTGGCTATCCTCCCTCACGGAGGCGCCCGTTCCCTCGGTTGGAACAGGTAGCGGTGGAGGCCCGCTTTGGCCCTCTTTATTCCTCCCTTCATCTTCCTTTGAGGGCACCAGTCAAGGTGCTGGCTTGAGCATCTTTTCCAGCACCGGATTGTCCAAGCCTTCGGGAAGGGGAGCCGAACACCGGATCATATTCGCCTTTGCTATCCAGTCCTGGTCAAAGAGCGATTCTTCGGAATGATGTCATGATAAAAGAAAGACAATGTGTTTGGTTAGAGGATTACTTACTTGGGCCGCGGTGCAGTTGCTGCTCAGGCCCACGTCCTCGGAGGTGTCCGTACACTCTATCTGGGGTCTGAAGAACGACTTGTACATCTCCTTGTGCGTCAGGCCGAGGAAATTCTGAATAGCGCGCGGTCCTTCTGGGTTGAATTCCCATAAACGGAAGGGCCGACGTTTGCAAGGCTGAACTTGACGAACCAGCATGACTAGCACTACCATAACCAAACTAAAATCTCCCTCGAAGAAATCCCGGATGCGGCTCGGCAGTATGGCACATCCTTGGCTGCACCCCAGCTCATCCCCCTGCTGATCCATGACATCAGTTGTGTTGGAGGGCCCGAGCGAAAGGCGGGGGGAGCCACCCACTTGGCACTTCTGGGAGCGGTGATGTAGAACCACTCCTGAGGGAGTCCTGGATTAGGGGGTCTTCGGACAGCCGGACTATATTCTTTGGCCGGACTATTGGACTATGAAGATACAAGATTGAAGACTTCGTCTCGTGTCCGGATGGGACTCTACTTGGCGTGGAAGGCAAGATAGGCAATACGGATATGTATATCTCCTCTTTTGTAACTGACCTTGTGTAACCCTAGCCCTCTCCGGTGTCTATATAAACTGGAGGGTTTTAGTCCGTAGGACAACACACAGTCATACCATAGGCTAGCTTCTAGGGTTTAGCCTCTCTGATCTCGTGGTAGATCTACTCTTGTACTACCCATATCATCAATATTAATCAAGCAGGATGTAGGGTTTTACCTCCATCAAGAGGGCCCGAACCTGGGTAAAACTTCGTGTCCCCTGCCTCCTATTACCATCCGCCTAGACGCACAGTTCGGGACTCCCTACCTGAGATCCGCCGGTTTTGACACCGACATTGGTGCTTTCATTGAGAGTTCCTCTGTGTCGTCGCCGTTAGGCTTGATGGCTCCTTCTATCATCGTTAGCGATGCAGTCCAGGGTGAGACTTTTATCCCCGGACAGATTTTTGTATTCGGCGGCTTTGCACTGCGGGCCAATTCGCTTGGCCATCTGGAGCAGATTAAAAGCTATGCCCCTGGCCATCAGGTCAGGTTAGGAAGCTTAAGCTACACGGCCGATATCCGCGGAGACTTGATCTTCGATGGATTCGAGCCTCTGGCTTATGCGTCACGCGGTCATGATGAGTACGATTTAGCTCTACCATCCGACAGTGTTCAGGAGATCGCACCGGCAGCCGCTCCGACCCTCAATTCGGAGCCAGTTGCGCCATCCATGGACGGGTGGATGGACCCCGCCACGGAGGCCTTACCCCCATCGGCGACCGAGCCGAACATTGACCTTACTCTGCACGAGAGCCGTGTTGCCAAACTCCCGGATCTCTCTCCGGCCACTGACTCCGAACCGCCTGCGCCCGTTCCTAGCGAATCCAATTGGGCGCCGATCATGGAGTTTATCCCTGCGGATATTTTTCAGCACTCGCCCCTTGGCGACATACTGAACTCATTAAGGTCTCTCTCCTTGTCAGGAGAATCCTGGCCGAACTATGTCCGGCAGGATTGGGATGCGGATGGCGTCAAAATTCACCGCCCACCCACCACCCACTTAGTATCCACTGTCGATGACCTAACCGACATGCTCGACTTCGACCCCGAAAACATCGATGGTATGGACAACGATGCAGGAGACGAACATGAACCACTGCCCACAGGGCACTGGACGCCCACTTCATCACATGAGGTATACATGGTGGACACACCAAAAGAAAACGACCACGAGCAACAGAAGGACACAATGAAGGGTTGTCCCCGCGAGAAGCAGTCAAAGCGGCGGCGTAAGTGCCGCTTCAAATCCCGCCTCGGCAGAAACAACGATCATACAAACCCAGTGTTAGAGCAGGGTGAACCATCGCCGGACCAGGGCAATCCCGGAGAATCAAACCGAACAACCCTATTCTGTCAAAGATAACAGTCCAGATGACATCACACCGGACAGACACCCGGAGCAACAGAATGCCCGTCAAAGGCTCGTTGCCACCGCGAGGAGTCTAAAAAAGCAGAAGCAAAGGCTCAAGGCTACGCAAGGCACACTTAAAATCAGATGGAGTAAAGTCTCAATACAGCAGCGAAGTACAGCGGTAAGTTCCCCACCAAGAGCTACCCGAAGCGGAAGTTGCTACCTGAATTCGATGAGGAGGCCTTACATCCCCCGCAACCAAAAATTAAAATGGTCACCTGGCCAGATAGACGACCTCACGGCCAACATAGAGCGGCAAACAACGCTGCACATAAGCCACTACGCGATCCACGCGAGGGCTCGCATTAAAAGGACGGCGCACCAAATCCATCTATGGACCACGCAAGCGCGCTCCAGCATACAATGCAACACAACAAACATCCGAACAACAAGGTAAACCCAGATACAGGGGTGCCGCACACCCCCTATGTTTCGCCGATGAGGTGCTGGACCATGAATTTCCAGAGGGATTCAAACCCGTAAACATAGAGGCATACAACAGAACAACATACCCTGGGGTCTGGATTGAGGACTATATCTTCCATATCCATATGGCTCGAGGAGATGATCTCCACGCCATCAAGTGCTTACCCCTCAAGCTCAAAGGGCCAGCTCGGCACTGGCTTAAAAGCCTCCCCGAAAACTCCATTGGAAGCTGGGAAGAGCTCGAAGATGCTTTTCGGGCAAATTTTCAAGGGACTTATGTTCGACCTCTGGATGCGGATGCTTTGAGTCATATAACTCAACAGCCCGAAGAGTTAGCCCGAAAGCTTTGGAACAGGTTTCTTACTAAAAAGAACCAAATAGTCGACTGTCCGGACGCTGGATCCCTGGCAGCTTTTAAGCATAGCGTCGTGACGAATGGCTTGCCAGACACCTCGGCCAAGAAAAGCCGAGAACAATGGCAGCATTAACAAGCCTCATGACCCGCTTTTGTGGGGGTGAGGATAGCTGGCTAGCCATATGCAGCACCAGCGACCCAAGTACATCCGAAGTTAGAGATGAAAACGGGAAATCACGACGGAGCAAAAATAATAAGCGCCGGAATAAATAAGACAGCCTGAAGAGCACGACAGTAAACGCCGGATTCAGAAGCTCTCGGCTAGGTCAGCAAAAGCCGCCCCCCTAAAGGCACCAGAGATGAACTGTCCAGCCTGAACAAAATTCTGGACCAAATATGTCAGATCCATAGCACCCCTGGTAAACCCGCTAATCATACCCACAGAGAATGTTGGGTCTTCAAGCAGTCCCGCAAGCTGAACGCCATACACAAGGGGGAGGATACACCAAGCAAAAACGAGGATGAGCCTCTCAAGCAAGACACTGGGGAACAAAAGAAATTTCCACCAGAAGTCAAAATAGTAAACGTGTTACACGTGATCAAGGGGAGATATAAAGAGGCACTTCCAGAGAAATATGTCGAAGGGCCTATCACCGCGGAATCCTGCCACTGGTCGGCTCAACCGTTCACTTTCGACCATCGGGATTACTCAGCAAATATCTAGCATGCAGGATGGGCTGCCTTGGTATTAGACCCAATAATTGACGGATACCATTTCACACGAGTCCTGATGGACGGTGGCAGCAGTCTAATCCTGATATATCAGGACACAATCCGCAAAATGGGGATAGACCCAATGAAAATTTGCCAAAACAATACTACCTTTACAGGAGTAACGCCAGGCCCAGGGGCTCACTGCACGGGCTCTTTGCTACTAGAAGTTATATTCGGCTTCCCCGATAACTTCCGTAGCGAAAATTTAAACTTTCCACATTGCTCCGTTCCAAAGTGGCTATCAAGCACTACTTGGACGCGAAGCTTTCGCTCGCTTTAATGCAATTCCGCACTATGCTTCCCTCACGCTTAAGATGCCCGGTCCACGTGGCATCATTACAGTAAATGGAAATATGGAGCGATCCCTGCGCGCCGAAGGGAATGCGGCTGCCTGGGCAGCCGCACACTAAAACGGCCTCACCAACTAAAGTATTCGATAGGTCGTCAAGACCACGGACACGGTTAGACGAGTCCGACGCAGCTGTATGTAATTCGTACAGGTTTGATGGCCACACCCCTATCACAAATACAAGGGGCTCAATGCACAGACAAGTGGCAATTTTTACTCATTTATAATTATACATGGTTTTTTCAAAAAATCTACCTTTTTGCACGACAACTTTTCACCTAAGTTCCTATCTTTTACAGATGACCACCATGCTACACCCGTCCAGGATACGGCACAACGGAGACACAGGCACAGATGTGCAGCAGGGACCCGTTCCAAGGATTCTTTTTAGATTAAGACCCTGCGTCAACCTTTTTTACTCTCTCTTGTTGATACACATCCCTCGGATTCTTAGTACAATTGAGAAGGATGCTGGCGTCTTGGCATGTGGCCACGTCAGAATAAGGCACGTACCTGAACACCAGGGGCTTCTTACAAAGGGCACTGATTAGGCCCGGTTCATACCATAAAGACAGAATACCTTAGGGAGTGTTCGGCATCGCGAGTTTGGCCCTATATGCATCAGCTCTGAATCATGTCTTTGGTCAAATGTTGGGTTTTCCCGGCTCCTATGTTTTGGTACCTTACGTTCCGCTCTATCGGCTATGTTTTGGTACCTTACGTTCCGCTCTATCGGCTAAGGTAGCACTAGGAGAACTAGTGCGATTGTGCCCTGGGTCATTCGGACGAGCACCTCAGTAGAGAAAGCCGAAAACTGACTGTCATGATATAGCGTGAGACTGGTCAACCACTCGATGACCTATCAGAATGTTAGAATTCCTCCGCCTTAACGAAGGGCCTTTTCCCAGCCAGGCATGTACGCACTCCGAATTTGGAAGAGTGCGGAGCCACCAGGGGCTATATAGTAGCCCCACCGTCAAACTCCTATGGCTAAGTGAAAGTGTTAAAGCATTATAGTCCGGTTGCCTCGTTCGCTGCACTATCACCTCCTTAATAGGACCAAGACGTTGGGTTAAGTGTGAACACGCGTCTTCTGCGAACACCTCCACATTATATGCGTGGGGGCTGAAGCCGAGGACTGCAATCTTTCCGGTTATAGACATGTATACATAAACGGCCGCACAGGAGGCATCATATTACTTTCAGGCAAAAGTATAAACACAGCCTTAATAAATTTCATAAAAACATTGTGTTTACAATGGGAATACATGTCACTCAAACATAATATTCTTCGAGCACTGGGCCTCTATCAAACGAGCACCCTCGAGAACATCTTTGAAATAGTGCTCGGCAGCCACTCGGCCTATGGCCGAACCCTGCGCCGCAACAGTGGTAGCGTCCATCTCCGCCCAGTATGCTTTAACATGGGTAAGGCCCATCCGCAAGCCTTCTATGCACGCCGACCTCTTCATCGCATTGATGCACGACACCGCACCAAGGAACTGCTGCACCAAGCTAAAATAGCTGTTCGGCTTCGGCTTTTTCGGCCATAGCTGATCCACGACAGACCTCATGGCGATTCCGGACAACCTATTGAGTTCGGCCCATTCGGCTAGCTGATCAGTCAACGGAAGCGGACGCTCTGGAATGTTAAATTGCGACCAGAACAGCTTGTCCACTTCATGATCTGTTTGATCTCGGAAGTATTTGGCCACATCGACGGCGCTCGCCGCCAAGTCCATATATGCGTCTGCCGAACTCCACAACTGATCCAGAGGGGCATACCACGGATCTCCGAACTTCCTCCGCAGCATAAAGGGCTTCCCAGCTGCAATATCCCCGGCTTCACGCAGCTCCTCCTTCTTCACTCTCATAGCAGAGCGGGTGTCTTTGTTCGCCATCGTGGCCTTTTCAAGGTTCGTTGCCTTCGCTCGGTTTTCTTTTTCAAGGAACTGGCAACGGTCGGCAGTGTATTTTAACTTTACGGCCATCTTGGCCATCTTCTCTTTGCTTTCGCAATGTGCGGCCTTCTCGGCTTTCAACTCTTCAGCCACCTTTAAAGCGGCTGCATTACTAATCCTTGCTTGTTTTTTGGCTCGGGCAAGCTCCTCCCACAGGGTTTCCACGGTGGCAGCTCCATTTGCAGTCACAACAAATTAAAGATACCGGCATCATGCTGCTCTTACTATGTGGCATTCACCAGAAAACACCACTTACCATGTGCCTCGTCAAGCCTCTTGTTAACAAGCTCGATGTCGGCATCCGCCGCATCCAGTTGCCGCTTCAGTTCGGCAAACTCATGAGTCCGGCTAGCCACCGGAGCTCCCACTACTTCTGCATTAAAGCGGTATGGTTATTACCTGGGAGTACGATCCTCTATTTGCTGCTGTTCTCGGCGACAATCAGAGTCTCAGGGGCTACTATCTACACAGGGCACACCTAAAAATGTGCGGTATCACCACAAATGTACAACATTTTACGTACCTCAAAGCCCGCCAGTAGACTCATAAAGGCATCATGCAACCCGCTTTGGGCGGATGAAATCCTTTCCATCACCGTACCCATCAATGTACGATGTTCTTCTGAGATGGCCGCTCGCTCCAATAGCTCTCTCAGTATGTCCGACCGCATACCAGACGGTGCAGGACTCTTCTGTTTGCTCTCTTCGAGAGCCGGACGCTCGGGACTTCGGGTGACTATAGGATTATCTTCTGGCCTCACCGGATCCGGAGAGGCCCTCCGTGACGACACTTCAAGGTCGCCCGCTTCTTGAGCGGAGGAGTCCGGGGGAGGCATTTCGCTCTCCATCATCTCCGGAAGAAGAGCCCCGAAGATGAGCTCTGCTAAGAAGGGCTAAGATCCGAACTGCAAGATAAATACTTCGGTTATTTTCCTCAGAGGTAAGGTAATATATCTTCACTATTAAAGTACTTTTTAATTACTTACAGCTCGTTAGAGGGCTGATCCCCGTGCGGACTTTGTGCGGCAAGAGCACCCTCCAAGGCAGGACCCTCTGGTGGAGATTTCTTCTCCCGCTTGGAAACCTTGGTTTCCGGATCTTCAGAGGTAGTCCTCTTCCTTCCCCGGGGTGAGAGAATGTCAGATTCCTCCCCTCGGTTATCCTCCCTCACGGAGGCGCTCGTTCCCTCGGTCGGAATAGGTAGCGATGGAGGCCCACTTTCGTCCTCATTATTCCCCCCTTTGTCTTCCTTTGAGGGCTCCGGGCAAGGTGCTAGCTCGAGCATCTTTTCCAGTACCGGATTTTCCAAACCCTCAGGAAGGGGGGCTGAACACCGAATCATCTTCACCTTTGTTATCCAGTCCTGGTCAAAGAGAGATCTCAGAATAATGTCATGATAAATGAAAGATGGTGTGTTTGGCTAGAGGATAACTTACTTGGTCAGCGGTGCGGTTGCTGCTCAGGCCCACGTCCTCGGTAGTATCCGGACACTCTATCTGGGGTCCGAAGAATGATCTATACATCTCCTTGTGCGTCAGGCCGAGGAAATTCTGAATAGCGCGCAGTCCTTCTGGGTTGAACTCCCACATGCGAAGAGGCCGACATTTGCATGGCTGGATTCGTCGAACCAGCATGACTTGCATTACCATAATCAAACTGAAATATCCTTCGAAGAGATTTAGAATGCGGCTTTGCAGTATAGGCACGTCCTTGGCAGGACCCCAGCTCAACCCTCTGCTAATCCATGACATCAGTTGTGGTGGAGGGCCTCGGAAAGCAGGGGCAACCGCCCAGTTGGCACTTCTGGGAGCTGTGATGTAAAACCACTCCCGTTGCCATAATCCGGACACCTCTGGAATAGAACCCTTTGGCCATGGAGCTCCGGCGATCCTGCTTATTAATGCGCCTCCGCACGCTACATGCTGCCCCTTGACCATCTTCGGCTTCATGTCAAAGGTCTTGAGCCATAGGTCGAAGTGAGGGGTAATGCGGAGGAAAGCCTCACATACAACAATAAAATGATGAGATGTGGAGAAAGGAGTCCGGGGCTAGATCGTGGAAATCTAGCCCGTAATAAAACATCAGCCCCCTAACAAAGGGATCCAGAGTGAGGCCTAGACCTCGGTGGAAGTGGGAGATGAACACGACGTCTTTGTTGGGTTCAGGAGTAGGGACGACCTGCCCTCGGGTAGGCAGCCGGTGCGAAACCTCGGCGGTCAGGTATGTGGCCTCCCTCATCTTCTTGATATCTTCTTTTGTAATGGAGGAGGGAATCCACCGGCCTTGAAGGCTAGATCCAGACATGATTGAAGGTCCGGAGCACCTGACCTAGGCTTTGGGTGTTAGAACTCGAGGCGGGGGAAGGATTAGATTGAGCAGGAGGGAAAGAGTAAAAGCCTTGTCCCTTTATAAAGAGGGTGAATATCAAGCGTCCTCTCCGTAGCCGTTTGGGACTTGCCTATAATCTAGGTGTCCTATATACGGTTGGGTTACCCACGACCGTATTGATGAGAATCCCGTAATTAGGGGAACACGATCTCTGCTTTGACAAGACGTGTCAAAAAACTGCCTCGCATTATGTGTGGAGCTGGTTCAAGAAAACGGTTCGAATAATTACCGGGCCATGGCATAATGTCATGTTGCCAAAACGTGTCGGTAGATTAGATTTGTGGAAATGTTATTGTCTCTACGGTGGTATGTGGAAACTTATTTTGCAGGGTTGGACACTATCCTTGTATTCAAATTATTCCGTGATGTATTCGGAGGAGGAACTGGCCTTGCAACGGAGAAGAAATACTGAGTGTTGGACTCATTGTCATTGAAGCCTGGTTCAGGGGTTATTGAGGGAGTCCTGGATTAGGCAATACGGATATGTATATCTCCTCTTTTGTAACCGACCTTGTGTAACCCTAGCCCCCTCCGGTGTCTATATAAACTGGAGAGTTTTAGTCCGTAGGAGAACACATAGTCATACCATAGGCTAGCTTCTAGGGTTTAGCCTCTCTGATCTCATGGTAGATCTACTCTTGTACTACACATATCATCAATATTAATCAAGAAGGACGTAGGGTTTTACCTCCATCAAGATGGCCCGAACCTGGGTAAAACTTCGTGTCCCCTACCTCCTGTTACCATCCGCCTAGAAGCACAGTTCGGGACCCCGTACCCGAGATCCGCCGGTTTTGACACCGACAACTCCCTTTGCCATAATCCGTACACCTCTGGAAAGGAACCTTTTGGCCACGGGGCTCTAGCAATCTTGCTTCTTAATGCACCCCCGCAGGCTGCATATTACCCCTCGACCGTCTTCGGCTTCACAACAAAGGTCTTGAGCCCCAGGCCGAAGTGAGGGGTAATGTGGAGGAAGGCCTCACATACGACAATAAATGCCGAGATGTGGAGAAAGGAATCCGGGGCTAGATCGTGAAAATCAAGCCCGTAATAGAACATCAAACCCCTAACGAAGGGATCCAGAGTCAGGCCTAGTCCTTGGAGGAAGTGGGAGATGAACACGACATCTTCATTGGGTTTGGGAGTAGGGACAACCTGCCCTCGGGCGGGCAGCCGATGCGAGACTTCGGCGGTCAAATATCTTGCCTCCCTCAACTTCTTGATATCCTCTTCCGTGACGGAGGAGGGCACCCACCGGCCCTGGAGGCTGGATCCGGACATGATTGAAGGTCCGAAGCACCTAACCTGGGTTTTGGGTGTTAGAACTCGAGGCGGGGGAAGGATTCGATTGAGCACGGGAGGAAAAAAATAAAAACCTTGACCCTTTATAAAGTGGGTGAATATCAAGCGTCCTCCTCGTGGCCGTTTGGGACTTGCCTAAAATCTAAGAGTCCTAGGCGTGGTTGGGTTACCCACGCCCGTATTGATGAGAATCCCGTAATAAGGGGGACACGATCTCTGCTTTGAAAAGACATGTCAAGAAACTGCCTCGCGTTATGTGCGGGGCTAGTTAAAGGAAACGGTTCGAATAATCACCAGGCCATGGCATAATATCATGTTGCCAACACGTGTCAGCAGATTAGATTTGTGGAAATATTACTCTCTCTACGGTGGTATGTGGAACTTATTTTACAGGGTCGGACAGTATCCTTGTATTCAAATTCTTCCGTGGTGTATTCGGAGGAGGAACCCGCCTTGCAATGCCGAAGATAATACTGCGCGCCGGACTCATCATCTTTCAAGCCTGGTTCAGGGGCTACTGAGGGAGTCCTGGATTAGGGGGTCTCCAGACAACCGGATTATATCCTTTGGCCGGACCGTTAGACTATGAAGATACAAGATTGAAGACTTCGTCTCATGTCCGTATGGGACTCTACTTGGTGTGGAAGGCAAGCTAGGCAATACGGATATGTATATCTCCTCCTTTGTAACCGACCTTGTGTAACCCTAGCCCCCTCTGGTGTCTATATAAACCGGAGGGTTTTAGTCCGTAGGACAATATACAATCATACCATAGGCTAGCTTCTAGGGTTTAGCCTCTCCGATCTCGTGGTAGATAAACTCTTGTCATACTCATATCATCAAGAATAAATCAAGCAGTACGTAGGGTTTTACCTCCATCAAGAGGGCCCGAACCTGGGTAAAACATCGTGTCCCCTGCTTCCTGTTACCATCCGCCTTAGATGCACAGTTCGGGACCCCCTACCCGAGATCCACCGGTTTTGACACTGACACATAGCATCCCCAAGCTTGGGACAAACATTAATAGCAACAAATATATTCTCAAAAACATCATCTTCATCAAACATAGCATCCCAAAGCTTGGGCCTTTTCATATCATAAGCATAATCACTCTCATAATTAATAGTATGGATAGCACCAATAGTATAGCAATTACCATATTCATCCAAGCAAGTGCCAAAAATATTTTCAAGATCATACGAAGTATCTTTATCTTCCACAATTATATTTTCATGAGGCACAATAGTAATAGGAGCAGCATTATTTGAGAGAGATATCTTTTTACCTCTCTTCCTTTTTCTTTTCTTCTTCTTCACCACATCATGTGTGGGTTCAATCCTCTTTTTGGAGCTCCTTATTAATGAGATTGGTTGAATAGGAGGCTCCTCCTCGTTACCTGATTCATCATAAGAAATAATAGGAGGGTATTGGGAATCCTCTTCCCTTTCATTAGTATTCTCTTCATCTTCTATTTGTTTTCTTTTCTTTATGTAGTTGGCAATATAAGGATTTTCAATACAATTCACCGCACAATATATATAAATTTTCTCTAGATCAAAATCAAGAAATCTATCAAGATTAAACTTTGGAATACCCTTAGTTATATGTTTCATTTTCTCATACCCAAAAAGAAGACTAAGCTCTTTATGATGCTCAAGGGTAATCAAATTATCACAATTTTTGGATACGATTCGGTCATGAAACAATTTGCATTGGAGATTTAAATGACCATGTTCATTGCAATGTTCACAAGGGGCGCGAAAAATATTGAATTTTTCAGCACAATCATCAAGACTTTCTTGCAACAATTCAGTTTCAAAGTACTTATGCCTCTTGCAATATCTATCTTCCCTATTTGGTGTGTTCTTACAAACCGAATGCACTCCACAAAAATTGGCATGTTTATAGGAGACATTTTCATCATAACTAGTGCAATCATCATTAGTATCATGGATATTCAAAGAATTCGTACTAACACCATTGCAATCATGCTCATCATTCAAATATTTAGTGCCAAACATTTTATAGATTTCTTCTTCTAGCACTTGAGCACAATTATCCTTTCCATCATACTCACGAAAGATATTAAAAAGGTGAAGCGTATGAGACAAACTCAATTCCATTTTTTATAGTTTTCTTTTATAAACTAAACTAGTGAAAAAACAAGAAACTAAAAGACTCGATTGCAAGATCTAAAGATATACCTTCAAGCACTCACCTCCCCGGCAACGGCGCCAGAAAAGAGCTTGATGTCTACTACACAACCTTCTTCTTGTAGACGTTGTTGGGCCTCCAAGTGCAGAGGTTTGTAGGACAGTAGAAAATTTCCCTCAAGTGAATGACCTAAGGTTTATCAATCCTTAGGAGGCGTAGGATGAAGATGGTATCTCTCAAGCAACCCTGCAACCAAATAACAAAGAGTCTCTTGTGTCCCCAACACACCCAATACAATGGTAAATTGTATAGGTGCACTAGTTCGGCGAAGAGATGGTGATACAAGTGGTATATGGATAGTAGATAAAGGTATTTGTAATCTGAAATTATAAAAATAGCAAAGTAACTAATGATAAAAGTGATCGTAAATGGTATTGCAATGATAGGAAACAAGGCCTAGGGTTCATACTTTCACTAGTGTAAGTTCCCTCAACAATACTAACATAATTGGATCACATAACTATCCCTCAACATGCAATAAAGAGTCACTCCAAAGTCACTAATAGCAGAGAACGAACGAAGAGATTATGGTAGGGTACGAAACCACCTCAAAATTATTCTTTCCAATCAATTTGTTGGGCTATTCCTATAAGTGTCACAAAAAACCCTAGAGTTCATACTAGAATAACACCATAAGACACAAATCAACCAAAACCCTAATGTCACCTAGATACTCCAATGTCACCTCAAGTATCCGTGGGTATGATTATACGATATGCATCACACAATCTCATATTGATCTATTCAACCAACACATAGAACCTCAAAGAGTGCCCCAAAGTTTCTACCGGAGAATCACGACGAAAACGCGTGCCAACCCCTATGTATAGGTTCATGGGCAGAACCCGCAAGTTGATCACCAAAACATACATCAAGTGAATCACGTGGTATCCCATTGTCACCACAGATACGCACGGCAAGAAATACATCAAGTGTTCTCAAATCTTTAAAGACTCAATCCGATAAGATTACTTCAAGGGGAAAACTCAATTCATTACAAGAGAGTAGAGGGGGGAAGAAACATCATAGGATCCAAATATAATAGCAAAGCTCGCGATACATCAAGATCGTATCACCTCAAGAACATGAGAGAGAGAGAGAGATCAAACACATAGCTACTGGTACATGCCCTCAGCCCCGAGGGAAAACTACTCCCTCCTCGTCATGGAGAGCACCGTGATGATGAAGATGGACACCGGAGAAGCATTGCCCCCTCCGGCAGGGTGCCGGAACGGGTCTAGATTGGTTTTCGTTGGCTACGGAGGCTTCTGGCGGCGGAACTCCCGATCTATTGTTCGTTCTGGAAGTTTTAGGATACGTAGGTATATATGGGTGAAAGAAGCACGTCGATGGACTGAAGGGGGGGCCACGAGGCAGGGGGGCGTGCCCTAGGGGGTGGGAGCCCCCCACCCTCGTGGGCACCTCCCTTCTTTCCTGACGTGCACTCCAAGCTTTTCCGGTAGCTTTGCTTCCAAAAATAACTTCTCTAGTCGATTTCGTTCCGTTCCGACTTCGTTTGATATTCCTTTTCTTCGAAACACTGAAATAGGCAGAAAACAACAATTCTGGGCTGGGCCTCCAGTTAATAGGTTAGTCCCAAAAAATAATATAAAAGTGGATAATAAAGCCCAATATTGCCCAAAACAGTAGATAACATAGCATGGAGCAATCAAAAAGTATAGATACGTTGGAGACGTATCAGTGGGTGGGGAATGAATTTCGTCGTCCGCTTCCCACTCAAGACGGACATAGTTCGGCCAAAGGTCTCCTGACAAGGAGAGAGACCTCGATGAATTTAGCACGTCACCCAAGGGCAAGTGCTGAAAGATATCCGCGGAGGTAAATTCCATGATCGGTTCCCAGTCAGATTCGATAGGCACATACGCAAGCGGTTCGGAGCCTGTGGCCGGGGATGAATCCAAGGGTCCGGTAACACAGGTCTCATAGGAGGTGAAGTCAGTATTCGGCTCTATCGCCGCTGAGTTTGCGGCTAACGTGGCGGGGTCCATCCACCCATCCTCGGACGGCACGATCTGCTCTGGATTGGGCGCTCCCGAACACTGTCCGACGGCAGAGCTAAGTCATGCTCGTCGTGACTGTGCGGCACACCTGACATGGGCTCGAATCCATCGAAGATCAAGTCTCCATGGATGTCGGTAGTATAGTTCAAGCTTCCAAACCTGACCTGATGGCCAGGGGCGTGCTCTTGATCTGCTCCAGAGGGCCAAGCGAGTTGGCCCGCAGTACGAAGCCGCCGAATACGAAGATCTGTCCGGGGAGAAAAACCTCACCCTGGATCGCATCGTTGCCGATGATCGAAGGAGCCATCAAGCCTTTACCGTGATGGCACAGTGGAACTCTCAATGAAAGCACCAATGTCGTTGTCAAAACTAGCGGATCTTGGATAGGGGGTCCCGAACTGTGTGTCTAAGGATGATGGTAACAGGAGGCGGGGGACACAATGTTTACCCAGGTTCGGGCCCTCTCGATGGAGGTTATACCCTACTTCCTGTTTGATTGATCTTGATGATACGAGTATTACAAGAGTTGATCTACCACGAGATCGTAGAGGCTAAACCCTAGAGTTGGACACGCTCTCTATGTTCAAGGACTACTTTGAAATATTCGGAGGAGGAACCCGCCATGCAATGCCGAAGACAATCTGCGCGCCGGACACCTCATCATTGAAGCCAGGTTCAGGGGCTACTGAGGGAGTCCTAGATTAAGGGATCCTTGGGCGTCCGGCCTATGTGACATGGGCCAGATTATTGGGCCATGAAGATACAAGATAGAAGACTTCCTCCCGTGTCCGGATGGGACTCTCCTTTTCGTGGAAGGCAAGCCTGGAGTCTGGATGTATTATTTCCTTTCTTTGTGACCGACTTTGTATAACCCTAGGGCCCTCCGGTGTCTATATAAACCGGAGGGTTTAGTCCAAAGAAATCATCACAATCATACATGCTAGACTTCTAGGGTTTGGCCATAATGATCTCATGGAAGATCAGCTCTTGTAATCCTCATACTCATCAAGATCAATTAAGCAGGACGTTGGGTATTACCTCCATCAAGAGGGCCCAAACCTGGGTAAAACATCGTGTCCCATGTGTCCTGTTACCATCGACCTTAGAGGCACAGTTCGGGACCCCCCTACCCGAGATCCACCGGTTTTGACACCGACAACGGCCACATGCATTTCTTTCACATGAGAGCTTCTTTGCACCGGAGGAAGAACCTGATTAAGGCCTGCTGTTCTTCAGGGCGATTATCAATGGAGCAGAAGAAGTATCAAACCAATTGGATACATACTGTATGGACTTGGGACAGAGAATCAACAAGGAGAAATCCTATATCTTTTTTAGCAAGGGGTTCCCGAAGATAGTATGCAATAGGTTAAAGGATACTTGCAGGTCCCTAATGAATCATTGAGTGATAGATACCTGGGCATGCAAACTGATGTGGGTCACTCAAAAAAGGGAACATTCAAATATTTGAGTGATAAGGTTTGGGATAAGGTGAAGGGATGGATGAGCAAGTGCCTCTCAGCGGGAGAAAAAGATGTTCTAATTAAACCGGTAGCCCAAGCTATCCTAGTTTACTCCATGTCATGCTTTAAGTTGCTAAGAGGTCTATGTGATCACATAAATCTATCATTCGGAAATTTTGGTGGGGTTGCAAACAAGGGGGGCGCAAGCCAGTTAGGGTTTTTTGGGTCATCATGACGCGACCAAAGCACCTGGGAGGCCTCGGTTTTAGAGACCTTGATCTTTTTAATTTGGCACTGCTGCCTCGTCAAGCTTGGAGATTACTTCAAGAACCAACGAGCCTCAGCGCAAGAATCTTAAAGGCCGCTTATTACCCGGAGAGGACGATCCTGGAGGCAGAGCTGGGGACAAGACCGTCCCAGGCTTGGCATGCTATTCTAGAGGGTCGGGACTTGTTACGGCAAGGCATTATCTGCCGGATTGGCAATGGACAAACGACGGAGATTTGGACTGACAACTGGATAGCGAAGGAGATGACCCCGCGACCGATTACATCGCTTGTGGCTGATCCTCCTAGGTATGTCTCAGAGTTGCTTCTCCTAGTCATTACATCATGGAATGAAGATCTAGTCAGAGCAGTTTGTCTCCCTATCGATGCCAAATCCATCTTGAGGATACCCATATGCACTCGCAACATAGAACATTTCTGGGCTTGGTACCCGGAGAAGAAGGGTAAGTTCACCATCAGTTCGGCCTATAAATTCTTGCAAAAGACTAAGATCCAAAGGGAGGAATGGTTGGAAGGAAGGGGCGATTCATCCAGCTCCGACAGAGATAAAAAATTCTGGAGCTCTCTGTGGAAGATCGATGTTCCTTCAAAGATAAGACTCTTTCTATGGAGGCTGGCACAACATTCGCTTCCAACTACTGACATTTTGAAGAGAAGACACATGTCCGTTCTAGACGCTTGCCCGCTAGGTGGATCTGAGGATTCATGGAGACATGCTCTAGTGGCCTGCACCACGTCGCGATGCGTTTGGGCGTTGTTTGAAGATGCGATCGTATCCCATATGACTGAAAACGAAGAAGCTAATGCGAGGATTTAGTTGTTCGAGCTGCATGAGTTGATGGATCATTCCAGCTTCACAAAGATGGTCATCACTCTTTGGTCGATTTGGTATTCTCGACGGAAGGCCACATATGAATCAATCTTTCAAAGTCCACAACAAACTGCCAACTTTGTCGACAACTACATCAATGATCTTGGTCTCATGACAGCCTAGAAGGATCATCCAAGCCCAACTGCTCCCGTCCAAGCCTGGCTAGCGCGTTGATTGCAAGCACTAAATGGCAGCGTCAAGATCATGTAGATGGAGAAGTGGCTAGGCAATGCCGTGGAGGAGCGGTCGCGGTTCTGTGCCATGACCAGGAGGGTGTCTAGTTGGGATCGTCGGCGGTAGTTTTTCCCCACACGAGGGATCCCCTCCTTTTGGAGACATATGCTTGTCGGGAGGCACTAGCACTCGCCGACGACCTGGCGGCCAGGAACATCTGCATGGCTTCGGATTGCCAGGAGGTGGTAAATGACATCAACAGGGTAGCGGAGGCCCCAATACGTCAATTGTGCATGAAATATTGAGTTATTGTAATAGTTTTAGCTCTTGCTCTTTTATTCATGATCGTAGGAACTTTAATTTTGAGGCTCATAATCTTGCTAAATTTGCTTGTAAGCTAGGCGTAGGTCGTCATATTTGGTTGGGCACCCCTCATGACCCAACCCATGTACCTATGACCTTCCCTTTGAATGAATAAAGACAGCGAGATTTCTCAAAAAAAATCCGCCCGTACAACCGCATCGCTCAACCGAATCGAGCGGTCGATCTGCTCCAGGACTCCTGCCCCGCAGGCATATTGCACCGCCACTCGTGCTACTACCTGACTCGGCCACCCCGAGCCGCACCTTGCGCGTCCTGATAATTCTAAACTCGCGGACAACAATAGACTGTTTATGGGCCCCTTAATGCTAATTACATCTACCCCCTGATTTTCAAGGGGGTGGGCCCTGCCACCCTCTCTAACATCCAATGAAAAACTGCCATCTAGCACAAGCCCGTGAAGTCCGTAAAATATGTCCGTCGCTCTAGCATTGCTCTTGCGCGTCCCTCGAACTCGCTGAGACGCCCGCTGAGGGAGTCCTGGACTAAGGGGTCCTCGGGCGTCCGGCCTGTGAGCCATGGGCCGGACTGATGGGCTGTGAAGATACGAAGACCGAAGACTGCACCCGTGTCCAGATGGGACTCTCCTTGGCGTGGAAGGCAAGCTTGGCGACTGGATATGTAGATTCCCTTCTTTGTAACCGACCTGGTGTAACCCTAGATCCTCCCGGTGTCTATATAAACCGGAGGACTTAGTTCGGATAGGAGACTCATCATCATAGCCATACAAGCTAGGCCTCTGGGGTTTAGCCATTACGATCTTGAGGTAGATCAACTATTGTAATACTCATATTCATCAATATCAATCAAGGAGGATGTAGGGTATTACCTCCATAGAGAGGGCCCAAACCTGGGTAAACATCGTGTCCCTTGTCTCCTGTTACCATCATCGAGATCCGCCGGTTTTCACACCGACATTGGTGCTTTCATTGAGAGTTCCTCTGTACTGTCACTAAAAGGTTTGATGGCCCCTTCGATCATCAATAATGACGCTGTCCAAGGAGGAACTTTCCTCCTTGGACAGATCTTCGTGTTCGGCGGCTTCCCACTGTGGGCCAACTCGTTTGGCCATTTGGAGCAGATGAAAGCTATGCCCCTGGCCATCAGGTCAGATTCGGGAGCTTGAACTACGTTGCGGACATCTATGGAGACTTGATCTTTGCCGGATTCGAGACCGCGGCAGCCGCTCCCGGTCACTTAGATAATCACGACCTAAATCTGTCATCTGGCTACATCCAGGAGATTTCTTCTGTAACCGATCTTGCCCTAGATCCGGAGCAAGCCGCACCATCCAAGGACGAGAGGATTGACCCCACTATGGAGGCCACAGATTCCACGGCCTTGGAGCCGCACATAGACTCGACATCTCATGATGTCTTGGTCACCGGAACTCCAGAATCGTCTCCGGCCGTAAGTTCCGAACCACGTGAGCCCGCGGACGCCGAGCTTGATCATTTATCGATCTTCGAATTCAGCGCCGCAAACATCTTCCAGCACTCGCCTTTGGGCGATGTGCTAAACTCGTTAAAGAACCTGTCCTTGATAGAGGACTCACAGTCGAACTATATCCGGCTTGAACTAGGGGCTGATGATGGAGAATTTTGCTTCCCACCCGCCACCCACTTCATAGACACAGTCGAGGATCTGACCGACGAACTTGACTACGACTCCGAGGACATCTATGGTATGGACGACAATGCCGGAGAAGAAGAGGCCCAGAACCCGTCGTTCACCGGACGCTGTACGACCACTTCCTCGTATGATGTATACATGGTGGATGCACCAAAAGAAAACAGCGGCCATGACAAGGAAGATCGAGCTGAGGACAAACCTTCCGAAATACAATCCAAACACCGGTGTCAGTGGCGCCGCCCTAAGTCACGCCGCAATAAAAACAGCAGTACTAGCACAAGAGAAGATAACACTCCAGAAGGTGCCGAAGACAACGAAGACCCCGTCGATACAGCTAATGAACAAGACGAACGGGAAGGCGGGCAGGTTAGCCCCGACAAACAGGCCACGCATGAAGATTCAGAGGATAATAATTACCTTCCGCTCTCCAAGGACGAGGTGAGCCTCGGCCCCGAGGATTTCATTATGCCCGAGGAACCTCTTGAGCAGGAGCGCTTCAAGCGCCAGCTCATCGCCACGGCAAAGAGCCTGAAAAAGAAGCAGCAGTAGCTTCAAGCTGACCAAGATCTGCTCAATGATAAATGGACGGATCTCCTAGCAACTGAATAGTACGGCCTCAAGCGCCCAACCAAAAGCTACCCAAAGCACAAATTTCTACCTCAGTTTGACGAGGAGGCACAGAACTACATACCTCCATTGTACAATGCGGTTGACCGACCACCATGTGGTCGAGACAAAACGGCAACTCACACCGAACACCAGCTAGCCCCGCCTCAGTGCACATGTAGAGGTAAATTAGGCCATGGTCATACATATGACCTCCGGCAAAACCTGAACAATAAACTAGGACACACTGGATCAATCTACGGATCGCGAGGGCATGCCTCGACACGCGACGACGGCCACCTATTCGGACATAACAAACTTAGTCACGCGCGGGCCGAAAACCACAGATGGACTCCATCAGAGCTATGTCGCGATACAGCCCGATATAGAGGCGCCACACACCCTCATTGCTTCACCGATGAGGTCCTGGATCATGAATTCCTAGAAGGGTTCAAACCCGTGAATATAGTCATACAATGGAACCACGGACCCCACGGTGTGGATTGAAGACTTCATTCTCCACATTCATATGGCCCGCAGGGATGACCTCCACTCCATCAAATACCTCCCTTCAAAACTCAAGGGGCCAGCTTAGCATTGGCTCCACAGACTGCCTATAAATTCTATTGGCAGCTGGGAGGTCTTGGAAGAGGCCTTCCTCGATAACTTCCAAGGCACATACATTCAACCTCCGGACACTGATGACTTAAGCCATATAGTTCAACAGCCCGAAGAGTCTGCCAGGAAATTCTGGACTAGGTTCTTAACTAAAAAGAACCAAATCGTCGATTGTCTAGATGCCGAAGCCCTAGCAGCCTTCAAACATGGCATCAGCGGCGAATGGCTCGCTCGCCACCTTGGCCAAGAAAAACCAAAACCATCGCACCTCTCATGGCACTCATGACCAACTTTTGTGCGGGCGAGGACAGTTGGTTGGTCCATAGCAAAAACAATGCAAGCGACGCCGGCACCCCTGAAGCTAAAACGAGCAAAGGCAAATCTCGACGCAACAGATAAAAGCGCCAAAACAACAGTGATAACACCGAGAACACGACAGTCAATGCCGGATTCAGGGGATCTAAGTCCGTTCCTCGGAAGAAGCCGTTCCAAAAGAACAATTCAGGCCCATCCAGCTTGGACTGCATACTTGATCATCCATGCCAGATTCATGGCACCCTAGACAAGCCACCCAATCATACTAATATAGATTGCTGGGTTTTTAAACAGGCCGGCAAAATAAACGCCAAGAACAGGGACAAGGGATCGCAAAGCGAGGACGATGACGAAGAGCCCCAACAACGAACATAGGGGGACAGAATAAGTATCCCCCTAGGTTAAAACAGTGAACATGATATATGCTACCCACATCCCCAAGAAGAAGCGCAAGCGTGCACACAGGGACATCTACGCGATAGAGCCAGTCACCCCAAAATTTAACCCATGGTTGTCATGCCCGACCACCTTTGATCGCCGGTATCATCCGACCAGTATCCGTCACGGTGGCTCAGCCGCACTGGTCCTAGACCCAATAATTGATGGGTTCCACCTGACTCGCATCCTTATGGACGGAGGTAGCAGCCTTAATCTTCTCTAGCAGGATACAGTGCGAAAAATAGGCATTAACCCATCTCGGATTAAGCCCACCAGGACTACCTTCAAAGGAGTAATACCAGGTGTAGAGGCCTGCTATATGGGCTCAATCACACTCGAGGTTGTCTTCGGATCTCCGGACAACTTCCGAAGTGAGGAGTTAATCTTCGATATCGTCCCCTTTCGCAGCGGCTATCACGCACTGCTCGGATGAATTGTGTTCGCTCGATTCAACGTAGTACCACACTATGCTTATCTCAAGCTCAAGATGCCTGGTCCACGCGGTGTCATAACAGTCAACGGAAACACGGAATGCTCCTTCCGTACAGAAGAGCACACAACTGCCTTAGTAGCAGAAGTACAAAGCGGCCTTTTCAAGCAGAACATCAATTCGGCTGCCGAGCCCACGGACACCGCTAAGAGGGTCCGAACTACTTTGCAGCAGGAGAGCTCGGCTCGTTAGGAGCTCAACTAGCAATCCGGCCTCCGTCGCAGTTCCGATCAAGTGGTGGCATTCGTGCCGCGCGTACATAACTACGTGCTTGAAATCCCATGGGCATCAACGGAGGCATAGCTAGCTTGTGGTCTGTAGTACGGCTCAACTGACGTTGGATACACATTTACTTTCACTTTTACTTGTTTCCTTTTCAGGTCTCAATCCCACAGGCACCATCTGGTAGTCTGATCATCGATCCTCTTGAAGGATAAACACACCAAGACGGCGAGAAACGCACACATATGGGGGACTATTTAGGTGATTCCGTTAACGATAACTTTCCTGTTTTTCAGGACCCACATGCAGCTCTCCCTTGGTTTCGGCATGTCAAATAGCCTGTTGCTTATCGCACTACCTGTATCAATGCGCCTTGACATACTAATTAAATTACAATGAGAACAGTTTGCGGTAGGAGCTGCACGACTCCATCTTTTTCCTACCTTTTCTGTTTCTTTCTTTTTTTCCAGCTCCCTTGTGGATAATCCTATCAGGTAACACCCGTACACTTTGGTACGCTCGATGCTTGCCAGGGGCTTCATAGCACCCCACATTACGGCAGCAAAAGTCCGAACACTTTTTATAAGTATAGTTCAGCACCCCGAATTTAGCATTATATGCATTGGCTCAAAATCATGTCTTTGGTCAATAGTTGGGTTGACTGGTGTCGGTGTCAAAACCGGTGGATCTTGGGTAGGGGGTCCCGAACTGTGCGTCTAAGGCGGATGGTAACAGGAGGCAGGGGACACAATGTTTACCCAGGTTTGGGACCTCTTGATGGAGGTAATACCCTACGTCCTGCTTGATTGTTCTTGATAATATGAGTAATACAAGAGTTGATCTACCACGAGATCAGAGAGGCTAAACCCTAGAAGCTAGCCTATGGTATGATTGTTGTTCTTAGTCCTACGGACTAAACCCTCCGGTTTATATAGACACCGGAGGGGGCTAGGGTTACACAAAGTCGGTTACAAGGAAGGAGATCTACATATCCATATTGCCAAGCTTGCCTTCGACGCCAAGGAGAGTCCCATCCGGACACGGGACGAAGTCTTCAATTTTGTATCTTCATAGTCCAACAGTCCGGCCAAAGGATATAGTTTGGCTGTCCGGATACCCCCTAATCCAGGACTCCCTCACCTGGCTCCTTTGCTTGCTACCTTACGTTCCGCGACATCAGCTAAGGTAGTAAAGGGATAACTACTGCGATTGTGCCTTTGTTTATCCAAAGGAGCACCACAGTAGAGAAAGCCGAAAACTGACTGTCATGATGCGGCGAGAGCCGGTCAGCTGTTTGGAGGTTGCAAATCGTTGGAGATATCTTCCACATTACGCGAAGGATTGGTACTTCCCGATCAGGCACCTATAGCACTCTAGTTCGGATACTAGGGGCTGCGCCCATGTTTTTATTGTCGCACTCCTATGGCTAAGTGAGGGCGTTACAACCGCATAGTCTGGTTGCCTAGTTCGTTGCACTAAACAACTCCTTCAAGGACCATCTAATTGTATCAAGATTGTTTAGATTCCATCCTGAACACCCCCCTACTACCTATGTGGGGGCAGAAGCCAACGACTGGTTAACCCTCAGATTTCATACAACACGGCCGCACAGGAAGTAATTTTTTTAAAAAATAACATGCATTATATTGCATAAACAACTTGTTTTATACAAGGCAGAGGGAGCTCGAGTACATGCATTCAAAGATAATGTCTTTCGAACAGTGATCCGGAACAATGCGGAACCCCTCTAAAACATCACTGAAGCATCACTCAGGTGTGCGATGCTCCTTGCCCTCCGGCGGCCCCCCGGTCGCTAGCTTGACAATGTCCAGCTTCGCCCACCAGACCTTGCAATAAGAGAAGGCCAGGCGCGCGCCCTCGATGCAGACGGATCGCTTGATGACATCCAGCCGAGGACATGCATCCACCAGCTTCTTCATGAGGCCGAAGTAGCAGCTGGGGATAGCTTCAGCTAGCCACAGCCGGACTATCATATCCTTCATGGCCAGTTCGGCCACCCTGTGCAGCTCGACCAGCTGTTTCAACTGATCGCTGAAGGGCACTGGATGTTCTGGCATGCAATATTGCGACCAGAACGGCTTCTCCGCGGAGCTCCCATCTTCGGCTCGGAAGAACTTCGTAGCGTCGGTCACACTGCGTGGCAGATCAGCAAAGGCCCCTGCAGAACTCCGAATCAGGGTTAGTAAAAGAAATTTCCTCTTAACACTCCTGCTTTGCATATTGAATGCCTTACCCGCCACGATCTTACTGACCTCCTGGATCTCATGGAAGATGCCCTGGGCTTCAATCCGGGCCCACTCCGCACTCTTACGAGCCTCAGCAAGTTCAGCCTCTTGAGTTGATGCATTGTGCTCCAAGGACTCGCACTTCTTCACCGCGGCCTAGAGCTCCTGTTGTACTTCGTTGACCCAGGCCTTGAGCCTTTTACAGGCGGCCTGCTCCTTGACAGCCTTCCCCTTGGCTTCGACAGGGCCGCTTTCAGCGCCTCGACCTCGATCGTTGCCTCTGTTTACATCATGGTATTCAGATCATTGCATGTCTAATCCATAATAGGTTATTACTTACCTTGTTTTTCCTGGAGCTTCCTCTTCACCTGGCTCAGCTCCTCCTCGGCCTCCACTAGTTTCTGCTTTAGTCCAGAGACTTCGGCAGTATGCGAGGCCGTGGCCAACAGCGACGCATGCGCAAACATTTCAGACAAATTTAGTTAGTTTCCTGCAAAAGGAGATTGATCCTTTGTCCAGTTTTTTCTTTTCGAACACCAGGCGGTGTCTCAGGGGCTACTATCTATATTAGGATTTTCTCTTTTTTTGCGCTGCTTACCTCATAACCTGTTAACAGGCTGCTGCAGGCTTCGGTTAGTCCGCTCTTGGCAGATTGAACCCTTTCAATTACCATGCCCATAAGGGCATGGTGCTCATCCACAATGGAAGCGCCTCGCAGCATTTCCAGCAGATTATCCGGCGCCCCTGGTTGGATAGAGGTCACCGGGGGAACATGCATCCACCCTTCTTCTGAAGGAGGTCGCATGCTGGATTCCAGAGCAGCCTCGGTCTCCGAAATTGAGTCCGGCTGAGGGTCGAACTGTGTTCGGCCCTCCCCACCAGTCTCCATGGGGATTGATTCCCCTTGGTGTCCAGTAACGGGAATTTCTCCTTCCGGCACCTCCTGAGCCTCTCCCCTTCCTGGAACAGTCCTTTGAGACAGCACCTCCGCATCATCCTTGGCCTTGGGGGAGTGAGCGGCTGGCGGTGAATCACTGACCATCGCCTTGGAATCCAGCGAGCCTCTTGACGAGGATCGCGGGGAGCTGTTGTGGGCCGGACTACAATAAACATAACCAATCGTCTCAATGCAGTGAGGAGGAGAAACTTTATGGGTGGATGCAAGTCTTAATACTTATGATGCGGCCTGAGGCTTAGCGCGGGGATGTCTCTCCGGACTGTTGTCGACGTCCCATGCGGAGTTATCCGCTA
The DNA here is from genome assembly GCF_018294505.1 of Triticum aestivum. Classification (NCBI taxonomy): domain Eukaryota; kingdom Viridiplantae; phylum Streptophyta; class Magnoliopsida; order Poales; family Poaceae; genus Triticum; species Triticum aestivum. The sequence goes on from NC_057812.1 coordinate 658,585,054, forward strand.
GGGAGCCCTTCCCCTTCTTGTCCACCTCCGCCTCTAGAGTTATGGAGGCCGCCCTCTTCTTCCTCCCCCCATCAGGGGGAGAGTCATTTTTCTCCTCCTCATCCTCATCGTCTTCGGCAGCAGGGGAACGGGTCTTGTCTTCGGACTTCACGTGCGAAGTGCCCTTGCGGCGGGGGCCACTTCGGACCCCCTTGGCCTTTCCTGTGGCCTTCTTTTCTGGTGCCTTATAAGGCGCCGGCTCCAGCATCTTCACTAAGCGCAGGATGACTGATTCTTCAGGCAGGGGAGCCGGACACCGGATCTGCTTCACCTTCTTCAACCAGTAGTGAAAAAGCAATAATAATAAAATCTTAGATATAACCCTTGAAACAAGCAAGTAGGGGATGTGTTGAAAATAACATACCTCATTGGGGAGGTGATTTATGTTGTGGCCACGGTCCGAATCTATGGCCGACGGTATCTCGTTGCCCTTGAAGAGCAACTTCCAAGCATCTTTGTGAGCCGTTTCGAAGAGCCTTTCCAAGGTGTGGTGCTTTTTCGGGTTGAAATCCCATAGAGGGCAACATCGGCTCTGGCAGGGGAGGATCCGGCGCACCAGCATCACTTGAATTATGTCGACAAGCTTGATGTCCCTATCGATCATGCTTTGAATGCGCGTTTGCAGCGCAATCAGCTCATCTGACGAACACCAGTTCAGGCTCTTCTCGACCCAGGAGGTAAGTCGCACAAGAGCGTCAGAGTTGAATGTGGCAGCCGCGGCCCAGGTGGCACCGCGGGGTTCGGTGATGTAGAACCATTGTTTCTGCCATTCCTTGATAGACTCCACGAATGTGCCTTTTGGACAAGATACATTGGTGAGCTTGCTCACCATGGCACCCCTGCACTCTGTGTGTTGTCCATCCACCACCTTGGGCTTCACGTTAAAGGTTTTGAGCCATAGCCCGAAGTGGGGGTGGATGCGGAGGAAGGCCTCGCACATGACGATAAACGCGGAGATATTGAGGAAGGAGTTCGGGGATAGATCATGCAAGTCTATCCCATAGTAGAACATTATCCTGCGGACGAAGGGGTGGAGTGGAAACACTAGCCCGCGGAGGAAATGGGGGAGGAACGCTGCCCTCTCGTCAGGCTTCGGCGTGGGAATGATTTGTCCTTGGGCTGGAAGATGGTGGGCGATTTTCTTCGCCAGGTACCCAGCCGCCCGAAGCTCAGTGATGTCCTCCTCCTTGACGGAGGAGGCCATCCACTTGCCTTTACCTCCAGATCGGGACATGGTTGAGTGCTTTTTCGAGTGGGAAGCGGATGAGAAATTGGGCGCTGGAGCTCAAGTGTGGAAAGGCATGAAGAAGGCGTGGGGGAAGAAGGAGGAATCTTATCTCCTTATAAGGGCAGTGAATATTGAACGCCACCCCACTTGCCTCAAAATTCTCCTGTTCCCGAGGGCTGTGTAAATGGCACGGTTGTGTTACCCACGCCCGTATTGATGAGAATCCCGTAATGAGGGGACATGGTCTCTGCTTTGACAAGACGTGCCAATGGCAACCGCATCTCAAAACATGGAGCGGCAGGCAAAAAAGGGTTTGAAATTATGACCGGACAGGCGTGATGTCATATTGTAAAAGTTGTCAGCGGATTGGACTCATGTATTATTATATTCTCTCTACGGTTGTGTGTGGTGTGTGTTACAGGTCCGGACACGTTCAATTCGTCCGAAGACTATTTTGGAGTTCGGAAGGAGGAACCCGCCTTGCAATGCCGAAGACAACACTACGCGCCGGATACCTTGCCATTGAAGCCAGGTTTAGGGGCTGCTGAGGGAGTCCTGGACTAAGGGGTCCTCGGGCGTCCGGCCTGTTAGCCATGGGCCGGACTGATGGGCTGTGAAGATATGAAGACCGAACACTGCACCTGAGGGAGTCCTGGATTAGGGGGTGTCCGGATAGCCGGACTATACCTTCGGCCGGACTCCTGGACTATGAAGATACAAGATTGAAGACTTTGTCTCGTGTCCGGAAGGGACTTTCCTTGGCGTGGAAGGCAAGCTTGGCGATACGGATATGTAGATCTCCTACCATTGTAACCAACTCTGTGTAACCCTAGCCCTCTCCGGTGTCTATATAAACCAGAGAGTTTTAGTCCATAGGACGAACAACAATCATACCATAGGCTAGCTTCTAGGGTTTAGCCTCCTTGATCTCGTGGTAGATCTACTCTTGTACTACCCATATCATCAATATTAATCAAGCAGGACGTAGGGTTTTACCTCCATCAAGAGGGCCCGAACCTGGGTAAAACATTGTGTCCCCTGCCTCATGTTACCATCCGCCTAGACGCACAGTTCGGGACCCCCTACCCGAGATCCGCCGGTTTTGACACCGACAATGGTGCTTTCACTTAGAGTTCCTCTGTGTCGTCGCCATCAGGAAGGATACCTCATCCCGTCTTTAAAGGCGGCACCATTGCTAAGGGAGCTCTGGCTGTCGGCCAAACTCTCAGGCTAGGTGGTTTCCTTATGACCGCCCGTTTGGCTGCTGCGCCGATGATGACCTCTCGGGTTATCGAAAGCAATCTTCACGTCAGCTCGGAATTCACCGAGCAGCTAGATCCAATGGAGCTCTCTTCCCTAAACGAGCTCTTGGATCGCTTCGCCGCCTTGGGAGTCGCTACGGATTACGACCAGGTTGGGCGTAAACCTGATCTGAGAGAGATTAACTCTCCCCAGGTAACCCATCACGTTGCCGTGGTAGAGGGACAGTGCGGCGACCCTTCATCTATCTTAGAGACTAGCTATGTCCGGATTCCCGATACCTCCAAGCCGGATATCCGCAGAGGGGAAGACATCACTCAAAACCTGAACTTAAAGTCAGGCGACGGGCTAGATTCATTGGATAGCATCCAAGAATCCAAACTTCCGAGTTTGGAAACTCCTTGGCCCCTGGGTCTCAGATTGGGTGAGGTTTCGGATTTGATTCCACCCACCCATACATAAGCGATCTATCCCAAATTAGGCAAGAGCCCAAAGAAACAGTACTTCATTACTGGGCCAGATTCCTCCTGGTTATGAACAGGATAAAGGACTGCTGCGAGGAAGACGCAATTTCATTCTTCTGCAATAATTGCACGGACAAGGGAATCCTCGACGCCGTAAGTCACCATGATATTACACGCTTCGCTGACTTGGCGTCCATAGTACGAAAGTACTATGCGATGGAAAGCGCATGGAAAACCGAAATAAAATTTTGGGACAATCTGTCCCTGAATACAAACCCAGTCCGAAATAAAAGGGTGCATCATCGCCAGACACTCGGGTTCAATAACAAAAAGCAAAACCCCTCTACAGGGCACAAAACCATACTGGAAGGATGGCTTAATGGACCCTGTAAAATTCACAGTGCAGAGGGCGCCACACCAACTCACAGCCTTAGAGCATGTTGGATCCTCCGGCAGGTGGCAAAAATTGGCGAAGATCTTCTAATTCCAGAAGCGACAGAAAGCCACCCCAGAGACACAAGAACGGTATTAACAGTCTTTGAGACTTTTGCATCAAATAATATGCGAAAAAGAACACTCCGCAGCCTTAGCGAAGTCTACCAAGTAGCAACAATAAACCCATGGAGTGACACGGCTATTACTTTTAACGCCAGATGAACCTAAATTCCGAACAACCCGAGCACCAGCCGCATTGGTCCTTCATCCAATAGTGGACGGCTTTCGTCTTACCAAGGTACTCATGGAAGGCGGCAGCGGATTGAACCTCATTTATGAGGAAACCCTTCAAAAAATCGAAATAGACTGGAACCGCATTGAGCGAAGCAGCACAACCTTTAGAGGAATAATCCCCAGTCGGGAAGCGCGTTGTACAGGAAAAATTACACTAGATGTGGTGTTCGGCACGCCGGATAATTACAGGTCCGAAGAGGTCACGTTCCATGTGGCCCCGTTCAGTAGCGGATATCACGATCTCCTAGGGCGGGAAGCGTTTACAATATTCCAAGCAATACCCCATTACGGGTACATGAAGCTCAAGATGCCCGGGCCTAACGGAATCATCACTCTCGCTAGTGATCCGGACATAGCACTCCGCGCTGAAAATAAGACAGCCGCACTGGCCCTCGAGGCGCTATTCGAAGCCCTAGCGGCTGAGGAACTGACTGCGCTGCGCTCCATGGTGAATAGGGACGATGTGATACTCAACAAAAGATCCAAGTCCACCTCCGTTAAACCGGCGGACGAAATAGTCAAATTCCAGGTCCATCCAATGGACCCCAATAAAACAGCTTCCATCGGGGCACAGTTAAACCCTGATGTAGACGCCACACTGCGAGAGTTCCTACGAGAGAACTGGGACATTTTCGCCTGGCACCCTTCAGACATGCCAGGAATCCCACGCAGGCTGGCCGAGCACAGCTTAAATATCCTAAAAGGATTCAAGCCAGTCAAACAGGCTCTTTGGCGTTTTTCCAAACCTAAGAGACAGGCCATGGGAGAGGAACTAGCCAAGCTATTGGAGGCCGGATTCATCAAAGATATAAAACACCCAGACTGGCTAGAAAACCTGGTGATGGTACCAAAGGAGGACAAATCCTGGCGCCTGTGCGTTGATTTTAAAGACCTTAACAAGGCTTGCCCAAAGGATCCCTTCCCTCTCCCCTGCATCGATCAAATTATCGACGCTACCGCAGGACACGGTTCGTTGTGTTTCCTCGGTGCATACTCCGGCTACCATCAAATAAAGATGGTAGAGTCAGACCAAGCCGCAACGGCATTCATCACACCATACGGCCCATTCTGCTTCAACACAATGCCCTTCGGGCTCAAAAACGATGGCGCAACATATCAGTGCATGATTCAGACATGTCTAGCAAACCAGATCGGCAAAACAGTGGAGGCATACATAGATGATGTGGTCATTAAAACAAGACATGTCGAATCTCTAGTAGACGACTTGAGGCTAACATTCGATAACCTCTGAACATACGACATCAAGCTCAACCCGGAAAAATGCGTTTTCGGCGTTCCAGCCGGAAAGCTCTTGGGCTTCATTGTATCCGGTAGAGGAATTGAAGCAAATCCAGCCAAGATCCGAGTTCTGTCACAATTGGATATCCCGAAGGACCTCAGACAAATACAAAAATTAACCGGATGCATGGCGGCTCTAAGCCGCTTTATCTCCCGCTTGGGAGAAAAGGCCCTACCCCTTTACCGCCTACTTCGGCGCACCGAACACTTCGAGTGGACGGATGCAGCCACGGCCAGAGTCGATGAAATAAAAGCCATATTGGCAACAAACCCAGTCCTGGCCGCGCCAAACATTGGTGAACCAATGCTATTATACATTGCAGCAACCCATCAGGTCGTAAGCGCAGTTCTCGTCGTCGAATGAGAAACGGATGGACACAAATTCCCCCTTCAAAAGCCGGTCTACTATGTGTCCACTGTCCTTACTCCGTGCAAGTCACGGTACCCGCATTATCAAAAGATTGCGTACGCGGTATTTATGGCATCCCGGAAGCTGCGACACTACTTTCAAGAGTGTTCAATAACAGTAGCCTCGGAAGTGCCACTTAACTATATAATAAACAACCGCGACACGACAGGCCGGATTGCAAAATGGGCCATTGAGCTCCTCCCGTTCGACATAACTTACAAGCCACGGCGAGCTATCAAGTCACAAGTTTTGGCTGACTTCGTCGCAGAATGGACGGAGGCCGAACTCCCTAAAGAGTACACCACATATTCCAACTGGGCCATGGACTTCGACGGCTCCAAAATGTTGGCCGGTCTAGGGGCTGGCGTCGTTTTGACGTCACCCACAAGAGACACAGTTCAATACGTACTCCAGATAATGTACACAGACTCCAACAATGCAGCCGAATATGAGGCCCTTTTACACGGTCTCCAGATGGCAGTATACATGGGCATTCAACGCCTAGAGGTGCGCGGGGACTCGAACCTCACAATATCCCAAATAAATGGAGACTTTGATGCCAAGGATTCAAAAATGGCAGCTTACCGCAACACCGTCCTAAAAATGTCAGCTCGGTTCGAAGGGCTGGAATTTCACCATATAGCCCGGGAAAATAATCAGGCGGCAGATGTCCTGGCACGCATCGGTGCAAAACGCGATGTAGTCCCCCCAACATCTTCTTGGAAAGGTTGTTCAAGCCATCCGTAGTATGGGAAGGGGGACCCGGCAATAACAGCTAGGACCCAACCGCACTGCTCGACACCGAACACTCTGACATAATTGGAGGCTCTGCCAATGAAATAACAGCTTCAGCCCACGTAATAATTGGTGTCATCGCCCCATGGACAGAACCATTCCTCGCCTACCTTAGTAGGCAGGAACTCCCCGAGGACCAAAATGAGGCACGCTGCATAGTGCGACGATCTAAAGCCTATAAAGTCCATGAGGGAGAGCTTTATAAGAAAAGCACTACCGGAGTCCTTCAAAGGTGCATCTCCAAAGAGGAAGGGCGGAACCTCCTGGCTGAAATTCATGCTAGACTTGGCGGTCATCACGCTGCAGCTCGGTCCCTTGTAAGCAAGGCCTTCCGTACAGGCTTTTATTGGCCGACGGCCCGGGCAGACGCCCAGGACTTAGTCCAACGATGCGTCGGTTGCCAGCTTTTTGCAAACCAAAGCCATATGCCACCCACCGCCCTCCAAACTATCCCCATCACTTGGCCCTTCGCGTTCTGGGGGCTTGACATGGTTGCACCCCTTAAAGGCGGAACCCACAAGAAAAAATACTTACTGGTCATGGTGGATAAGTTCACCAAATGGATAGAATCCAAGCCTGTTAAGACGGCCGAATCCGGACCGGTGATAGACTTTATATCCGGGGTTGTACACCGTTACGGCGTCTGTCGGTGTCAAAACCGGCGGATCTCGTGTAGGGGGTCCCAAACTGTGCGTCTAGGCCGGATGGTAACAGGAGACAAGGGACACAATGTTTTTACCCAGGTTCGGGCCCTCTCGATGGAGGTAAAACCCTAATCCTGCTTGATTAATATTGATGATATGGGTAGTACAAGAGTAGATCTACCACGAGATTAAGGAGGCTAAACCCTAGAAGCTAGCCTATGGTATGATTGTTGTATATGGAGTTGATTATCTATCGACTAGCCTGGCCTCGGTTTATATAATGCACCAGAGGCCTAGGATAACAAGAGTCCTAGCCGAATACGCCGGTGGGGAGAAGTCCTTGTCTTGATCACCAAGTCTTGTGGAATCTTCCTTGTATGCGGCAGCCGTCCGAACTGGCCCATGAGTATACGGCCACGGGGGTCCTCGGCCCAATCTAATAGATCGGGAGACGACGTGGTGGGTACCCCCTAGTCCAGGACACCGTCAGTAGCCCCCTAAACCGGTCTTCAAGTTAGGGACGCTCCTCGATTCTTCCTAACTATTCTTCATCTTCGGTTGCCGGTCTTGAAAACTGGTTCAACAAATCTTCTTTATCTTCGATCTTGAGGATCGCCGAAATGCATTCGACGAGTTTACACGTCGGGTATCCGAGGAGCCCCTTCAAGTTTCCGGCCTTTATCAATGCCTTGTTTATTTTTATGCCACACCTCGGGTTTGAAGTTGTTCCCAGGAGGCAGGGTCCTCTTGCGTCCGAGCTCCAACGCCAGAGTGCATTCGAGGTATCTTTTGCAGCCGAGCACCAACGTCGGACCGCTTCCCAGCTCTAGCGCCGGAGTGTATCCGAGCTCCAACGCCGGACTATGTATCCGAGCTCTAACGCCAGACTGTATATCCGAGCTCCAACGCCGAAATATATCCGAGCTCCAACGCCGGACTGTGTCCAGGTTCCAATGCCGGACTATATCCGAGGTGTCATATCACCTTGGTTCAAAAAAGTTGAAGGAGTTTAGCCGAGCTTAAAGCCGGAAATGCCCTCTATGGAGCCAGCCACTGGCGCCCGAATTTATGCCGGACTGCTTCCGAGGTGGTGCACCACCCCGACTATGGGCCGATTTTTTGTCAATATTTTTATTGGTGCAATTTATTCTCTGCCGAGATATATAGCCAGTAGCCCTGAAGGTGTGTATCGGTCTAAAACCCAAGATGCACATGAAGGATGACATAAGACCGCTGATCCCAGTAGCCGCTGAGACTCAGGTTGATTTGCAAAATCGGCCTGAGGATCAAGTCCTAGCTCAGCAGAATACTTCGGGACACAAAAGCGGCGTGCTCAGTCCTCGAGACTCAGGTTGGGTGCGGCCGACCAACCTGAGGATCAAAATCTCCTCGGAAACTATATTGCACATAAAATTTTCTGCATTGGACAAGCAATGCAGTAGCCCCCGAGACACTGGTCGGGTGGCAACACCAGATCAGGGGATCGATGTGCCCCTTTAATATTCGTAAATAATAAGCCCGAAGCCCAGTAGCCCCCGAGTCTTAATGCGGGCACGGGTGGCCGAATTAAGGATCAATATCCATAGTAAAATCACAAATTATGTGTAATGACTCTATGTATCCAAGTACTTTACGTCATTAATGCTCGGATCCGCATTGTACAAAACTTTGTTGACCGACCATCGGCTTCCACCTCCTTGGCCAGTAGCCGAGGAGTGTTTGTCCTACTTTATAAAGCCTTTATGAGGGCAAAGATTTACGACATACAAGGCAATCTGGCCACATGGTTTTATAAACAAAGATACGCAGAGAGATATGTTATATTACTGTTTAACAGAAGAAATGTATTCCAAAGAAAATAGTCCCGCTATCGGTTCCTTTCTTTGGGTTGTCATGCTAAGCATGATCATGAAACCTCAGCTCGAATGTAAGAGCAAAATATCGAGGCTTTAGTTTGGAAGGCCAGTTAATAGCCCCCGGTAGTGTTCGGCGACAGTCGAGGTCAAGCCGTAAACACTTCGGCCAATGTTATGAATGGCCCGTCATAGTCATCGGATCGCTGACCAGTTTACGCTTATTGTGACAGTCAGTTTTTGTCTTTCTCCACTAAGGTGCTTAACCATGTGAGCTGGAAGCACAATCGCAGTGGTTCTCCCTTTGCACGCCTAGCCGAACAAAACGGAACGTAGGAAGCAAGTGCAGGAGCCGGGCAACCCAACTATTGACCGAAGACACAATTCGAAACCGATGCATATATAGCAATATCTGAGAATGTTTTTGCCGAATCCCTAAAGGTGTCCGGCGTTGCACTGTGAGACTAGTGCTAGAAAAGCACAAATAGTTTAAAAGTGCCAAAAAGCTTGGAAAACCAAGAAACGTCAGTAAAAATATGACATCCGAACAAGATCAAGTGTTCGGTGCCAATCCAAAAATTGGTCTTAGAAAAAAGAAGTGCTTCTGTCGTCCTTTAACATGACTCATCCTATCTCAAGACTTCGAGCGGGTCAGCCTATGGCTTCAACCTCCTATCCCGAGGGAGGAGTACTTCTCGTTAGGCCAGTTTAGCAAACTAAACTCTAGCGGCTTTGAGAGAGAAATTAGGCTCCCCGGCTAGTGACCACACGCTCGTGTCGAAAAAAGGAGTGATAGATCATAATAATAAAAAAACTTTGCAACAACTGAGAAGAAGAACACTTATTATAAAACGGCTCAAATAAACTTAAGAGCCCCCAAGTGACTTGGGTAGAAGAATGATTGCATGTACCGAAGTACTTATATCATATCTATGTTCAACCGAACTTTAAACGCGTCTTAACCGACTGTCGGCTTCTCCCTCTTCGGTTAAGGACCGAAAAGTGTTATGTACACCATCGGTCGAGAATATCGACGGTGTTTCCAATAACCAGGCAATCAGTCCATAAGGCTGTAACAGACAAAGCGCGCTCAGGGAACTTATGCTATATTACTGTGAAGAGTAAGAAGCATCTTCGAAGAAAATAGTACCCCCACCGATACCTTTCTTCGGTGCTCATTGTTATTATGAGACTTGTGCAATAGATTTTTTTACTCATGAGTTCCGTTGTGTGTCGACCATCATTGAATAACTATAAGAGCGCTAGCTTCTGGCTTCACCCAGTCTGAGGTCCGGCTCGGGTGACCCGATCGTGACAATCGCAGAGGTGCTCCCTTTACTCCCTAGCCGAACAATCGGGAATGTAGGGGTAAACACAGGAGCGAGGCAACCCAGCTTGCAAATCGCTTAAGTCAATGTGGTGCATATTGTGGCGTAATACACGAACAAGGAACGAAGCCGTACAAGTATAATCATATGCAACAGGAAAAGCTTCATAAAGGAAGCCCCCAAGTAAATGGGGTATTTGAATTTATCCATCACAAACAAAGTTTGGACAAGGAAATTTTTTAGAAGCAACTTTTTTCCAAGAAAGTATAATCCTTGGTCGAACCGAACGCAAGTTAGAAATTAAATCTTTGAGGATGAAAGCGACTTAGCTGGTTAATGTGTTCGGTATTGATGACGCGGTCCGAGCTTGATGCGGGGCAAGGTTCCATCCCTCAAGCTGGTCCCGAGGTGGCGGAGCAGAGAGCTTGACACGCCGAAGTGGTGACATAGCACGATCAATGTAGACCGGCAGAGTGACGCCGAAGTCCCCGGATCATTTTCCTATGCACAAAAAATACTGCAAACCGGAGATAATAGTAATAATGATAATTTAAAAAAAAATCGTTGCATAATAAATAACTTATGCAAAGTGAGTAATAAAAGAAATATGGCCTGGCGCCAAAGTCAAGTCGATGCAGGGCGTCGGCATGATGCGGTAAAGGCGTGGCAAAGCCTGAATTCGCAGGTCGGTCTGAGCTCCGAGTGCGGCGTTCGCCAGACTATGTACGGAAACTGACCGAACCACCATGCGACTGTCGTTAATGCAGCCACCATTTGATAGACTTGTGTACATATGACGGACAAACGAGAGTAATAATTCCTTGGGAAAAATGAACCCAAACAAGCAAAAAATACTGGGATTAATAGCACCTGGTTTATTTCTTGTAGCAATCCGAAGGAAGGTGATTCCAAAAATTGGGACCCGCTCCGCACACCCATTGCCTGATGGGCGATAAAATGACGGCATGGCAATGCTGGTGAAGGTTGACTCACCGAGGCAAAGCCCTCGGCCCAGCTAACATGACGGAGCTGGTCGGCTAGTGACGCCGAAGTGTCCAGAGTAGGTTGATGAAGAGATGGCGAAGCCCCCGGTCCAGCCGAGATGTCGAAGCCTCGATGCCAGCCGATGAGTCGAAGTAGGTCGGCGTGATGGACACCAGCTTGAAGAAGCAATAGTGCGGCCCTGTCGATGCAGGTCATGACGTGGTCGATGCCGGCTTGATGAAGCGACCGTGCGGCGATGCCGGCATGCCCGCTCCGTGTAATCCATGGGGCGGCGATGTTGGTGATGATTTATCCTTCGCGATGCCGGGCTCTTGTTCGGCTTGCCGAGATGATGATCCGAAGAAGTTGAGCTCGGCTCAACAAAGTGACGCCGTGTCTAGCGCAGGTCGGCAGCCGTGGAGTAATATTGCCGGACTGGTTTGACACCAGCATGATGTTTGAAGATCATGTTCAAAAGATCTTACAGTTAGTGGGATGTGTTCGGGAACAAAACACAATACCCCATATAAAACTTCCTTCAAAAGGGATGTCTGAAATCCTGTTCATAAAAAAGATGAACTCGGGTTGGATTCGTTTTCGCGCAGAAAACAGATCCGAAAAGTGATGCACTAATCAGAAGGTTCCCGGAGTTTGGACGGTCGGATCGAGCCAAAATTTTGATAGGTGGTAGATATAGGAATTCCGCAGCCGATCAATGGTTGGATCTTCCAAAGGACGTCCGAGCTAGAAGCTGGACACCACGCCCTAAACTCATCCAAATTCCCGTCCAGATTTGATAGGGCTCCGGTATATCGTGGATTGCCAGAGATTCCTCCATCGGAACTCGAGGAAATTTTCCAGGGTTGTTGTAGACTCAATTCCGCACAATTCCACCAAAGCGATCGTCAAAGCGATACTCGAGGAGGTGGTGGTGGCAGATACGAGTTCGCTGTCCAGAAAAACAGCACGGTCGCTTGAGGGCAATGTCGACATTGAGCCCCCGAGCTCCATAGATGATTCCTCCCTGATCTTGATAGAGATCGGAGTTGATGTTTGATGAAGGCCCTCGTCCGGACATGGTGATCCGAACACAGGGCGCAATTCTTGGTCGAACCAAGGTGACCAGTGGAGCTGGTGACGAAGATGCCGAAGTCGCAGTTGATCTGCAGGCGAGCCATCGATCCTTTTGTCGATCACACAACAGAACTCTCAATGAAAGCACCAATGTCAGTGTCAAAACCGGCGGATCTCGGGTAGGGGGTCCCGAACTGTGCGTCTAGGCCGGATGGTAACAGGAGACAAGGGACACGATATTTTTACCTAGGTTTGGGCCCTCTCGATGGAGGTAAAACCCTAATCCTGCTTGATTAATATTGATAATATGGGTAGTACAAGAGTAGATCTACCACGAGATCAAGGAGGCTAAACCCTACAAGCTACCCTATGGTATGATTGTTGTATATGGAGTTGATTATCTATCGACTAGCCTGGCCTCGGTTTATATAATGCACCGGAGGCCTAGGATAACAAGAGTCCTAGCCGAATACGCCGGTGGGGAGAAGTCCTTGTCTTGATCGCCAAGTCTTGTGGAATCTTCCTTGTATGCGGCAGCCGTCCGAACTGGCCCATGAGTATATGGCCACGGGGGTCCTCGGCCCAATCTAATAGATCGGGAGACGATGTGGTGAGTACCCCCTAGTCGAGGACACCGTCAGCGTCCCCCACAGCATTATCATTGATAACGGCACGAACTTTACGGCCGACGAGGTAAAACTCTCGTGCAAAAACATGGGCATCAAGCTCGATTATGCTTCCGTCTATCACCCACAAACTAACGGCCAGGTCGAACGTGCAAATGGTTTTATCATGAGCGGCATCAAACCCAGATTAGTGCGGTCCCTTAAGGAATCTAATACGCACTGGGTAGAGGAGCTCGACTCTGTACTCTGGGTGCCGCGGACCACGCCGAATCGCACCACCAGATACACACCATTCTTCATGGTGTACGGCGCAGAGGCAGTTTTGCCCTGCGACATAATTCATGACTCACCTCGAGTGCGCATGTACGAAGAAAGAGAAGCCGAGCTCGATCGGTAGGACAGTTTGGACGCCTTGGAGGAAGAGAGTGACGTGGCAAAATCCTATTCCGCATTCTATCAACAGCAGGCTCGAAGATACCAAAGCAGAGAAGTACGGGCCAAAATTTACAATGTTGGCGAATTAGTTCTACGCCTGCCGGACAAGAAAAAGGACAAACTTAAGCCCAAGTGGGAAGGTCCCTTCATAATTGACCAAGTCCTGACTGGTGGAGCGTACCATCTACGAGATGCATCGGATAACCGACTCGAGCCAAACCCATGGAACACAGCCCGTCTCCGAAGATTCTATGCCTAGCGCCGGACTCTGTGTTCGTCTCCTTCCTCTGTCCATTTTTTATATACTTTTTGTCTTACATTTCTCTCCTTCTTCTCTCTCTCTCTCTTATAGCCTTTAAAGGCTCATAAAATGACGTGTTATCCGCGCTTATTAAACCTGGGGGCTTCTTCAAACAGAAGCTTATTTATACGGGCTTCATGCCCAACACATGTGTCACACTTCCGCATGTACCTTTTATTCACCATTATATGCATCGATATGACTTAAGTTTTGGCCAAGCTCGGTTGCCTGGCTCCTGTGCTTACCCCTATGTTCCCAATTGTTCGGCTAGGTGGTAAAGGGAGCACCTCTGCAATTGTTACTGCCGGGTCAGCCGGATGTGTACCTTAGACTGGGTGAAGCCGAAAGCTAGCGTCCTTAAGGGAATATTTGGTCGGTGAACTAAAGATGATCTTTTTTTCACTTATTTATCTATACACCCCAGATGTTTTTCCCGCGTCTCTTTTCGTAGAATGGACATGCACTTTAGGGCATGCCTCCCAGAGAAAGGAACCCCTAACAGAACTATTCTCCCTAGAAGATGTTTCTTACTAACCATGTAATATAACATAACTAGTTGGGCACTTGTCTGTTCAAGCACTAATGACCCCTATGCCTGGTCTCCATGCATACCCCGGTTCTTATATAACCGCGAGGGTATTCAGACACACTCCGGACCGTTAGGTCCCGAGGTTGAAGCGAAAAGGTCGGCCATGACAAACAATCTACAATCCGGCTAGAAGGCATTACACATGTCAATTAAAATTACATAGTCAATCTGACTGATTGTATTCCTCTTCAATACCATCTAACAGGCTATCTAGCTTACAGTCCTATTGGGAATACTTTGCGGCCAATTCTACTTGGTTGTATACTAAGCTCACAGGGATCTCCTTCCCATCGGGCCCTACGGGTCCGACCTCGGCCATGCGGTTTGGGTTAGATTTTGTGTACCGCGTCTTCACCATGGCCCAGGCCTCCCTGGCGCCTTGACGACAGGCCGACATCTTCCACAATCGGAAGCGCCATCGCGCTCCCTTCAGCTTCTCTACAAGCTCTCTAAGGCCTTCGGGCATGGAGACGGATGGCCACAAGGCCTGGGCGACACCTTGCATCACCTGCCGAACTCGCTCGTGTAGTTGTGAGAGCTCTGGAAGAAGGTCACCCATGGAACCAGGAATTTCCTCTACAGGACGACCTGTTGGCATACCTACAGACATTACTCTATTAGTCGACTTCCTCGTCGAACTCTTTTTTCAAAGTTCGTTTAAGCACTTACTAAATATGCCACGTCAAAGCCGCTGATTCTCCTTCACGGAGTCCAACAGCTGGGCACGAACATCCTTCAGTTCAACGCCCAGCTTGGTGTTGGCATCTTGGAGATTGTTCTTCTCCCGCCTCACCTTTGTCAGCACACTCTCACCAGCCTTCAGCTGGCGTAGGAGTTGTTGCTTTTCCGGATTTAATCCGGCGCCATTTGCAATTTCATTTGCCAGATTTGCACCCACGCCGCACTTCGCAAAATACTTATCTTTCGAAGCGTATATTACCAGAGGGGGTCTCCTTGGGCTCCCCTGCCGCGGCTAGTGCGGCCTCAAGTTGGGCTTTGCACTCTTCCAGCTCCTGGGACAGTAGGGTATTCTTTTCTGTAAGAACCTACATAACAAATGATCCTTAAATCAGTTATTCTGACTGTTACAAGTCTCGGGGGCTACTGGTATATATATAATTACCAAAATTTTCTCACCCGTATGTCTTTTACATATTGCTCCGTGGCTCTGGCTAGACCATTTTGAGCGGCACGGAGGTACGTATCTCCCGAATTGAAGGCATCCAATGCCTCTTGGGAGAAACAAGCATCGCGAAGAACTGTCCAGCGACGCATGTGGTTCATGGCACTCTCCACCTCGGAATTGGTGGCAGATAGCCTGTCCGCGTCCTCTGTCGGAGGAGCGTCCGGTGTGCGCCTTGTGTTCGCCTCCGCTTCCGGACCAGGCTTTGGAGCCTGGCTGGTGGAGGCGCGATTGGCAACCCCTCCGGATATA
The DNA here is from genome assembly GCF_018294505.1 of Triticum aestivum. NCBI lineage: Eukaryota > Viridiplantae > Streptophyta > Magnoliopsida > Poales > Poaceae > Triticum > Triticum aestivum. Next base: position 658,600,546 of record NC_057812.1, read on the forward strand.
GTCCGGCGAGGTCTCTTCGTCCTGAAGAGAACACGAGCATTAATATGCCTTGAAGGAATAGCACCTGGGAATAAGATGGCGCACTATACCTTTGCGCCGGCGTCTCAGTCCGGACCGCACTTCTTTTCAGCCCATGGGGTCTTGCCGCCCCTCGTTGGCTAGTCGCCGCAGGCTCGTCCTCCCGTCTCAAGGACCTCCCCTGCAAAACACGTTTGTCATACGACTATCGAAAACACACGAGGATAGATCCCTTTTCAAAGTGCTGGGACTTCGGTCTCAGTTACCTATGAGGCTGGGAGTAGCCCTGGGTAATCAGCCGTAATGGCCACCAAGGTGTTGTCCCTGCTCAATTGACGAAACACCCCATCAATCAGCTCTACAGATAAGTCCGGATCCTCTTGAGAGGCCGGGTCAAGGGACCGTCCCGGATCCTCGGGTTGTGGAGGAGGGCTTTTTATTTCTTTAACAGCCTGGCGCAGTTCCTGCGTTGAAGTCATTAGACTGAATATTTAACGATGGGAATATAAAACGGATGGGCAAGTAAAAGTGTCCACTTACCCAACTTGGGGGATTGTACATAGAAAATCCACCTTGTGGGTTGACGTGGAGAAATTCCTCCTCTTCTCCCTTGTACAAAGCGGACAAGATCTTTATTAGAGCGGCAGCCGAATCCGGCCCCTTACGGCCGTGGTGGGTGGCATCGTCCTCCCCGTTGAAGTCCCACATGGGGTGGCCTCTATACTGGAGCGGCTGCACCCCTCGCATGATGCATACGGCCATGACCTCGATCATGGTCAGTCCGGAATGAGCTAACAATCTTATCCGGCCCATCAGGTAAAGAACGTCCTTGTCGCTTTCCCTCTGAGGGCTCCGTGGACGCCAGCTTAGGCGCTTCTTTAGGGGAGCACTGTCGAACTCAAGGAGGCCGATCCGGACAGGATCCAGCAGCGGGACGTCCTCTATATAAAACCATTCCGAAGGCCAGTCCTCGGACGCCTTCTTTGGGGTTCCGGATAGATATCCGGTCCCGGCGATGCGCCACACTTCGGCTCCGCCCACTTGATATATTGACCCCTTCTGAGAACGGGGCACAAGGTAGAATAGCCTTTTCCACAGCGCGAAATGAGCCTCGCAGCCCAAAAACAGCTCGCAAAGGGCTACGAAGCCCGCGATATGCAATATGGAGGTAGGCGTGAGGTTGTGCAGCTAGAGGCCATAGAACTCCAGGAGCCCCCGGAGAAACAGATGAATTGGAAATCCGAGCCCTCTTACTAAGTAAGGGACAAGGAATACCCGCTCTCCTCTGGAGGGATTGGGGGCACTCTCCGCTTGCTCTCCGCCATTATAGGTGGCAAGTCCGGCTCGAACGGGGACCATATAGGCCGGGGGGAGAAATCCCTTGGTCTGGAGCGTCACTAGCTCGCTATGCGGGATGGAGCATCTCTCCCAATCTCCAGGCTGAGGGCTGGAAGGGCGAGAGGAGGAGCTGCGACAGCCGGCCATGATAGAATGGACCTCTGTCGGATACACTCTGATGAATACTCGCGGAGGGGAGAAGGTGTGGTTTGGATCTAAATCCTCGTCCCCTTAAATAGGCGGCTCATTCACGCGGCTAGGGGTGTAAATGTAAAAACATCCTGACTTTTCGTATTCGTTTGACATGTGGAAGACGGCCATTATTGGGCGTAGAAGCCAAGGAGCGCTACATTTACAAGAAACCGGACATTATTCAACAAGTACATGGAAATTGGAGGAGAACCCGCCTTGCAATGTTGAAGACAATCTGCGCACCGGACTCGTCGTCATTGAAGCCTGGTTTGGGCGCTACTGAGGGAGTCCTGGATTAGGGGGTGTCCGGATAGCCGGACTATACCTTCGGCCGGACTCCTGGACTATGAAGATACAAGATTGAAGACTTCGTCCCGTGTTCGGAAGGGACTTTCCTTGGCGTGGAAGGCAAGCTTGGCGATACGGATATGTAGATCTCATACCATTGTAACCGACTCTGTGTAACCCTAGCCCTCTTCGGTGTCTATATAAACCAGAGGGTTTTAGTCCGTAGGACGAACAACAATCATACCATAGGCTAGCTTCTAGGGTTTAGCCTCCTTGATCTCGTGGTAGATCTACTCTTGTACTACCCATATCATCCATATAAATCAAGCAGGACGTAGGGTTTTACCTCCATCAAGAGGGCCCGAACCTGGGTAAAACATTGTGTCCCCTGCCTCCTGTTACCATCCGCCTAGACGCACAGTTCGGGACCCCCTACCCGAGATCTGCCGGTTTTGACACCGACAGCACCCATGTCCGGATGGGACTCTCCTTGGCGTGGAAGGCAAGCTCGGCGACTGGACATGTAGATTCCCTTCTTTGTAACCGACCTAGTGTAACCCTAGATCCTCCCGGTGTCTATATAAATCGGAGGACTTAGTCCGGATAGGAGACTCATCGTCATAGCCATACAAGCTAGACCTCTCGGGTTTAGCCATTACGATCTCGAGGTAGATCAACTCTTGTAATACTCATATTCATCAATATCAATCAAGCAGGACATAAGGTATTACCTCCATAGAGAGGGCCCGAACCTAGGTAAACATCGTGTCCCTTGTCTCCTGTTACCATCGACTTTAGATGCACAGTTCGGGACCCCCTACCCAAGATCTGCTGGTTTTGACACCGACACCCGCCGCCATACGGATCTAATCTGCCGCTAAACTCCTGCACTCCACCAGGCCCGCTGTCCTGACTCCGCCGCACCCGCATGTATCGATCGCTCGAGATCAAGTGGAACTCCTACCATGCGGTGCTGTGCTCCACGTGCCATCGTCTCGACTCGGCCTACCTTGCAAGCCTCATGACATAGCGTGCTGCACGCATCGATCAATCTGATCTGCTCTTGATCCATCGCTACACGTCCAGCCTTGTTTGTGAACGATCCTGACCATCTCAGTAATTTGCTTTCTTCCGATCTCGTCAAACACCACGCCAATAGCCGGCTGCATCTCAACTTAATCCATCCTCTAAATCAACGATCCGCAGCCTCTCGAACCTTGCTCTGATACCACTTGTTAGAATAAATCCGAGGCGTATCGTTGATCATTCAAGGACCAAAATAAATCACACAAGGTACGACACCGAGATTTGTAATGAGGTTCACCGATATGGCTACATCCCCGGGGCCAAACTACAGGCGCTCCTCCCCGTGACACCATCACAATACCACACCCCGACCACCCGCGCGCCGGCACATGCCGCCGGCTCCCCCGTGTGCCCGTGCTATTATGTTGGCATAGGTTACATCGTGTGTCTACCCCCGATGTATATGAGAGGCCTAGGATACAAGTGTCATATTAGGACACAACTCCTTCACTGTCCACACACAGTCCAAAACCAAGTCCAACTGTAACCTACCTTGTACAATAATATTCGACATAACTTTAACATACGTCACGATGTTCACTATAAGGATCCGGGTCTATTGCAACAAAACAGTTTGATGCAATACATGTTGTTTCGTGGCGATAAGTACCTATGGCCACGAAACGACATTCGTTGGGAGCCATTGCGATTGAACACATGGTAACAGGTTATTACCACAAAAAAAAGGAATTGTGGCAATAAAGCGTCCTATCGCAACATCTATGCGGGAAGTTGCCACGTGTTTTCCCGTGGCAACACTCACCTAATGCCACAATTTGATTCATGGAGATAGCTTTAATGCAACATGTAACGAATGGTGGCGACTGATATCTCGTAGCGATAGACATTTGTGGCAACATCCTATGCCAACCACGGCCGTTTCATGGCGCAATACTCTTCCGTGGCAATAGTCAATTGTAGCAATAAACTATGGCAACAATCCTTGTTTTCCTCGCATTAGGCATGTTGCCACGACCCACTGCACTTGTGGTATTAACTTATGGCAACAAATATTCCAGTCATTGTAACAGTAGATTGCAACATACTTTTTTTGGTGGTGATAAATAGGTATCACAACAAGTAAAATCTTTGTAGCAAGAAACTATTACGACAATTTAATCCTTCCGTGGCGATACTCAATTTCACCAAAACCTACTTTGGTGGTGAAACAGTTATCACATCGTGAAAAAAATTGTGGTGACGCTATTGCGACAATATAAAGTGCTCCGTTGCAACATCCTAGTGCAAAAATACAGGTAGGCATAGTGACTGAGATATGACGCAACAATATATTTGTAGTGGTGCTAGCATGTGGCAACCAAAAGTGGGTGGTGGTAATTGCCTATTACAACCGTAATAAAATATAGGCTTTCAGTTACAATATTCAAAACCATACGTATAATTTGTAAATTCATAAAATTCATAATTCTCATAGCAAATATTCATCAAATGAAACTGAAATGTAATTTCGCCATCCTAATTAACTGCGAAGACTAAAATGTCCATGATCTAGAGTCCAGTCCAGCTAGTTCTTTGGATCCTGAAATCAAAAAATAAAAAAAAGGTTCTAGTAAATGAGTCGAACATAACATACGCCATACAATTATTCTAGCCCCATTGTTAAAAAGAACTATCGCCAAACTAACTAGACTAATACTGTGCCAACAAGCATGTAATTGAGGGATCAGAACAATTATACAAGTGTAAATGTGTAAAGCATAAGCACTAGTACATCTACTAAAAGCTTCTCTTTTGAGAAAAAACATTACTTTATAACTTAAGGATGTTGGGCTGAATCACCCAAAGCACATGCAGCCATAAGGGCTGGTACATCGGCCTCCCATTCCACATAGTGGTTAGGTTTGTACATTCTACCAAGTCTAGGAAGCTCGTGAGGAACATAGTTTGCCGAGCGACAACATACATTAATTTCATAATTAGAAAACCATAATTTGAGCTGGTACTTGGAATCCTCAATAATAAAAGCTTCTGCTATTGATTTAAGTTGTGACTCGATGTATAGTTTCAGTAAAGTCCATGTCCCTAGCTAGCACATATTCATTTTTTGTTTAAGTTGTGACTCTATGCAGCAACAACACATGGTAAAAGTGAACAAGCAACTAGCTAATTATGAAGGCCGATGACCTATAAAATGCAGGTGAACATGAAGAGAATGCAAGGTTGTGACTTACCATTGCTTTAAACATTCGAGAATTCCTTGCTGCAGCTTGTATGAGCGCATTTGAAGAAATAGCAGTTGGCCTTAAACCTTATTAGGACTAGATCTCTGTAACAGAATATTTTGCAAGTTTGGATTACTATTTTCTTTGTTGTCAACCGTCTTCGTAGGCACCTATAAATAGAAGTGCACTTTTAGCAATGCAAGTAAGCAACATAAATCTTACAAGGTCAAAAGCGTATGACTGTAATCACCTGTTGGGTTCCCATCTGTTGGCTCAATTCTACAAACTTTGCCATCATGTTTTCTTTCAAATTCCAGTCTTGATGTTCGCTCCTCTTGCAACAATCTTTCCCTTTCAGCACACTCTTCTTTTAACCTCTCCTCAAGTTGTTCTCTCTCAGCACGCTCCAAGTTAATCCTCTCTTGTGTGATTGCATGTTCAGCTTGTAGTTGATCTTGTAATTCGTTGGCCTGCTGGCTGAGCTGAGAGTTTCGCTCCTGGGTGGCTGCTATAGCACGAGCTTGCTCTTCAATCTGGATACGAAACCTTTCAGAACCAGTTGAAGTTTTCGCCATGTATCCGTACCCACGAGGCTGCGATGACTTGCATTCCAGAGTGTCTTTGTATGCGGTCTGAAAAATATTGTTTTTCTGCTCACTTGAAAGTGGACCTTCAGTTTCAGTTTCTTTGTTTTTAACCTCTTCAAGTGCTTTTTCCTAAAAATAAAAGGAACAATTATAGGTGCGGCATCAATATTGACACTACAGAAGATGGAACAAGAATAACACGGTCCAACGCATGAATAATCCCATCTGATGATGAAACATGCCGAATGCACATCATTGACTAACTATAGAATAACCAAAAGTCAATGTACTCACGTAAACTTTCTGGGAATATGTGTTAGACCATGTTCCATCGTTCGTGTGGGTGAGTTCCCACAAAGCAATACAATCTGGCTCTTCCCCAGTTTCCAAGTTTCTCTGCAAGTAATATAAAAATGAGATGCTTGAAACATGACACCATATTTAGCAATGAGCCATGCATATTTAGTTGGACTCATACCTTCTCAAAACTAACTTGTGAGTAAGATTTTGATCTGATTCTGTGTTTTATCTTCTGTTTCTTACGGTTATCGATGTTCTTTTGGCTGCGATCCTATCAATTCATTGAAACCAAATATAATCGATCTCGTCAAACACCATGCCGTTAGCCGGCTGCATATCAACTTAATCCATCCTCTAAATCAATGATCCGCAGCCTCTCGAACCTTGCTCTGATATCACTTATTAGAATAAATCCAAGGCATATCGTTGATCATCCGAGGACCAAAAGCAATCACACGAGGTACGACACCGAGATTTGTTAACGAGGTTCACCGATATGGCTACATCCCCGGGGCCTGACTATAGGCGCTCCTCCCCGTGACACCGTCACAATACCGCACCCCGGCCGCCGGCTCCCCCGCGTGCCCGTGCTATTATGTTGACATAGGTTACATCGTGTGTCTACCCCTGATATATATGAGAGCCTAGGATACAAGTGTCCTATTAGGACACAACTCCTACCCTGTCCACATAGTGCAAAACGAAGTCCAACTATAACCTACCTTGTACAATAATATTCGACATAACTTTAACATACGTCACGATGTTCTTGATGTTTTGGCATGAAAGACACCTTAAAAAATACTTACTTCGGGATTTTTCGATCGAGCCACCAGTCCGCTCTAAAATGTTAAATTATGATGATCCAAATAGCTTTTTTTCGCCTCATGTATGAGATGAGTTTAAGGTGGTTCGGACAGCCCAAACGAATGGTGCGACTAGAATGTCAATTGGAGATGTGTCTTCTGTACGGACAGTGTCCGAACTGTCCGCCCACACATATATATGGGGGAGATTTTTGCATTGTCCATGTAGTCACTTTATTTAGAAACACGGTACAACAAACTAATTTCTATGGACAAATGCACGCAATCTTTTCTTTGTGAGCAGCTCTGAAAGACTGAGCCGGCTGATCTTGATATTGATGAAGTCATCACATGTACCTCATAGTCGACACGACATGCCACTAAAAAAATACAGTGAGCACCTGTGTCAAATCTAGAACTTAGCCCGAGTGAGTTAGTCGCACCACAAGAAATCTATCGATTTAAGCCATGCTTAGTTCGCGTCCAAGCTATACAACACAATCAGAGAGCATGTGGGATTTGCTCGGAAAATAACAATTGTTGTAACGCTCGTAACACAACTGCGTGATTGAAATGATTTGTTTGTTAAAGGATGACATCTACAAAAGGTTCCTCTCATAGTTTTGGTTAGGGGATGTCATTTTGCTTCTGAAGAGCATAGCGGTTCTTGACATAGAAGACTAGAGGAGCATAGCAGTTCTCGGCATAGAGAGCATACACATGATTTCGATCGGACGGCTCTGCAGGAGTTCCCTCCGCTAGTAATCTTTCGTCAGCTATCATCACTACTCTTTTATGCGATGACAGTTTATCATAACCTTTATTAAACATGCATCACCAAAAAGTTGACAGCATTGCCAGTGATTAGCAGAAAGCGCTAATTTTTTGTCCTGATTTCTATGTTTTTAGATGGATTTCTATGTTCTCTAATCATGTAAGATCGACGGGGACATGCCTTCGCATATTGGAAGCATTTTTTATTTCTATGACCATTAAAATCCTCTAAATCTATGAGAACCAATGATCATAGCAATGTCAACAACAACAAGTGACGAGGTTATACCCAATTTTTTGTTACACATCAAAAAAGACAAATACACTATGGAAATGACATTCATCAAACATCTTCATTGGCTTTATTAGATTATTTCTCCATTATGAGAATGGTCTTACACTGAAGGCCTAGGTACCTGTTGGGGGTCCGGGTGGAGGTGGTAGCGTTATGATCGGAACATGGTAACCTGCAAAATTTTCATTATTCACATCATAATGATAAACACGATCAATTTGATGTGTGTGTGCGTGCGTGTGTGTTCAAATATATGACAATATACCAACCTGCTCAATGAGTGCCTGTGTGCAACCCATTGCCGCATACATGTGTAACTATGCAAACCTCCATACATCGATCCTAGTCAGTTCGTGAGCGGTGAACCGATCACAAACACAATGGATGTCTTTTGCATCCTTATTTTATTGCAACATAGGCTCCAATGTGGTGGGAACTGGTCACCAAGGTTCTTTACGATGTTATGCCAACAATATTTCATCACCTTATCTTTATCCCTAATGCAGTGATCTAATGCTCGTGCATAGCACGCACAAGAGATAGCCACAAGGGCTAGGAGGCATAACACTCCAGCTACTTTAGCGTTGGTCATGTTCTATGTTGTGTAGTACTGTCGATATGTGTTTATGCAGGACTTTTGCACCACTCATCTTCTATATATAGCGGCTATAGTGCAAGTTTTCGGACTCCTTTTGCTCATAGATGGATTAATTGGACTACTTTTAATTAGTTGAGAGATATACGATTTGGATATTTCCTAACTTAATCTAGGCATATCTAACTCTTGTATATCAAATTGTTGGCAATGATGCAACCAATTAATTGTTTGCAATGGAGTAGTTGATTGCACATTCTTAATAGATATGCATATACAACTTGGATATGTTGTTATTTAATGTAGGCACATGTGTGGTTGTTGTAGTATACAATTGATGGGAGAGGATACCCAGATAAGCCAATACATCAATCTATCTATATCTGTATATGTATATGTATATGTATATGTATATGTATATGTATCTGTATCTATATCTATATCTATATCTATCTGATCTTAATTATGGACTCCCTAGATATTCACATCTTAATCAGTGGAAACATGAAAAATTCAATACCATTGATTTTGTGGGCCTGAGTTATTACGGTTGTGATCTATTAATAAATCCCTTGGATGCTTGAACTGAAACACAACTAGGATTTCAATCAGGGATAAAAGGAGTAGATCATATGATACAATCTAACAAACCATTCAAATTCGACATGGTAGATGAGAGGTTATCCAATAGTCAAAATCATGACCATGTTTTTTGTTACTATGACAATAGATCTGGTTGAGGAGCCAGAAATGATCATCGGCCAAGTGCCGGTTTTGCACCAGCCATGGGATGGAATTTACGCTGCACTGGACTAAGCATGGAGCTCGGATCCGAGCACTCATAGTGACGGCCAAGATAGCCCGGCCATTTAGACGACCCCGACAATGGTACTGGATCAACCTCGGGATATCTCACTGCGGAGGTCGATGTCAGATCGGTTTGGAATAAGATTTTCTCTCCCACCCACCTCCCACATCACTTACTGTCTCTATAATTCAGGGTCGACCGACATATGGGATCTAGCTTTCGTAGTACAAAAACAAAAAGAAACCATCCAGTAGTTCTGGATGCCATTCTTGCTCATAAAAAACAAAATCCCGGATTGCCCAGACGAGGAGGCCCTAATGGTGTTCCGGCATAACTATTATAATGAAGGAATTGCAAAAACCATAGCATGAAAATGCCTTAGAATGTTCATTGTTATATTTGACATAAACTACAAAAGAAAGACACATCCGCGACATTATGACCCGAACGAAAACTTTTTGTCTTGGTTATGACACTTCTATGGCGATAATTATGTCAAAAACACGTATCATCATATATGTGGTGGGATCCTACTTTTATGACAAAAAATGTGACAGAAAAATGGGCTTTTTGTCTTGGGCAGGCCGGAGATGTACCTGCATGAAATTCTTTGGTCCGTCTATGACATAAAACATCGTTGTAGAGGTCACGGCGAGGAAAATTTCGGGGAGTTCCCGGTTACGGTGCATGGTCGGGGCTGAGCGATGCACTGTGGTTTACGTGTTCTCTCTTGTATGCGTGTGTGTGCGGGGCATTTGCTAACTGAACCAGAGCGAGGCGTTCGCTTATTGAACTCGAGCAATGAAGTCAATCGATCCCTTTGCTGCTAACTGAACCGGGGCGATTCCTTCGCTCCTAACAAAACCCGATCAATCCTTCTCGCTGCTTACTATAGCCGATCGTGTCCCCTAGCGAGAATAGCTAGCCGGTTGGATTGCGTCCAGATGAACAGTGTCCATTGCTGATGCGTGCGTGATACGTAGAACGAGTCAAGACATGTGGTGTGTATGAGTCCAACCAGGTTAGTGGGATGTGGCCGAACCGTTCCCATTGTTGTGGCTCACTCATACATATGGCCCACTCCAGCCGATTCGGGTTGGATGAACAATACCCTGTGATAGTAGGCGGTTGCCGCTGGATGAACAAGACCCCAGGGATGCTGCCACACCCAGTCGATTGGGGTGGATGGACAGGACCCCGTGGAGGATGGATGAACAGTAGGTGGTGGAGGCTGAGGAAGTCGAGGGTGGACGAACAATAGCTGGTGGAGGCTGAGGAAGTCGATGTTGGGATACACATAACATGTAGGCCCACAAAGGTTCGAAATATCATAACGTATGCGGTCCACACAGCATGTGGGTCCAGATAAATTTCATGCAGGCATACTATCGACTCGGACAAGCATCATACTATCCACTCGACCAAGCAACATACCATCCACTCGACCAAGCAGCATACCATCCACTCGGATGACAGTTCACCACTCGACCGTACGACCCACTTGGGTATACGAAGACTAGCAGGCAGCGACCAGTCAAAGCATCATTCTCATAGTGAAGGCTTGGTAGTGAGCTAGCATTATGGCATTCCTGCCCCACTTTGTAACATAGGAGGTGAGGGGGTGGCGCACTCTATATAAGCCACCCCCACCACTAGACTTGGGGGTTTTTTGGCTTCCACCTCTCCCTCTTTCTCACCATTTAGCTTGAGGCATGGAGATCCGTTCTCCCCTCTCTCTCTCTCACTCTCAAATACACCATGTAATCTCCGGATACATACTCAGATAAAACAAAGCCTCTCCGGAGCATGAGACATAGGGCTGTTATCTCCACCGTGAGAGGCCTGAACTCGCTAAAACCACCGTGTCATCTATTTGCATCTCGATAGATCATGCTCCGTTACCCTATACCTTATTATTGTCGGAATCGCTTCCATGACAGTTGGCGCCCACCATGGGGTATGGCGTCTATCAAGCCATGATGCAGATGGTTATTTCTTCTACCACAAGCGGCACATCGGTTCCGGCCGGTGCCGTCTACTCGGTTTGATCTTCATCTTTTAACACATTTTCTTTACTGTTCATCTATAGAACGAGCAAAGCATCGCAAGCATAAGGAAAACATACATCCATCCAAGCACGTACAAGGAGAACCATCGGCCTTCGGGTTGGCTGACCTCCCATCCGCATGAGCTGATCACTTGAATTGGCGCGAAAGCAAGAAACCGACTGCGCCTCCACGAACGACCACCAGCGCCATCCGCCACGTCATCGTCTCTGACCTCGGAACCACCGACTACGCCTCTGTGCGCAGCCACCAGCGGCGTCCGTGTCATCATCGTCCACCAGCGACTACGCCTCGGTTATACGAAGTGTGTGTGGCTCAACGACGGGGTTGGGGACGATGATGACGATGCGTGGGGCGCCCTAGTGGAGTACTAACTTGCAGGGTCACCCGATGAATCTTTCACTCGCACGATAGCGAACTAGATTGGTTCCGAGTTCAGTTAGACAAAGCCACCCAGACACAGACTCAAGATCACTCAGCCATGAACCCATGTTCACTTGCACGGACTCTTCGTCCAGTACCTGAGCACAAGTTAGAGGACAAGGCGCGTTGTCACTCTATGGGACATGTTTACATCACTCGAACGCCCGTGTATCGACACTCCGCGGGATGAGTCTACATCACTAGAACGCCCCGTGTGTCGCTGCTCTGTGGGACGCATCTACGTCACTCGGACACCCCACTCGCCTCCACTCCGCGGGACGCCTCTACTTCACTCGGACGCCCCGCGCATCGTCACTCCGCGGCACACATCTACATCAACCGGACGCCCCGCGCGTCGCCACTCCGCGGGACGTGCCTACGTCACTCGGATGCCCCACTCACCGCCACTCCGGATGCCCCGCGTGTCGCCATTCT